>NC_079336.1:26431787-26741620 GCF_029582105.1 Oenanthe melanoleuca | reverse complement strand
ATTCAACATTTGTCCACCAAAGGCCAAGTCATTACTTTAAGCCTCTGGACTTAATATGCAGATGTGATTTTGCTCCTTCACAATCTAAGCAGCATTTTTTTCAGACTATTCTCAGCATTTATTGCACAATAGGAAGGCTTTTCAGAAAGACCATAAAATCAGAAATTCAGGTATATTTTTTAAAACCCTGCCCTTATAAATATGAAATTTGAACAAGTAAGAATAAGTACATAGTGCATGAGGGTAAGCTTTTAATGTGTATCCATTACTGAGTTAAACAGATAAAATTCTTCCTTGTTTTCTCACAGACATTTCTAGTTCCTTCTTCAAAATTATTTCTCATTTGCACTGTTTAAATGAGAGGAGAATTAGAACCTTTTTTTTTTTTTTAATTTGAGCACAATGTTCTTGATTCAGAAGATGCACTGCAGAGATAGATTAACAGTTCCCCTTTTCTTCAGAAGGGGATTGGTGTCTACAGGGTTGCAGCATGGAAGGCCAGCTTTCACTCTAGTGTGAACAATGCAGGATATCTGTCAACAAAAACAGCTAAGGAGAGTCTGTGATCTGCAGAATCTCAAGCTGGCCTTTGTCATGCTGCTCTTTCTGCAGCTCCATTCTACTGCTGCAGCCTAATCATGTCCTCGATTTCTCCCTGTTAAGTAACACTGAAAGGAATTTATGGCATTATAAGATATCAAAACTACAAGGATGGAAGATGAAATATTTCATGCAATTTTGCATTTGCATCCTAGTTTATTCCACTGTTCTTACTAAGAACTAATGGTGCAAACGTGAAAAATCCATTAATTTGGATACAGATAATGCAGTATTTACTCACCAATCTCACTTAAAGTTTGTTAGCTTAAGGATTAAATTTAGTCCTTACACTTCAAAACAAATAGAGAACCCCCTCCCTGCTTTCTGCCCATCACTAAAAGCTTTCAGTTGTAGCACTTGAAGTACAAGGCACATAAATGAGTCAGACCAAACTGCCACTTTAATCAAACTTGTAGCACTTGGCTGTAAAGCACTACAAAAAAAAGTAAGAAAAACTGAAATGCCCTTAAGGATAATTGCACAAGCCAGGACTGCCATCATACAGAGAATAAATATTGGAAAAACAATAATCCAGAAAGGCTGATGCCAAGAGAATTAAATTAAATACCCACAGAAGTTAATTACTGGGACAAAAGAAAAAAAAGCGTATTGGAAGGAGCAAAAGAGAAGATAGACAAATAAACCTGCTACCTACTAAACTTGATTCCAACTATTCCTTCTTCTATTCCCCACATATAGCGTAAATTACAGTGGATACTGTGACAGGAGCAGATTACTGCAAGTACTGCAAGAAGAGTAAAAATTTAGCCCACACTTTGTCTACTTTATTGAATTTCATCTGTGTCTGTTTATTGGAATTCTTGGTAAGCACCCCGGTGTTGCAGATTAGAAAATGACAGAACTTTTTCAATTAATTTTTTTCTCATTTCAACACCATTCCTTGGAGAAGCCATCCAGTGCTGACACTCCTCTCTACAGTCAGTAAAGTGACAAAAGCACTCGGGGCTTTCATTTGGTGCTCACTCCTTCTCCAAACAGGCAAACCCACCCTGCTCTGGATTATGTGTATTTATTTAGCCTTTCACATAAAGACAAGGCAAATCTAAGATGACATGAGAGCATTATCTAGGGAGAGGGCTGAAGAGTATAAATTGTCTGTACTTCAGCTGCAATTGATGCTTCCCCTGCTTTTGGAAGAAGGACACCTATTTCACAGCATAGCTGGAAGCAGCCCAAGGAACATGAGATGGAGTAAGGGAGACGAAGTGAGGTACCCAGAAGACTGTAATACATTGAGGAGTTGGTGATCCATGTCACAGGCTGTGCTACATTGCATGGACAGCAGGGCCCCAGGCCTGTGCTGTGTTACTTTTCCTTGGCTGCAGGATAAACTGAGAGGACTGACTGTAAGAGAGGAGCTGCAGGCAGCTCTGAGTTGGTGCTGAGGATTACATCAATTGTGTGACCTTGTCTTTGCCTTAAAGTGAACCAGCAAGCTCTTATGCAAAAGTCCATTTCTTTCATGGCAGAAGCTTTTAACAGAAGAGCTTTCCCCCAAGAAAAGGCCAGAAGACCAATAAGGACTACAATGCTGGCAAATGCTGTGTGTTGTGCCCTGACCAGCAGTGAATGCTTCCTGTGACACTCTGCACCTTAGAGCTCTCTCATGGGAAGGACCATGAGGCTTTCTATTGTCTTTTTCCTTACTCTATTGGCTCCAATAAGTGGGATTCTCAGAAATACCTTATAGAGCCTAAGTCCATTTCTTATTGGGGTTATGATTAACACTGACATTAATGGGGTCTAACACAAAAGCCATACAGACTTGGAGTTAAACTGCTCTGAACACTAAAGCTCTTGCTACAGTTCTGGTAATATGATAGATCTCAGTGCAGTAGAAATATATTTTGTTCTCTTTTAAGAAGTCAGTTATAAAATTGATACACATCTCACAAATTTACAAACTTTCATTATAATTCCAATGCTCACTTGTTCTCAGAAGCATCTGAATTAAATATCAAAATATTATTTCTTTGAGGTCCCATTTTAAAATAATTGAATTTTAAAAATGTGTTTTGAAGAGTGGAAATGAACTATAAAGATTTACATAGAAAAATTTAAATTGCCTTTCACCAAAGTATTTCAGTGCAGCCCTATACCTTCAAAACTACTGCAAGAAATACAATATTCCATCATGCTATTGATCCCAGACTGTATCATGTCATCCATGATACATGGATGGAAGTAAAGTGCATGTCTTATGACTTGATATTAACAAGGCACCCTTTGACCATATCTCCTATAATATCACTACAGCCAAATACTCAAATGTAGATAAGGGAGTAAAAAGAAACTGGCTGGAATGTTGACTTCATAGCATTGCAATTATAAGCACCAAGTTCAGTGGGATGCATCTTTGGGATTGACAGTAGGGCAAACACCCAGTTGGGTGGGTCAGAGCTCACTCTTAAAAGCTTTATGAGCAGCTCCAAAGACAGACATAGAGGTGGACAGCAGTATGAGAGACAACAGACACAGTCTGCAACACAGAATCACAGATTTCTAGAATGGTTTGGGCTGGAGGGAGCTTCAAAGATCATCTGCTTCAAATCCTCTACCACAGCTAAGGACATCTTTCACTATCAGGTTATTCAAAAGTCCCATCCAACCTGGCCTTGAACACTTCCATGGATGGGGCATCCACAACTTCCCTAGGCAACCTGTCCCAAAGAAATCTGCCATTTCTCTGGGAAATTTCCATCCCACCACTCTCATAATAAAAAATTTCTTCATTTTTATCCAATCTAAATCCATTCTTCTTTGCCTGCCTCTATAGGCCTTGGTAACAAGATTTTCTCTATCTTTCTTGCTAGACCATTTTATATGTTGAAAGGCTACAATAAGGTCTCCCCTGGGTCTTCTCTTCTACAAGGTGAACAACTTCCAACTCTCTCAGGTCTACTTCATAAGATAGCTGATTCTAATTTTATGTACAAATTCACCATGAGTGTGGGCAAACACTGGATCCAGATGTGTGGCAGAGATATATCTCTGGAGACACTAAAAACTCAGATGTAAAACACCCTGAGCAACTTGATATAATCTGTCTCCCTGAGTAGAAAAACAATAAATATTTAACATGTCTAAAACCTGAATCTTCCACATATTACAGTGCAACTGGAAAATGAATTCTCTTGTTATCCTGTGAATGGTTCAAATACCTCAAATATATTTCCTATCTTTTAACAGAATGTAAAAGAGAAAACATTTAAAATTTTCAGGAAACATTTTTTTTAATTTGGTCTAGGTCATTTGGTTATGACCTTTAAAAAAATTGTTTCACTAGGATTAGCTTATTTTTCAAAATGTCATTTGTTGGTGAAAAAAAGTGAGGCCTTTCATTCTGAAAAGGTCAAAAAGCTTTGACCTTTTCAAAACTCTTATAGCAAAAAAAACTGTCAGAAAAAGTTTGTTTTGTGAATATCTGAAAGTAGTTGTTACAACAAAACAAGGTAAGACCCACTGCTTATGTTAAAAACTTTGTAGCATGGTTTTCAGTAAAGACACATGGTCTGACTAAAAAATGTTGACTCTCACCTTTTTTCTGCCTGCTTGAAGAAAATCTCACTTACCTTCATGAATAGCAATAATCTACCAGGACACAACTACATCTCAGCAATTAATAGTTTTACTTCCAGCCATAATTGAAAACAACAATTAGTAATAAAAATTCATATAATTGCAAATACTTAAATACTTTTAATATTGCGTATTAGGTATAAAGAAAAGAAACCAAAAAGTTTCTTGCTCCACAACAGTGAGCATTCCTGCCTGACTTGCAGTGTTTTTCTCAGCCTGTCAGAATTGCAGCACCTCTGGGCATGACATTTCTCTTGGATGAATGTCTCCTCCACAGTTTGTTAGACATTGCATACTGATGCGTTGTTTCCCCAAAGGTGACATCATTACAAGAGGTGTTATCTTTTTCATGCTGTCAGAAATACTGTCCAGCTTTTATTTTAAGCAATCTTCTTCTCTTATCTTTCATTTTATTTCCCCCCTTCATTTCACAGAGTATTTCTTTTAAGAATAGTACTTTGGACTTTTATTGTCCCCTTCTGCTACTTATACAAAATTTAATATATCTTCTCATTCTGAAACTACAGGAACAAATTCTCCACATTTTAACTAATTGATATTTTTTTAAATCTTTTTTTAAGGTAATTTTTTTTGTTTCCCCAAAAACAGGCTACAGCAACTTACTAGTTCATGTGTCACACTAGAAAGTTGCTTTGATTGTAGTAGACTCCAAACTACTGAAACATTCTAAATACTCATATTGCTAATTCTTTCTAAGTTACAGGTTCATAGAGAAATAAAAGTAATCAATATTTAAGTAATTTCATTCCAGTTTGCAAACTACATCTATGAAGATGAACTTCTATTTATTTGTAATCTTTCCAATTTATTCTAAAGTCACTTAAGTATGCATAGGCCCATAGCAATGTTTTGGACTGCAGTATCAGGATTTAAAATTCTAAAGGATTGTCATATAAGAAATTAATTCTTTGAAAAAACTGAGAAGGATTTAGCAACCTTACCTCAAAAACTCTCAAATTGCATGAACCACTCATAGGAGGACAGAAGGGGGCATTCACCTGGCTCACTGCAGACTACATTAAGAGAAATTAATAATTTGAATTCCCTGCACCCTCATATAGCACGAAAGAAGTGTCTGTAGGAAAGCAATTCAGAATTCCTAAAGTTAAAGAGCATATGAGGTGAATACCCTTTATTTGCTTAGCAAACAATGGCAATACAATGGATCAGATATATCTATCCATAACAGAAAAACAGTCTGAATTGTCCAGAGTAATAGGATCAGATACAAGGGATTGGATATATCCATAACCTACAAATACAAGCTTAAATTGTCCAGAATAATAGAATCAGAATGAGGTAAATCTGGCAAAAATGTCAAATGTCAAAACTGCAAAGGGTTGTCAGGCTAATTTCCCTGCTTTGCTGCCAATATCTCATGGTTTTGATTTACAATCTTTTTGATTTGCAGCTGTCCAGCAGTATCCCTCACATGAGCAAAAGCTGTCAATTCTATCACACTACCATGTATAATTACAGTGGTATAGTGACTGCCTGGCAAACAGACCTTTGTGTCTGCAGGCTGTGACAGGGAGACAGAAGAGCTGGATGCAGGGCTGGAATGTAAAGGTCTTCAGAGCTTCTCCTGGGGAAGATCCAGCTCCCTAAGGCACCCTAGCCTCTCCCTCCAGCAGCACTGGTGTTCTTGACCTTGTCACCCAGAAGGACCATCAGAGCAGCACAGAGAAAAGGTAGATATTCACAAGTCTAATTGTGTAATAATTTTGAGAGTATTATTGCTAGTAGAGTTGTATTGTGTTACTTGAGTACTGAACTCACTTGATTAATGCTGGAAAAAAAAAAAATCCCTGTTTGGGGTACTTTAATGTGAATGTTCTCTTTTAAATTAGGCTAACAATAAATTCCTGTCTCCACATACATGTGATGCCCAAGAAAAGATTTTGAGCTTATAAATAATTACTTAATTTTTTTTCTTTTTTTTCTTTTTTTTTTTTTTCTTTTTTTTTTGTCTTGGCATACACTGGCTCTGAATGATGCAGCTATGCAGCACCCAAAGCACCAAATCACCTCCCTAATGGTTTTCTGAGGAAAACAAGCAAAAACAAACAAGCAAAACCATCGAATGCACCGAGTGGGAATTCTGCAGATGTATTACAGCCTTGTAAAAGTCTCTCCCTTTGCATGAGATTTTTAACAATATTAGCTGTAATATTAACTGCCATGGAAACTGTGACTGTTGCTGCAGTGGCATCAGCAGTGGTCAAAACTGTGCTTCAGACAGAGAAATACTGCAAGCACAAGCAGTATTCTGCTGCTTGGGGTTTTGCTCTGTTTTGTTTTCCTTGCAGAAACACACCACATGGCTCTGAGATGTTTCAGACTGGCAGAAATCAAAGCCACCAGCCACCAGCTTCCAGCTGTCAGAGGGACTTGGCAGGCTATTATTTTATCATGGCTACTGCTAAAACTGCTTGCAGATCAATCAGTGGGGGACAGCAGTGGCATGCACAGATCAAAACTTAGCACAGCACCTCCTTTTTGTATTACAATATCTCAGAGTGCCCTGGCCCCACCTGGAGTGCTGCATCCAGGTCCTCAGCATAAGAAAGATGTGAGTCTTTTGGAGCAGGTCCAAAGGAGGATCATGAATAATATTCAGAGTGGAGCAATTATCCTACAAAGATAGGATGAGATAGCTGAGGTTGTTCAACCCTGAGCAGAGAAAGCTTTGGGGAAATCTTTTTATGCCTTTCCTGTACCTTAAAAGGGATTATAAAAAGGAGGGGGAGCAACTTTTTATGTGGACTGATAGTGACAGGAAAAGGGGCAATGGTTCTAAACTGGGGAGGGCAAGTTTAGATTAGATATTGGGAAGAAATTGCTTACTTGGAAGGTGGTGAGCCTTTAGAGCAGGTTTCCCAGAGAGGTTGTGGATGCTCCATCCCTGGAAGTGTTCAAGGCCAGATTGGAAGGGGCTTTGAGGAACTCAGTCTAGTGAGAGGCATCCCTGCCCATAGCAGGGATCTTGGAACTAGACAATCCTTAAGGTCACTTCCAACCCCACCCATGCTATGATTCCAGGATTGTATGAATTTTGATTGTATTTGCACTTAGTATTGCTTCTCTCTTCCTCCCCCCCTGCATCCCAAGGAACAGCTTGGAATAGTTTGTCACCCTGCTCCCACCAGGGATGAGAAGCCAGCCCTCACTTAGAGGCTGGGCACACCTGCTTATTGCCTCCATCCCATAAGCAACAGTGGCAAAAGAAAAAGATCACTACAAGGCTCACTTCAACTACACAAACAGAAATTAACATCAATAATCTGACTGCAGCTCCTCTGTTCTAGGCAAATTATTCAACCTTTGCCTTCATCTAGAGAAGATCTATCAGGAACTAAGAGTTATAAGAGGGTAAGGAGAATTTCTACCCTTTTGTGTGTGTGTGTGTGTGTGTGTTTTATGCCATAATTTCAATAGATAATTAGAAGTAAAAACTCTGTTAAAAAAAAAGGGGATACATCACAAATTTCAACCTGCTTACTGTGACAGAGACCAAGAATAATATTTGCCATTTGCCCTCTTTTTTTTTCAAGAAAATAACTCAAGTGCAGGTTCCAGCTGGGGTTGTAACGCCATGCAGGAGTCCTGATTTGCAGCAGCTGCTCTCTCCTCCCAGTCCTCACGGCAGGAATGGTCATTCTACAGCCAGTGAGCCATAACTCCCCAAATGATGCATGAAGGTTGCTCCTGCCATAGTGCTGGCAGGAGGCAGGATGCCACAGAAGCCTGGTGAACATTTCTCAGGAACATTCTTAACCTGGTGCTACCTCAGAGTCCCTGCCTGCACCAGAAGATGAAGGAAAGACACGAGAGGTTTTCAAATCCAGTGACTAAGCATCAAACAGAAAGCTTAAAGTAAGGTCTAGGATTTATTGCTGCTGGGGTTTCAGTAAAGGCAGCTGTAAGTAGGGATTTCATTGGATACTTATTCCCTCTAAGTTATGGCCTCAATGCAGCCCATAGAAGCTATACTGTGGTTTCTGAAAAAACAACATAACTGAATTATCAGTATTGTACTTCTCTCAAGAAAGGGCAGCTTAAAAAAAAGTAACATCTGACTTTTTTTGGCAAGCAATGGGGGAACAATCCAATTTACAAATATATAGGAATAAAATTTACTTCTGGGACGAGCAAAATTAAATTGAATTATGTTCCAAATGCTACTTTTGCCACTAATTCCATCTGTTCTACAAATTAAATCCTGAGCTGGGAATACCATAAAAAACTTAACAGGGTGCAAGCCATCAGAAGCTAATTAAAAGAAGCACTTTTTAAGCACATCTTTTACAAACACTCTGTATTTATGAAGTTACTATAAACCAAAACAAATGAACAGGAGATGTTCATGACATGGAATCAATCCCCAACTAGCTTATGAATCAGCAAAACAATAATAAATGGAAGTCATATATCAAACAAAATAATATAATCTAACACGTATTGTTTTCTTTTTGTTAATTTGGTAGAATAAAATTAATTTCATTACTTTCACTGATCTGCCAGAGTCTGCTCTTATATAAAGACTCAGTAGCTGGTTTAGTGTAGCTGTTTTAGAAAGCACAATACATCCTAATGACTGACAGCATGACAGAAGAGGTTTGACCTGACTACCACTTTCATAATGAAGTTTCTCTACACATAGAAAATGTAATTGAAGAGTTGTATTGCTTCTTTTGAAAGGAATCTTCCATACTTTGAAACAGTGACCCCACTAGACATTTTTTTCCCAAGACTACACACCGACAAGGACAAAAAGGAAAGAAGCTATTTGAAAGAAATTATTTTCATGTTGTAAGATGGCTGTTTTGTCAGAACACTGAACTAGGGATGTTTCATGAAACTAAAGAAACAGGATTAACTTTTCAAAGTAAAAACACTCTCTATACCAAAAAGACAACAGAAAATAATTCTTACTTTGAGAGGACTATAAACATTACCTTGTTTGCTGGCTGAATTCTGATTGTTACTGTAATATATGCTAAAACATTTTACAAGCAACATATTAACAAGTCAAAATCTCCACATACCTTTTCAAAATTCATTATAATTTGTAGCTAAATTCTTAATAATAATTAGTTGCAGTCAATGGCCACTTCTTAAACTTTAAAACTGATGAAAAACTGATACTTCCCTTGAATAGATATATCTTATTTCTCAGATTATACAAATGTGTTAAAAATCAGTGCATTTTTGGTATATGCAATAAATAAATCACTGTACATAATTAAAATTAATGCAAAAATACTGTTAGATATAATCTGCTTAAAATATGTTGAATGAATTTTTTGAGGGGAAAATGTGTGCTGTTTTCAGTTGCCACATATTCCTTTCTTTAATTTTCCTTACTAAGCTTAGGTCTACTTAGCTCAAGGATCATCTTTCTAATATCCTAAGATTTGAGCTATTACCTTGCTAAATATCATGGGAGGAATAAGCCACACAAACAAAAAGTATGTTATTACATGAGTAAGACACTGAGTAACAGTAAGAATATTTTCTCTTTAAAAATCACATTCTACACGGCTATAAAAAAATAATAAAGTCTTAAAATTAAACTATACAGGTAATTGCTGAAAATCATATTTCCTCAAGAAGAAACAAAAAAGGTTTTGCAAAAGGATACTTTTGAAAACCCTTGTTGTAATTTTGTCCTATGAGTAGTGACCTAAGGTCTGTCAAATGGTGTTGGCTTTAAGGTCATCTCCTAAAAGATTTGCTCACTTCTTACATAGAAAAACTTCCACTAAATTTAATGGAATTTTGCCTGGGTAAGGACCCTTAAGATTCCTGCATTAGTATATTATGCCCCATTTGATAAGTGAGAAAGTAATGACACAGAAAATGGTAATAATTTTGTTTGGTCTACTCACTTCTAAATGGCTGAAAACATCTTCCATTTTAAACTATATTTTTCATAAAACCTGTGTCTTTAGAACTATATTTTGACCAACCCTAAAAAGGGAAATAAAGCTAAATAAAGGTGAAAACTTCATTTTAGGCTTGCTTATATGATGTCTTCAACTATAATGAGAAAATCATGGGTCCTCCAGATAAAAACTGCCATAGCAAAGTAACAGCTCTAAGTTCTCCTTGTTTAAAGAAGCAGTAGGAAAATGCAGCAACCAAAACACATCAGTGATCTTGGCACAGCCATGGCCACCAGCCAGATGGCAGAATGATACAGCACAGCTCTCATGACAAAAAAACCTATGTTGTTTACAATCAAGGTTTACTTCTGAGGCAAATTGAGGCTGAACTCTTCTTCTATAACAATCTTCCTAACCTTAATGTTCCAAATTTTTGTATTTCTAAGTTTTGGAAGAAGATATTCATAATGGAATGTCTATTAGAAAGCATATTAAGAAAGAATCTTTCATATAGAGATGATTTCTTTTCTCTCTTTCTTTCCTTACAACATCTGTTTGCATAAGTTGCCTAGACATTGTGACATCCTGAGAAGACAGCAATTCCTTAATTGTCTAAGCATTTATTGTTGCAGCTTTTCAGCAAGCATCCAATTTAGTGGTCAGGATGAAAAAGTGAAAAGAGTATTCAATATGTCTTTACATAGGATTTCTGTGACAGATCTATTAGCTCTCATTCTATTGCTTTCAGCAGAAAACTGCTTTCCTGTGGTCATTTTGTAAACTTCTTTATGTGAGTAAATCAGAGTGGTGCTAAGAAAATCACTGAAGAAGTTTTAAATACCTACTGCTGATGCACAATACATTAAAAAAGAGGATGTTCAGAACAATTCTGCACACTTGGGATGCAAGAGATGAGGGGGTTTTGTCCAAAGTCTATAGTAAAAAGATTTGTATTGCACTGATTAAAATAGAGAAAATGGAATATAAAATGGGTTTAGAAACATTATAGGATATTATTTCTTCTCTAAATGTTATACAGATTTTATTATATAAAGAGCAAAAGCAGATATTGAAAAATACTGGCATTTACACTACTTCTTATACAATACAGTAATTTCATCATAGATATTTAAACCTAAAGTAATGAAATTCTGGTTCATTCAGGTGACTGAAAGGTCTCAGATTGCAGATCTCTGTTACCACTGCTGAAGCTTTTTTTGAACCAACAGATCTTGAATTCCTTTATGTAAAATGGAACAGCTTCATCAGAAGGGGTAAGAACACACAGTTAAGTCCCATCCCAGACATATCTATACCTGATTATTTGAGCATTCTCCTCAAAAATAGGAGCATATTTTTGAATTTCATTTGACACTGGAACAAGCTAAACATTACACTGTTGAAGAAAAATGGGAAGTCATGAGGTTAGCTCCCAGAAAGAAAGTATTCAGACCATTTATTTATGTATTTGTGTATTTAATATATTGAGGAAACACTTAGGTCAGGAAATTACTCCGGACTGAAATCCCCAGAGCATAGTAATGCTTCCCAATAGTGCTGAGTAAGGTGCATAAATCTCAAAGAGATATCTAATTTAAGAAGTATTTCTGTGTTCAGCATTTCCTACTGGCTAGCTCAGTCTCCCTGCTCAGCCTGATGCTGTTACTAAACCCTTTTCTGAGACACCAGACTGATACATTCTACAGGAATTCTCTGTGTTATAGTAACACAGATTTAGATATCAGCAGGTTACAAGTTAGGTGCTATAGTGGTACACAGCTGAATCTCATCCCTTTGTGACTCCACAGTCTTGCAAAACTCCTTAAATTTTGATTTTCCCTCTGATACAAACTTGGTCTACTCTATCAAGAGAACTATGTCGATTTAGGTGAGTGCAAGTCTGTCCTGATCTTGCATTAAAAGTATGAACTTGTATCAGTCATAACAAGCACTCAATAACAATCCATATTTGAAAGAGAAGCTAAAGTGATTATTGCCTGAAAACTGACATAAGAACCCTAATTTCTATTCAGACAACCTTAAATAGTGGGCAAGATGAACACCAACTTGATGATATGGCAGTTTTCTAGATTACCATTTGTATAGAGGGCATAACCAAGACAAATCACTGGTGAGTGATTTGTGCAGCTTACCTCTTAGCCCAAAGGGAAGAGGCATTCTGTGAGAACAGCTCAGTTGGTGGCTATCCTGTTACAGAATGACAAGTGGTCTGATTGTGATACACAGTGTAAGTGCTTTGTTCTCATTAAAAATGAACATGCTGTGGGAGACTTTTACCACTCACTCCACAGGTACCCACTGTGAAAAGCTAAGATATAATGAATATGTAATTTGGATATGTCTTTTATGAAAAAATCCAAAGAATTCAAAATAAAACTTGGGAAGAGCCCTGATTTTGTCTATTCTACCTAGAGTTTTAAATGAGGTGATTTGCTGTTCCTGAGCTTTATCACCCTTTCTTCCAAATGCTTATGGGATTGCCATGTCATACTGTGGCATGTGGACAAATTATCTGTTACATGTTATAGCTGGAATCCTATCTCTGCCCCAAGAAAATCTACAAAATCTATACACACATCATGTAATGTACATGGCATTTCCATGGAACATTTTTCTTTTATCCTTGGCTATCTTATCTGAAGTCTGTTTGTAGGGATGATGCCTGATATTCTAATCATCTGGGCAGGCCCTACAAATACACTATTTTTTTCTTCCAGCCTGGAATACTACCATTCAAACATACAACCAAATTAAATTTTAAAAATGCCACCACACTTCAACTAAAATGCAAAAATGGACAAAACTTATTGCTTATAAAATGACAGGTTTAAATCTTGTGATTATGGAATATCCCAGCTTCAGCATTAGTTATACATTAGTTACTTACAGTATTAAAAATGGTCATAAATTCAACTTTTAGTCTGTGAAATACAGTATTTAAAAACATTACTTCATTACAACTTCACTATTTTTTTATGTGTCTATCTGAAATGTCTGCAGCTGTGTGTTTGAAAACTAAGGCATCTGAAGCATTACAGAGTAACAATGGATACCAAGTAATATTTAGTGAGGTTTTTTTTAAACAAATCTATTGTTTTAAGTATCATACATAAAACATATAGAATATGAGAAGTGCCAGAGTTGTCAGAAGTCTCTGAGTTACATATGCTTCCTTGGCCAGTAGTTCTGCAGCCACTTCCATTCAGTTTTACACTGCTTATCTGACAAAATGCACACAGTTACCTGCAACCTTGCATCAATTCTGAAGCACAGCAGAAGGCTTGAGCATATTTAGAGCAAGAGGCAACATGACATAATGCTATCATATTTTTCCAGGATCAACATCATTAATTTTCACTTCTCAAAATGTCAGAAAAATCATTCTTCTTTTATTTTCAATCACTGAACAATATATTTGGACAGTGCTGTAATAGAGTCAATTAAAGTATTTTGATACTCTCTGCTACACTTGAAATTAAACAATTTTAAAAGAAAGTAAAAGTTATTAAAGCAGCCAGATTGTCTCCTTCATGGAGCATAAAGCAAAAGTCAAAAGCAGAGCAAATCAGAGACAGAACTAATCAGACACACTAAGAAAAAATTAGTTGTGTTCTACGTTCAGTGGATATATCTTTATTTGGAAAGTTAATAGACTCTATCATGAACAGTTCACTGCATTTAATTGTTTTTAAACACCCCAAAAGTACCTACACTCAACAAAGCAGAAAGGGACTGGAAAACCCATGGATTTGAGCACAGGAGTTCAGATTCAAAGAAGTTCAGATTCCCTAATCTGTCCAGATTTCCTTCAATGATATATTCTATTTCCTTATGAACCAAAACATACAGAATGCAGTTCTAAGAACTCTGCAGCAAGCTCTAACTCATAAAAAAAGGCTCAGCAGTAGTGTGGAGGTGGCAGATGTCCTACCCAGCCTTTTTTCTATTGTGCAGTGGTGTAGCACTTTTGGGCTGGAGTCAGGTAATACTTCTCTCAGGTCTAATAGTCCCAATTCAACTTTGCCCTCATCTTAAATTATCACCCAGCTAAAGAAAATATGTATTCTGAATCTGAGTAAAGTTACATAGCATTTAGGTGGTATTGCAGTAAAAATGATTTCAAGCATTATACCAAATCACAAATATATAGGAATACATGATGTCTGGTCAACTTCATTAGTTAAACAATAACCACTATTAATTCTGTGTACCTGGAACCCAGACAACACTCAAGCAACCTCAAGTAGGAAGGGAATAAAGGAGTCTCCTCTTTTTCTAAGGCCTCTGCAAATGCAGTGCAGAACTGCAGCAGTCCCAGCCAGCACACAAGGGAGTACATGGATTGCTGCCAAGTTCTCTACTCAAGAGCAAAATACAAGCCAGGAAAGATAAAGAAATGTGGAACAATAGCCTGCCATGCCCTTGCACTGATAGCCACTGGCCTGCTGTGCTAGAGATCAGTGCTCATGCTCCCCTTTCAAGGCAAGTTACACTGCTACCATGCAAAATGTCTTCTTGTTCACAATACAGCAGCGCTGTAAATTTAGCTCATGATGATTTATGGGAGTCCTTCCAAGAGAAAATAATGGTTTTACAGCTGGCAAGAACTTTCAATAGCTCATAAGTGCAAGCCTCAAAAGCCCAGCTCTCACTGAGGTGCCTCAGTGCCACAGAAGGACCTGTGAACCTGGCCAGTTAGGAGTGGAGTCAGTATGGGCACCTTCAATCTATCTCCACCCAGTCAGATGTTACAGGGAGCAGTAGGATTTTACCTTCACATTAAAAAAATTATGTTAAGAAGGCTTTTTAAAATTAGTGAAAAGTCCATGGATAACCAAAATGCTGTTTATAAATTACTAAGTGAAAAGAAACCCAGGCTCTCATACTTATCTTTATGGTTAAAACACATACACATTTACACAAACATTCAAATGTGTGAAGTGAAACAGAAGCATCAGCAGCTTGAATGAGGATGAGAAAATGGCAAATTTGACATTAGTGATCCTTGCATAGGATCAACAGTGTCACTAAGCACTATGTAAGTATAAGGCCAGTCAGTAACTTCACTTTTTAAAAATAATTTAAGCAGTTAACAAGAGTTTAGATCCAGTGCTCTTCATTAAGAAACTGTTATGAATATATTATTTTGATATTACCTTTGGCAAAACTGTATTTTTTTATATTCACAGGATCTATTTCATATCCTAAGACACAAGTAATATGAACTGTTTAAAAAATTCTAGTTACCATTGTAGATTTAATATGTTCAGCTACTTTTCAAGAGACATACAGTATTAGAATTCAGAGGTCAGAAAACTTTTATTAAGATGAATAATAGAAAAAAAGGTTTGACAGGATATTATTTTATCTCAGTATATAATTTGCAAGTGTATAAGATCTCATAATCCATATAAGTGCAGTTATTTTTAATCATGAAGATCAAGGATTAATCTCTGATATTCTTTCAGCACATAAGCTTTTATCATATGTTAATAATATAACTTTATGTAATTTAGATGTTGCAGCTCATCAAGCAGTAGAAAGATTAAAGCAAGAAAAAGAAACATATGTAGGCCACACTGAAAAAAAATAGATGGAAATAATTAGAAACTAGGAAAGTAAACAGACACAAAATGCTAAGAACAAACAAATACCATCAAAAGAAATTTAAACATAAACATGAAAATCTGTCATAAACAAAATTAGAATACCCCTAGAGAGCACACATTCTTAATGACTTCATAACAAAATAATAATTTTAATTATAAGTTGAGAAGGTCCTTTACATTGGTTTGCAAATGTAAAAAATTATCCTTTAAAAAAACCCCCAACCTGTTGTAAGCAGCACAACAATATGTTCCTTGGGGGAAGAGGCTTTGTAAATTCCTAAACTGGTGAAGATAATGGAAGCTTTCAAATGAAGAAAAAATGAGAATACAGTATATATGTGAATATTAAATATCAGGTGTGATATATGGTGTGAAAACTGAAATGTGTTTGAAGTACCTCCTAATCATAGCCTTGTCTAGAAGCTAATCAGTTTAAAAAAAAAACTTACCTAATTTTATTACATAAATAAATTCTGTTGTAACCATTTCACATGAATTTGTTATTGAAACACTAAATATAAGGACAAGAGTACATCTAATGGGAATATTGTGAATTTTAGAGTACCTCAATGAATTCAAACTGTGTGAGAATACAAAACGGTTTTCTATTCCAGAAGGAGGTTTCTGTCCCTGCCTGGCAGCAAGTGGCAGCTGTCAACCAGAGAGAGCCCTTATCTTTTTTTTTTTACTGATGATGGTGATCAAAAGAGAAGATGTAACCTCCTATTGTGAATTACAAGCATGCTGCCTTGTATTCCTGGATTCCCCTGCTGTCTGGAGACTATCATGGCACTGAAACATCTCCTAATGTTTGATACTCTACTTAACCCTCAGCTACTTAAAGAATTTGAGAGGAACAAATGCAGAAGGAACAAACACCCTCTCTGCAGCCTCACACCATCACAGTCTGTCACATCAGGAGTGTGAAATCATAGTTTCATGGGAAGGGGTGAGACTCTGCAAAGGACCCAAAAGAGGAACATGGGGCTGTACAAGTTGGGAGCTTGCACGAATTTGACACATTCAGCTGCTTAAAACAATCACAGTGCTCACCTCTGGAACACTGACAGAGAGGATGATGATAACGTGGCAGGCAAGATCTTCCTGTCTGCTTACTTTTGTGCATGGACAGTGGCATGCTCTGCCTTAGTAAAACAGTTCTCAGAATCTGAAGGAACCAAGGGAAAAGCAGCAAAACCACGATCATGACTTTGAGAGTAATGCCAGATGACCTGACAATAAACTGGTCACTGTATGTCTAACAGCTTGGTGCTTCCTTGGAATGAAGTATTTGAGAGCAGGACAAAGTTTCTGGGACATGTTTTAGTATGGGAGGATAGTTTGTAAGGATAGTGCAGAAGGCAATCTGCTGCAGTTTGGGATGGAGTCTGCTGGAGTTTGGGATGGAGTCTGCTGCAGTTTGGGATGGGGTCTGCTGGAGTTTGGGATGGAGTCTGCTGGAGTTTGGGATGGGGTCTGCTGGAGTTTGGGATGGAGTCTGCTGCAGTTTGGGATGGGGTCTGCTGGAGTTTGGGATGGAGTCTGCTGCAGTTTGGGATGGGGTCTGCTGGAGTTTGGGATGGAGTCTGCTGGAGTTTGGGATGGAGTCTGCTGGAGTTTGGGATGGAGTCTGCTGCAGTTTGGGATGGGGTCTGCTGGAGTTTGGGATGGAGTCTGCTGGAGTTTGGGATGGGGTCTGCTGGAGTTTGGGATGGAGTCTGTTGCAGTTTGGGATGGGGTCTGCTGCAGTTTGGGATGGGGTCTGCTGGAGTTTGGGATGGAGTCTGCTGGAGTTTGGGATGGAGTCTGCTGGAGTTTGGGATGGAGTCTGCTGCAGTTTGGGATGGGGTCTGCTGGAGTTTGGGATGGAGTCTGCTGCAGTTTGGGATGGAGTCTGCTGGAGTTTGGGATGGAGTCTGCTGCAGTTTGGGATGGGGTCTGCTGGAGTTTGGGATGGAGTCTGCTGCAGTTTGGGATGTGGCTGTGCTGCTGGCTGTGCTGTGAGGATGAAGGGACATGCAGTCATGCAAGGAACAGATAAGGTAAAAAGATGCTGTGTGAGGCGCAGGCAGAGTTAGGTGGCCGGGAAAGAGACAGGTTTGGAGTTAGCCAGTCATGCAGAAGGAAGAAAGAAACTTGCAGAGAGGAAGGGGAGTCAGTGTTGTATAGAGCAGCTAATGAGGAACGGAGGCAGTGCTGTGTGGAGCTGTCTGAGAGAAGTCCACAGAGAAGGCATGAGAATTTTTCAGTAAAGGACTGGTGATGGTGCCAGTTGTGTCTGTCTTGACATAATTACTACATGTAAGTGTCTTAGGTTGCAATACAGGGACAGTAAGTATCCCTTTAGTCCAACATTCAGAATAAAAATGTCAAAAGCTTGCAATATTCACATCTTCCTGGTCCCCTTCAAGCAGCAGTCGGCCAAAGTACTAAAAAAAGCATAAAGGCTTATATCTCACTTCTTTTCATAACTCTGAAACACCTTTGGTTTTGTTGTTTTGTTTTGTTTTGTTTTGTTTTGTTTTGTTTTGTTTTGTTTTGTTTTGTTTTGTTTTGTTTTGTTGTTATTGTGGTAACCCTTATTATAAGCTACAGGTTTGATGGGAATTTTTCCTGTTTTGAGCAGATACAGACCAGAATTAGAATGCAGCAAACTAAACCAGAATTCCATAGAATTGTAGCACCATACAATCATGGCACCATTTGAGTTAGACAAGACCTCTAAGATACTGAGTTTAACCATTAAGCCAGCACTGCAAAGTCCATCATTAACCATGTCCCTAAGTGTGACCTCTATGTGCCTTTTAAAGGCCTTCAGGGAGGGTGACTGAACCACTTCCCTGTGCAACCTGTTCCAGTGCTTTACAAGCTTTTCCATTAATAATTTTTGTCTAGTATCTAATTTACACCTTCTTTGGTTCAACTTGAAACCATTTCCTCTTGTCCTGTTGCTTGTAACCTGAGAGAGGAGACTGACTCCATCTCCCTACAACCTCCCTCAGGTAGCTGTAGAGAGCAATAAGGTGTCCCCTGAGCCCACCTTTCAAGTCTTCAGATTTCTCCTCCCAAAGAGCATATTCATGTGTCTACTAACTCTCAAAGTACTTATTCAACTAGTTTAGCTCTCTCTTCCTGACTAAGCCAAGTTATTACATCACCTGTGCCCAAAATGGAACCACACATTTGACATAATGGAGAAAAAAGTATCATGTATGTAATACCCTGACTGCCACAATTCAAGTCTCCAAACACAACCCATTCCTCAAGCTGATGGACAGAGATTTGTACCCAAATCTTATCTTACAGAGAATATGTTTATTTTGAACTAGAAGGCACACCCTTAAATTCCAAGCAATTATTGCATGTTTGCTTCCCAAAACCATTAATTCTCCATTCTCTTCTTGGTAAATAAAAAAAAACCAAACAAAAATTAGCACAGATTCATCATCACTCTCATTTCAGCATGATGTCTTTCCTCTCTCAACAGCAATTACTTCAAAACTTTCCTACTGACCTTTCACTAAACCTTTTTGTAAGCCATCTCCCAGTGTTGCTTTCTCTTCCCCTGAGCTCTGGCAGAAGGACAAAGTTCCTACACTCACAGGGTTTGCAGTTCATAAACAATTATGTATGCAGACAAAGGAAATCTGCAGTAACAGCATTCCAGAAGTTAAAATACCCTAAGTGGTATCTATACTCTGATTTTCTCATATCCACACACAAGGAGTCCTTGTCACTAAATGAAAATTATTGGTAGAGGTGGTCTCTCTCTCTCTCTCTCGTGCCTAGAGGAAGCTTTTAATTCATCTTTCTTGTTCTGTATTGACAAGTTCTATAGTAAATGAATCTTGTCTTTTTTCTTCATTCAGTGGTTCAACAGCTGATGAGTTGAGACTTACATGGTAAGTTAGAGATCACAAGAAACATTTGTTTTTGATAATGCACCTTCAGTCTAAGTCTTATATTATCTGTAAGCTGCCCATGCTCACTGAAGAATACAAAGCTGGCAAATACATTTGGGGAGTCTCCTGGAGACAGCCCATCACATAAGTTTACATACAATTCATCCCTTATCTTTTCCTGATCTCTAGCAAATAGGCAATGATCTCAAAGCATTGTAAAGCCCACTACCAACTCATTTTTCTTCACCCTTCCTTTTCAATGTACCTATTTTTGATAGATTTGCCTTACATTGGTCTTTGCTGCTCACCTCACAACAGGAAAGCTAAAATCCTACAGTTCTTATGTAGCACATAAAGACAACTAAGTTCAGTAACAGCTAAAGGAGAACAGCTTTTTATTGTTTCTTAGATTTTATTTTGCAGTCCAGGTAGATAGCTTGCAGTCACATCAACACAGCCAGCCTCCACAATGCCAAGATGGTAATCACATTTAAGTGGACCCATTGGCTACCTTAATGGAATCATCTTTTGTTTGATCCTGTGTATAGAGAGAAACCTCTGCTCTCAGCTCTTAGGAAAAGCCCTAAAAATTCATCTATTTTAAAAGGTTATTTATGCTAAAGATAGCAGATAATTAGGATTAGAGACTTCAGTAGCAATTACTAATATCATAATACAAATAACCTTTTTATTTATTTAATAATGGTAAAGGTACACAATGTACTTTCAGATTAAATTTACTGTATATCCTGATTTGCTCTAGGCACAGTAATCACCTTGTAGATCACTCTAAACACAAATTGATTTTCTCAGTTTTCTAAGAGTGTGCTCAATCTCATTCCCAAATAAAACACTGTACTTAATCAGAAAGCAGAATTCAGAGGGAAAGCAAGTAAATGATAAATTAGCCAATGCTTTTGGAGAGACAGGAGAATGTGCAACTGCCATCAAAGGCAATGGGAGCCTTTCACTCCCCTTAGGATTTTGGATGAAAGCGTTTTAGTCAGGATTTCTCTCAGTGAAAAGATGTAAATCTGATTATAAACAATGTCTCTTATAAGGAAATGGTAACCTCTGTTAATGGAGATATTGCCAGTAAGCTCTTGATGCAAAGTTACCACTTCTGGTTTGCTTTTTTTTTTTTTTTTTTCCCCTCTCTCATGCTTCTGCTGTCTATTTACTTCTTTGATAGAAGCTTATTTTGTTGTGATAAAATCTAAAACATATAAATCACCCAACTATGACCTGTTCTTCTTTAGCTCTTTCAAATAAAGCAGACACACACTAGGAAGAATTGCCAGGAATATCACAAAAAACACTCAACTTCTGGCATGGATTCAAGTCTTTTTCATACATCCATTTACACTTCTACAAAAATTCAGAAGACTATCTCAACCTTTACAGAAATACTAATATTAAAATACCACCTTCTGCTACTCTTGTCACTGTTAATAGGAATAAAAAGTTCTCCAATTAAACACAGCTTTCTAATTAAGGCCACAGTATTATAAACTGCTACACTGCTTTACCACAAGTGAAAACAGAGGATTAAAAATTATCCTGGAACAGCTTACTGGTAGTCTAAAGCTGATAAAGGAAAGAAAACAACAGTACAAAAAAAAGATTAAAATCTTTCACATAACTGTATTTTATTCTGTAAAGAGGACACTATTCAAAATTACTGCAGTTCAGCATCTGATATATTATTGCTATGTATCATTTCTTAAGTAATACAGAAAAAAAATTGCCAAATGTTTACAGAACCTGAGGAACCACACTTAGTTTAAAGCTTAGACTGTGTGAGACTGGCCTGTCTTTCCAATGAATGGAAATTACTGACACCACCTAAATTAATCTTAGAACAGACTGAATAGTCAGAGCAATACATTTGATTACTGAACATTTTCTTTGTATGATTATACCTTACCAAATTGGGTCACATAAATAACATTCTTACCTCTCCCAAAATCTTCCATTGGTTTTGCTTAGTTTCCCTACAATCTTATCTCCTGAAAGGATTTTCAAGTAAAATTTACTGACAGTTCAGTTTTTCTATTGATGCTTGTGCTTTTAAAGAAAATTAGACTGTACCAAAACCTCTCAACTGCAGATGCTTTACTCTGGAGTACATGGCAATTTATAAAAATTATTAGATGTAGTAAATAAAACAATTTACCGTACTCAAAAATCTGCATACATTTTGTTATTTTCTCATAATTTGCAGATCTATCAATGAGGTTTCTA
The DNA here is from genome assembly GCF_029582105.1 of Oenanthe melanoleuca. NCBI lineage: Eukaryota > Metazoa > Chordata > Aves > Passeriformes > Muscicapidae > Oenanthe > Oenanthe melanoleuca. The sequence continues at coordinate 26,719,735 of NC_079336.1, read as the reverse complement.
AATGCACATTAAAGTCTGGCATTAGTTTAACTGCTGATTTCCATTTTGCACATCTTAAAAGCTTCTTAAGAGGTAAAATGGCTCCTGTGAAAGTCACCCCATTAGTCTCTAGTGCTCTGATGAACAAGCAAAGCAGAAATACTCATTTGTCCTCCAAAATACCTTTCTCCAGTCCAGAATGACTGTTTTCTTGACCAGGACTGTGTGGCAATTGGGGAGAGCTCAGCTCACAGTGACCAGTGAGGTTTCACCTCACATTTTCGTGGGGTCTCCACACGGTTCAGCAGCCACATCCTGAACCTCTGGTTCACAGGGCTGGCACAGCATAAACTGCCATGATGGAAGCTGTGACAGCTCATCAGCTGGCTGACAGGCAGTCCAGTATCTGTGCAGTGCAGGTGGCAAAAGAGATGGAAGCAATAATGTCAACATCCATTAAGCTGTCCCCAGTTGTCATTCAGATCCTTAAGCAACCACTCAGCAGTCTGGACCATCCTGCACAATATAGCCAGCATAAATATTCCAGTTTTAGTATTTATCCCAGGAAAACATAAAAGAACTTTAAACCAGCCCTTCATCTAAAGTGCTCCTAGTTTCTCAGAAATTAAATTCAGGAGTGGGGAGCAGGGAAAATCTGCTGAAAAATCAGGGGGCCATGATGGTGACAGAAGTGACAGTGACACAAGGTCAAAAGCTCCACTAAAACACAGCTCTGCTCAGCAAGCTACTGAAGAGTAGCTCTGCTGAATACATTGAGGCTTCACTTTTACACACAAGGCTGAGTGCATTCCATGATAGAGTTTTTGATACTTCTAGTAATATAAACAGTTCACTGAAAATATCTTTATTTAATATATAAACAAGAGAAAGAATGTCGATTTAGGTATTAGGAAGATGTTTAAGTTTGTTATTAGCCAGTAAAGAGAAAAAACAAAACCAGATTGGAATAAGCAATGAAATAGAGTCATCTCCCTTCTTTTATTTTGCAGATCAGGTTGGAAAAGGTGGCAGTTATGTTAACATTTGTCCCCTAACTACTGAACAGATACTCATGTAAGGTAAACTGCACCAAAATGGTATTTTACAGTTAAAATGGGATTTTCTAAAGTTTTGAAGCAGTGCCACTAAACTTCAATGGCATTTTATGCATTGGTTGCTGTCTTATCCCCACCCAGTCATGCCACAGATATTTTTGGTCAGCTGCTGACGTGCCTGTCAGATCATCTGATGAGAGGACAGACTCTCCTGATGAAGCACAAGTTACCAAAGCTGGTTTTGAGTTCTTCCATTAGCTTTCTAATTTTTTTACATAGCTTTTTCTGTGTATGAGCCTTGAAAGAGTGGCAGGGTTCTTTTGTTGTTGGTGGGGTTTTATTTCTAATAAACATAAAAAACTAGACTGCATTTATGAAACTTTTAAAATCTGAGAGGTCTATTTCTGATTTTTTTTTGTTAAATAAATTGATAATTCACTTTCCATGAAACCTTCAACCTACTGTACGAACTACAAAATAATAACAATTTAACTACAGCATTATTTTCATCAAGTAGGCTGAAAATATTTCAGTTACCGAAAGAGGGATGTTTTCAGTTCTTTTCATAAATTCAGTGGAATGGTCTGCAAATACCACCAATAATGCTGCAAATATTTTTTTATTATTATAAATTAATAAAGAAAAGAGAAAAATATGAGCGACTTTAATAACTGGTTATGTTACATAAAAATCATAAGTAAGGCCTAGGAAAAAAGTACATGATAGCAGATGAAAGCCATTATATTCACTTTTTTTGCTGACTAAATTTTTTAAGGCTTTTTTTTTTTTTTCCCCTGAGAAAAAAAATTTGTGCCATGATCCCTGCTTAGATCAGCTTGGTCAGACATCTTTACCCATACAAGGAGGACAGATACAGCTTGAAAGTATAAAGCAGTTACTTATTGCTTAATAGAAACCAAAGATAGAGCAGATTTAATATGCCAGCAAATTAAGCATTAATATGCTCCCCACATCCAATAAAAAACCCCAAGAGTCTTTGCTGGCATGGTGGGTAACAGGAACAAAAGCTGTCTCAAGAAACAAATCTTCAATACTGTTCCATTGCAACATCCATCCCATCCAGTCCCCACCAATGATATTGACTGGCCATCAGACAGATGACACAATTTCCTGGATTTTACTCACTGCCATGGGCAGGGACATGTGTCTCGTGCCACTGTCTCACCACCCTCATGGCAAAGAATTTCATCTTAAAATCTAATCTAAACCTATCTTCTTTCAGTTTAAAGCCCTTACCCCTTGTCCTATCATTGCATGCCTTTCTAAGAAGTCTGAGGCTGCTTTAAGGTGTCCCTGAAGTCTCCTCTTCTCCAGGCTGAACAGTCCCAGCTCTCCCAGCCTTTCCCCACAGCAGAGGTGTTCCAGCCCTCTGATCATTGTCATGATCCTCATCTGGAATTGTTCCAACAGGTCCATGCCCTTTATGTTGGGGGTCTCAGAGCTGAAGACAGTACTCTAGGAAATAAGTGCTAAACAAATACCAAAGTGCATTCAAATGACTGAGCTCTGTAAATTGCTAAATGTAGTAGTTCAAAACAATAGTTCAAAATTTTTGTTATTTGCAGTCATGGCTCAATGTCCAAACAGAGATTGATAGGTACTTCAGTTGTCAGCATTGTTAACTATCCTTACAAGAACAAGCTACAGCAATGATCAAGACCATAAGTTAGAGAAATTGCTTTGTATTTGGTATCACAAGTGAGAGCACTTAAAAATACCAGTATTTTCCTCTTCTACTCCTCTAGCTCATATGTATAAAGAAATCAATCCCAAACAGCTTACTTGAATAAACAAGCACAGCCAAACCCTCATCATAACCATGCCCAGGAATATCAGTGGAGCAAAAAATGATGTTTAATTATATTCTGGATATCTATGCAGCCTACTAAAAGAAGGTTTTCTGGCAAATATAAGCAAAAATGTATTTTTTAAATGAAAGCGGAAAAACATTACACTGTTCTCAAGTTTCACTTTCATTCATAGGAATCAATTAACTTCTTTTTGCTCACTACAGTCCCGGAAATTATTTGCTCTGCTCCCAGTCAGGTTCTTGAAGTGTGTGGTTCATTACCTAAGGTCTTGTCTGTATGGATGGATGCAGACAGGACTCCATTCATCTCCACGTAGTCAGGCACGAGCCCATTTTGGCCCAGAAGTAATTCAGCTGCATCAGGAAAATGGCACATTCCAGAAAAAGGGCTTTACAAAAAGGCACAGAAATTCACTGATATGGGTATATTGGTTTTGGATCACAGCTGGCTCATTTCCAGAGAGTTTAGAGTATAACCAGAGGAGCTCAGGTCCCCCCTCATCCATTCATGTGGATGTGCCTGAAATCATATTGTGTTGCTTCTGCACTCTGACAGTACAACTGTATTTTTTTCCCCACATGAAAGCAACTGGGATACAATAAAACTCTAGTGCAGAGGGTCAATAAAGATCCTATACACTAACAGCTCCTAAATTATGGTATAATTTACTTAACCAAAAATGGGAATTAACTTCAAAAGCTTCAGACAACACAAATTGCACTACATTCAGGGCTGTAAAACTGTTAATAAATAAATAATTTATTAATTACTACCTATCAACAGGATACTATGACAAACAGATACTCATTACATGAAAACAGACAACTAATAGGGATATTGCTCCTCTTTTAAAGTTCAAATTATATTACGAAATTGCATGCTGTTACTCAAAAAAGAAAAAAAGTTATGCTGTGCATACAAGATGCAGTGGCTTTAAACTGAGAGTAGGTTTAGATTAGCTATTATGAAGAAATTCTTTACTGTGAGGGTGGTGAGGCACTGGAACAGGTTACCCAGAGAATCTGCGGATGCCCCATCCCGGCAAGTGGTCAAGACCAGGTTGCATGGGGCCCTGAGCAAGCTGTTTCAGTGGGAGGTGTCCCTGACCATGGCATGGGGGTTGGAACTAGATTGTCTTTAAAGTCCCCTCCTACCCAAACCAGTCTGTGATTCTATGTATTAATAAAATTGTCTTCAACATCTACAGTAACAACAACAAAACAAAACAAAACAAAAAAGAAAAAACTAACCAGTGACCCTCATTCCAAGTAAAAAAATCCAGCTTGGTATTCAACACTATTTGGTATTTGCAGTCATGGCTCAATGTCCAAACGAAGTTCAATAACAAGTGGTGTCTTCCTATGGTCTATAAAGGAACCAGGTGTGGTGTCTTCATTAGTGACATAGTGGGACTTAATGCACTCTTGGCAAGTTTGTGGATATCTCAGGGGTGCAATTGATTCACTAATGGGAATCTTGGGGGACCCTGACTGGCTTGAGGAGTGGGCCCATGTGAACCTCACGAAATCTAACAGGGCCAAGTGCAAGGTCCTGCACCTGGGTCAGGGCAATACCCAATGTCAATACAGACTGGGGGATGACTGGGCTGGGAGCAGCCCTGCACAGGAGGACTTGGTGATACTGTTGGATGAGAAACTAGATGTGACCTAGGAAACCAGTTATGGTTGGTTTGTGCAACTCTAGGGTGTATAAACTCATGAATGGCCAGCAGGTTGAGGGAGACAACTTCCCCTCTACTCTGCTCTAATAATACTCTACTCAGAATACTGTGTCCAGCTGTGGACCCCCAGCACACAAAAGACATGGATCTGTTAAAGCACATTTGAGGAAGGCTACAAAGATGGTCAGAATTTTGGGACACCTCTCCTGGGAAGCAAGGCTGTGAGAGGTGAGGGTGTTCAGCCTGAAGAAGACAAGGCTCTGGGTAGACCTTATTGTGCCTTCCAGTCCTTAGAGGCAGGGGATTATAAAAAATGGATTTTTCACCAGGGCCTGTAGTGACAGAACAAGAGGCAACCATTTTAAGTTGAAAGAATGTAGATTCAGATTGTACATAAGGAAGAAATTTTTTATTATGAGGGTGGTGAAACACTGGAACAGGTTTCCCAGAGAGGCTGTTGATGTCCCATCCCTGCAACCATTCAAGGCCAGGCTGGTTGGGGATTTGAGCAACCTGGTCTGTTTGAAGGTGTCTCTGCCCATAGGTTGGAACTACATGAGAGTTAACAGCTCCTTCCAACCAAAATCATTCCATGATTCTGTAAATTAGCAGAAGAAAAAGGTACAGATAAAACTAACCTGATAAAACAAATATGATAAACCAAATTCCAAACATAATGGGAAAGATACTTTGAAGTTGTGGTATTGCTTATAATATCACTTCCAGAGTAGAAAGATTTATTAAGCATAATGCTGCAAAGTTCTGTCTGGGCTCTGGTTCTATTAATATTTTAAGAGCATGGATAACACTAAATATTACATGCAATAACTCTCAGATGCTAGGAAGCAATGAGAATTCCCAAATTTCTTGAGACAAATAAGAGAAACTATAGTGTTATTTATTTAAGCAACACCTACAAAGACATTGGAGGAACAACTTATGAGGCAGCAGTGCTTAGGAGGAAATCTGGAGGACTTTGGAATTTTTACTAAACCAGACCCAGCAATATACAGTAGTTCTCTACTCAATGTAAAACGTGTCATCTGAAAGACATGAGGAGTAATCTGTTTGAACTAGCAGGTGGTTTAAGCTCTGCATCTTGCTTTGAGAATTGCTCTTGCAGAAAGTGGTTTATTTGGAGGCAATCCAGAAGAGAAAAACAGGAATTATAAAGCTGTAGTGAGTGAACTGCATGGAAATGCTGAAGAGATTGGAGATAATTAGCCTAGAAAATGGAAGAGTTATGGATGGAATTATTTCTTTAAACACATTTTTTCAAGGTTCTATCTAGGGTGTTTGCAGTCTTCAGTTACATAAAATGAACCTACCAAAAAGAAGGAAGTAATTTTTTCTTTATATTCACAATGACTAATAGAAGAACTGGTTAATAAGAAAAATCTTTTAAAAAACAAAACCAAGCCATAACTTTTGTTAAGGACAGCTAGTAAAACAGGTCTGTGGTAGCTTACAAGTCTGAGTTCCTAGAAGTGTCTAAAAATGTGTTAGACGGACATCTCTCAGCAACATTTTAGATCAGGCTCCAAATTTTTTTGGGTGGAAAGAAGAAAGATATAGTGACTTCCCAAGGTCCTCTTGACTTCTTTTGTACAATTTAGTTTAAACCAACTCACTAAGGTAGTCAAAGCACATCAGATTATATAACATGAAGTACTAAATTTCAGACATAGAAGATAAACATCTTTTGTATAAAAAAAATCAGACACACTTCTCCTAGTACATAATCCTTCAGAGTTAGCCTAAAGTATAAAGTGTATTGCTCTATAGTGCAGTGAGACCTCACCCATGTATAACAACAGTTGGTATAGCAGAACTGCAAATATGATCACTTAAAGGAAATACAGTTTGTTCTGATATGCCATAAACATCTTTCTCCGCCAACCCCTATGAAAAATAAGTATTAAGTAAGATAGAGGGCTAAAATATTTCACCTCATAACATGCCTGGATATTCTGTTGGAAACCAACTAATAAAAAAACAGAGGAATTCGGAACATAAGCATTGTAATACATTTATTACTTTCCACCCTTTCTCTGGAGTCTATATACAGCATCTAAGAGATCTTGGACAATCAAGATCTCGGACAATCAAGATCTTTTATATTGAAGGTAGATTGACTGTGTCAGTTTGAACTGAGTAGTTCAACTTTCTGAGAAATGTCACTTAATATAATGAAATCATAATCTGAATTCAGAGCATTGTGTAAAGAGGGAACCAACTCAAAAGCAAATTTATTTTTTTTCCCCTGCTTGTACATGAGGCCAGGACAGACTAAAACATCCACAAATTTTCCCATAAAAGCTGGACAATACAGAATTTGCTATGGTTGATTGTGGTACTCCCAGGTAATATGGGTGATCACATCATAAATTGCTAAAGTTTTTTACAATATTTCACAATATTGGACTTGAGAGTTACTGTCCTTCCCTTCCATGTAAACTGTTTATAAAAGAAAAGAGTTTTAACAGCAAAAAGTGAAACGAACTTGCCAGAAGTCTAGACCTTTGAGGGATAGACCAGCATTACTCTGCACAGAATGACTAGGGGAGCTTCATAGGAGCAAGATTAGAGACAGCAGTGCTGCTTTTACTGGCACTCTGAGTTCAAAAATTTGAGATACTAAAGAAAGTAAGGCATAGGGAAATTTACTTCTACCAGACTCAAGGATAACCTGAAGACATTCTTCTACTACTGGTTATTTAAAAGACAGAGAGATGGAACGACAGCTGTAAAAATTAATGTCTCAGGACTTTCAAAGACAAGTTGCACAAACACAAAAATTAAGATTTTGATTGTGAAATGAAGACACACTTCTACACATATACTGCAATTCATACATTCTCACATTTGGGTTTCTAATGATTTGATTTGATTGAATGATTTTATTTTTTTAACAGTTTTTAAATTTTTCCAAGTAAGGAACAGAAGAAATTATATGTTATGTAAGCAATTATTGATGGGCAAAAAAATCAAATCAAAGATTAAAAGATAACAAAAATAACAATATGGTATTTAGAACTAATGCTTTTAATAAAATCCTGATTGGCTCGAAAGCTTGCCTTGAGAAGAGAGGGTGAAACTTATAAATATATATATATATATATATATATATATATATATATATATATATATATATATATATATATATATATCACCCATTAAAAAGCATTCCCTGAATTGTGCTAATAAATATTTTCTGCAAGAAGTTAAATTATTTTACTTGCACATTAGTGTATCAAATCCCACTATCATTGTCTTCATGGGGACAAAAAGAATAACAAGCACTTTACATCAGGATTGGGATTTATTTAGAAAATGGTTATATAATACATCCGGAGGTTGCAAAACCTTTCAGAAAAAAATATTCATAAGTTGCTGAGAATTTTACCAAAACTGTTTATGAATCAATGCAGTGATGGCATAGGATACTTGTTTAACAACATATTTGATAAAAACTATAGCCAAAAATAAAATAGGCTAGCAGTCTTAGTATTATGTAAGCTGACAGTTTTTGTGCAATCTGATGATTAATTTTATTTACTGTGTTTTAAATATATGTTCTTCAATAAAAAGGCTACAAAGCCCATCTATATTCTCATGTATAAAATCTAATGTCACATTTCAGCTCTGTTTCAAAGCCTGCTTCTCTTGAACTGAGAATCATGAAGAGTATTATATAGTAAAATTAGACCTTTTATGGGAGATTTATATTCTAGATGCTGCAATTACTGCTAAAAATTAATAACTCTACTGAAGTTTTCATATATATATATATATATACACACACACATGTATTTGTAACATTTGACCTTAAGCCTGTTAAAGTAAAGCCTGGTACTCTGTTGGTTTTATGAATCTGATGGAATCTAAAGTGAAAGGCAGGATTTTACTGCAGATAAATCATTGAAGAAATGTAACAGATACTTCTACCTCAAGAGCCCAAGGTAGGATTTTATCTGAGAATAAATCAACAATGCAGAAATGGAATTCTACTTATGAACAACCACCATGATAAAGAGGAAAAAAAATAAACTCTTCCTTAATGATATTTAAGTCTGGAAGAGAACAAAATTATTCCTTTTTTCTCAAATATAAGGCTTGATTTTTTTTTTTATTTCTATATATATGCACCTATATATTGTATTCAAATCCATGGATAGTTTTTTTTCATTTTTTTCTTGTTCTCAAAGAATAAACAAAAGCACAACCAATGCAATGTAACTTGTCTTGTGCAAACCAAGAATATATACAAAATCTGTTTAAATATTTCTCTGCTAGTCTAATGAGTTATAGATGTAAATGATTTACTCAATATAAAGTATACTTTGGAAATGGATTTTCAATGACATCTGCTAAAAAAGATGAGATCTTGCATTTATCTGTTGTAAATACTTCAGAAAGATTTATTTTCTCTTAAATTAAGAAATTTCTATATGGTTATTCTATAGAGAACACAGCATGCTGGAGAAAAGGGAAAAAAAAGCAATTTCCTCAACATTTTTCAAAATCTAACACATTCCTTCAGGCATAAAGTTTATTTTTATATCTCCTCAGCAAACTACCATGCAAAAGACTCCAATTTTGTTTTATTATTTCGGTTTTGTTTCATTTTTTTAAAAAAGAAACTAGCAGTATTTGTTTATTTCTTTTGCATAAGAACTGAAAAATATCCAGGTCTTTTGAATGACTGCAAGAATAACAGAAAAAATTAAAATTTTTCACAGAAAGCAGCTCTCTGTGCTCTTAAAATATCAAAGTGTTTCCAGGACTCATACTTCCATCTTTTATATCCTTTTCATTTCAGAGGCCATTGTGTCCTTACAAATGGCATTTCATATTCCCTTGTGGGAAAAGTAAGTAAACCTTTTAAAGCCAGATTTTTGTGAACAAATACATAACTGTAATCTATTGTAATGCTTTTTCTAATAAAGATTTCTTCTGTCTTCAAAGACATCCTCACCATAAATCCGTTCATAGGGGCCTAGGAAATATCATGTTGGATGTATGTGCATATCCCCTGAAAAGGGTATACCTAATTTAGTATTCTCTTACTAGAATTGTCTTGCCAAGGAATTAAATGTGTTAGAGATTTGAACTTTCTATATACTAAGAAAGCAAGCCTTCTAGATTTCAATACAACTCAACTGACATGTCAGAATCCCAAGTTTTCTTTAGCATTGAGTTTTGGAATATAGAAGAATAAACCTGCTAAAGACACTTTAAATCTAAGACAAGTCTTATGACGATTGAAGAAATCCAAAGCAGACAAGTCTTTTCCAAACATCTAAAAAGTAATTTGTTCTTCGCCGTAAGAAACGAATTAAACTTCTCTCTTGTATAACTGGGGATGTTCTCTTTTATTCCTATATCTGTCTAATCCTTTTTACCAATATCTCAGTCTCAGTGAATTAATTCTTTGCTTTAGTGTGACACGCTTGGTGTATTTAGCCCTAAGACAATCTAGGGGTGACACAGGAAATCATTGCAGGCTTTCCCCAGAGTATATTCTTCTCTAGTCTTCAAGGAATTAATCCTGCAATGAGAAATTGAGAAGAAAAACAAGAAAAAGTGCTGGAGGCTGACTGAAAGACTGCCTTTACCTTAATAGCAGAGAAAAAAGTCCTGCAAAAATACCCTGGATTTCTGAATATCGTGTGACCCCTTAAGAATCCCTCCAGGGTGATGTAAGCTGCTTTTTAAATGAGAAAACAATGATCCCTGGAAAGGTTTGTTTTGCAGACCCAGAATGTTTTCTGGAGATATTTAGGATAGAGTTCACCTTACAACAGAAGACTGGAAAAATATTTGTGCTCAAGACAGGTTCCATTTCAGTCTTGCTGTAAGCACTGAAATATACAGTTCTTGAGCTGTTTTTCTATTTTGAAATAAATGACAATTTAATACTCATATAATTCAATGAACAGAAAGGCTCACCCTAGGGCAATGGTGATGGTTGGCCCAATTTGCCATCCCATGAGTAATTAAGCCTTCCCACCCACAATGAGGTTTGTGTCATTCATGCCCACTGGTCCTTCTATCACTCAGGGATCATCCTTATCTGTCATTAAGATGCCATTATCTGCATCCTGGGCTGCATCAAAAGAGGAGTGACCAGCAGGCTGAGAGAGGTGAATCTGCCCCCCTACTCCATTCTCATGAGATTTCACTGGCAGTGCTGTGTCCAGCTCTGGGGTCCTCAGCACAGGATGGACATGGAGCAAGTCCAGAGGAGGGTCACAAAGAGGATCAGAAGAATGGAGCACCTCTTTGATTAAACAGGCTGAGAAAGATGAAGTTGTTCAGCCTTGATAAGAGAAGGCTCCACAAAGACTCCATGATTTGTGACCTTTAAAGAGAAAAGCAACTTTTTACACCAGCAGATAGTAACAGGACAAGTGGAATGGCTTTAAACTAGAAGGAGAGAAATTTAGATTTTATGTTAGGAAGACATCCTTTCCTCAGAGGGCACTGAAGCACTGGAACAGAGAATTTGTGGATGCTCATCCTGGGAAGTGTTCAGGGGCCAGGCTGGATGGGGCCCTAAGCATGCCAGTCTAGTGTAAGGTGTCCCTGCCCACGGTGGGAGCAATGGAACCAGGTGATCTTTAAGGTCTCTTTCAACCCAAGCCATTCTATGATTCTATGAGGAAAAACACCAAATAAATTTAGGAAGTAAATTAGCCCACTGTGCCTACAATATTTTAATTACTTCATGTTCAGAGGACAGCAATTTCCTTTCATTAAGATATTTATTTATGAGACCATATAAATTCTTTACTATTTGATCATAGAGGTTTGAATGGAATGTATATTTTATAGCCTCTCAGATATATAACAAGATTTATTGAAATATATATTAATATATATATATATATATATATAGTGAGATAAATTAAAAAGTTTATTTGTTGAGTAAAACATGTGTAGCAATAATGCCTAGGATTAGGAAAAATAGAGAAGTATTGAATGGAGCTTTACTGTATATTATATTATTCTGTGATTCTATAAAAATTAAAGACTTGTAAACATATATTCAGTTCACAAACAACAATAAATTTAGCTAGACTTTTTCACTCCTTGCTTACATAGGGACCTTTTGTTATGAGTTCCAAATCACTGTCGACCACTCTTCCTCTCTGTAATTGCCTCCAAGTATCATTCACTACTAGTGCTTTCAGGATTTCCCCTTCACATTTTATTTCAATTTATTTCTAACACAGAGTACTAGGGTATTTTACAGTATTCTAAATTATATTATCATATGTCCTCCACATGTTTCTAACAGATATAAAGCCTTCTTTTCTCACAGTCCCCACTAGTATTTGCATTTCCTCCTAATATATCGCTAAACTTCAAGTTTCATCAAGTAAATTATTTTCTTTGCTAAATCACTACTTAAGATACGAGTTCAAATATGAATTTATTCATATTTCAGCATGCCATTTATATTAATTTATAGTTTTCATCTAGACTTCAGTCCACTTTTAAATGTGCTAAACCTAAACCAATATGAATTAAGCTTTATAGAAATATTATTATTATCCATAACTCTCATTTAATGCTTTTGTATGCACATTTTGCAACTCCCTCCAAAAAAGCTGTATAACATTTATAGTATTAGAACTAAGTAAATAACCAAACACATTAGAATTAAAAACATTTTGTTACTTTCACACAGTGATATCCTTTCAGGGTCTTTTAATGGTTTTACTAATCTAGAAATTGTGTTCTTAGAAGACTGAAGTTAACTAATTTCTTGTTAAATATTAAAAGATTATACTATCCTGTGTTATTTATTTAATAGTATATAATACACATTCCCTGTAATACTGTATTTCTGCATATTCCAATTTCTCACATATGACCCTATTTTTTGTTTGTCAATTCCTCCTTACTTTTTAATTGTTCTAGAATCTTAATCCTTAATTTCTAATTCCTAAAAAGAAGCTTTTTAACTCAGATATTCTAAATAAGATTATTATCATCCCTTTCAGTCTTTTTGGTGTTTGCTTTTTCCGTATGATGTTGTTAGAAAATCCTTATTATCTGAACCCCTTTGGCTAGCATTAATCCATTTCTCTTTTTATACTGCCTTATCTTTGCCCTACAAGCTTTAACTTGGAATATTTTTGTCTGGCTGCCTCTTCTCTTTCCCCTTTCCAGAACACTATTCAATAGTGATTGCTTATCTTGTCTTTCAGTGCCAGAAGCTACCAACAGCACAGTACAGCTGTGACATATCACAAGCAAAAGGGAAGGCACACAAACATGCCCAGCTTTGTGAGAATGATGCAAAATTCTGTAAGAAACTGTTATTTTATTTTTTTAATGCAACCTCTCGGCATCACTGAACCTGACTTGCTAAATACCAAATGGTTTCAAAAATCTGTACATTAGGGATGACTCAGCCATAATTATTCCTGGAAAACTGTCCTCTAGAGTTTTTTATTAGCTGTTCTTCAGATTTACTATTTTGGCCATTCTGCACACTGTCATTGTGGTTTAGGTCATTTTTCTAATAATTAGAACAATACAATCTGAAGCATGACAAAGAACAACTGAAAAAAACCCATGGTCCATTGCAGTAACTGACAGAAATAACAAAATTCAATGACAACACATGCACTAGATTCAATATGGGTCTGGTTATTTGCTGAATCCTGACCCACATACAAACAGGGATCAAAAGAATCTCACCATGAACCAAAGAGAAAATATATACAAGTAAAATAAAATATACAACTCAATTAGTTTCACCCTGAGCAAGGCATTCGACTACATGACCCCTTCAAACCTAAATTTACCTATGAGTCTATATCAGATAATTTCAAAAGCATTTTTTAATCTACTCACAAAATAGGTCTACAAGTAAAATTTTAGCCTTAAGGTACCAACCCTAAGATCTCTTCAGTTCATTATCACATCTGGTAACATGAATGCAATGAACTACTCTCAAACATGAAAGAACCCCAAAATCTTAACATGCATTCATATATTAAAATATCTCAGTCATAAGCTGGAAAACTCAATCTCTTGTCTTCTCTGAGTGCTCAAAACCTGAAACCTGTGCACCATGTCACACCAGGGGAAAGCTAAAATATAACAAAATCCTGAATATGGACTCTTAAGTGATCTTCCTGGGATTGCCATTAGTTCTAGATGCTCATTTGCAATAAAAAAAATGTCCAGCTAACTGTTCTCACCCAGATGATGTAAATGATTCAAGCTTCCAATCTGACTTATCAATTTTCCAGAGGTTACCCAATTCTAACTTTACTTTATATCCTTTACTTTATATATTCAGAGCAGAATCTAAAATAAACCAAGCAAACAAAAAAACCCAAAAAACACACCCCAAAAAGTCCCCCAAAATAGCCCCAAACCAAACCCCCAGAAGCCCCTCAAAAACTACCTCCAACCAAATAAAACAAAACAAAACAAAACAAAACAATGAAAAAAATAATTAAAAAAAAATCCCCCGAAAGTAAAGCTTCTACATTTATGAGCATTTTATTTTTCGAAATGGAGAAACAGAACTGCTGCAAAGAACACCAGCACTTTGTTAATTTATTCTGCAAGTGCTGAAATGGTTGAGGGTTGCCTCAGATACTATGATACTCTTGATCTCATCAGCTTCTCAGACTTACTGGTGGAGGCATAAATTGCCTTTTGATCATTGCATATCAAAAATTTAGGCAAAAATATAGGAAACAATCTAATGCACAGATAAAGGAGTAAGACAGACAACAAATTCAGGGAAAAGTAAATTTTGTTTAAAGCATTGAAACATTTTTACTGCATATTTATCAGTGAGTTGGCATTGATTTTTTAACAGGTTACCATGGATTTGTACTTTAATGGAATGCATAACTGTTAGAACTATACAACTGAGCTGTGTGTGGCTGTGTTTATCATGTGACTAATCAGTGGCACACACAGAAATGAAATTTCTTGGAAAGAGATATGTGCACTCAAAGGTAATGGACACCTGTGTGGACAAATACATTTATGTATAATATCTGGCCAGAGTTCAAGATTCATGCTACTAAATATTCACCTGGGAGAGCTAAGATGACTTTATGTGTGGCAATGTGTTGGAGACAGGGTGACTAAAAAAAAGGGAGGGGTAATTTAGAGCATTGTCTTGAATAAAAACAAGCAGCTATTCAGTAATAAAAATGAAGATTAAGTGAATAAAGGCACAAGAGTGCTCCTAGCACCACGGCCAGTCAAAAGCACATAGATGTAACATTGCCCTGAAAAGGTCATCAGTCCATCTGTTTCTTTGGCAGAGGTGACAACCAGCCCACATGGATTACTCTTTCCTAACAGCATTTAGCATTCCATAATCCTCAAACAAAACAGAGCCAATCCCAGAAAAATCCAGGGGGCAATCTAAACAATTTCCCACAATGGGCTTGAAGTATCACAGGTATTATTCTATGGTAAAAAACCACTGATTTCAATGGTCCCTGACACCTAGGTCCTCCAAATGAAATTGTAAATGATGCCTCTCTGTAGACATTTATTTCAATTTCTCTGAGCTTACAGGGAGTTCTATCATAAATAATTCAAAACAGAAAACGTACAACATATATTGAACTACTTGTTTTAATCATGTCATTTGTTGTCCATTTTTACTCACAAATGAAAGTATTTTCATGGTGTTTATAATTCATGTGATTTTGAAGACTTATGTCATTTAGATTAAGGCATTGTCAGATTTGAGTAGACTCCAGTGCGTTTACCCACAACAGGTTTATTAAAAATGTTGTAATTACCTGTGATAGTGAAACAACTGCAGCAAGAAAAATAAAACCTTGATTAAATAACACCTGAATCTTTGACTTATGCTAATGACTAACTAGCTTGTAACTGTGCTTCTATATCAACACAGAAATTAGTGATTGCTATGAAAAAATCCAGAAAGTTCAATGTGAATTTCATTTTTAAGAAAGTGTGTGGTTCTTCCTAGTAGTTATTGTGCTTAAGCTGATAAGCACCCAAAACCAAAGAACATGAAAGACTCTATGACTAACCTTCTTTCCTTCAATCCTACTGACATAAGAAGACATTAAATACTAACACAAGCAAGGCTTAACAAGAACATCGTTAAAATCTTCAAGGCTGCTGCAAATGGACTAACTCACAATCTTTGCACATGGTCTAGATACCTGCCAAAAGAGGGTTGAGCAGAACTGAAAGCTGCATCTCAAGGAAGTGGTGCAGATGATCTGAAATTAGCTCCTGAAGAGCCTGTGTGGGAACATTCCTGTTCCCAGTGCCCTAAATAAAGGCTTTCAGGACTGCACACTCAACTTTGTTCCCTCTTTGAGCTTGGTCAGGGACCTAGGTGAGCACACAAGTCAGCAGTGTGACAGGAAAAGGTACATGACCTGCTGTTGACCAAACCTCTACCTGCTCTTGAGCACTGCTATATATTTGAGAGAATATTGAGCTGATCCCAAAGGCTTTTTGCTTTCTTAGAAAAATACCAGCCACAGAAAATGATGGACTACACCCTTCACATATAGGAGGAGGAGTTGCATGTTCATGGTTGTACAAAGCCTGAGGAAACTTAAGCCCTTGTTTTTTCTGGATACTGCTCTCACTAGTAGGCAAAGGGCTCATGTTAAGTGTCAGTAGTTTCTGGAATTCCTGTGAAACTACAGCACTGCATGACATAAGAAAGCAAGATTTTATGGGGTCAGCAGAAGCAAGTCAAAGGAAACCACACTATGTACTGGAGGTTAAAGTGATTCCTGACCTAGGCTCTGGGACACATACACATTTAATTCATATCCCAGCTTAGCCCATTGCAATTTGGTTTCCTGCCTATACTCTACCATTAGAGAAGTAATAGGACTTACAGAAATGAATGAGGCAGGGACTGAAAGGCATATCCTGCCTTTTGTGACTGAAACCTTTTTTTGTGCATAAAACCAATGGAGAAAACCATTGAAAGCATATGGCACAGGGCAATGGGAGAAAAGAAACAGATTTGCCAAGAACACATAGGAAATACTGGGCCTGGGAATACTGGTCTCTTCAGTGACTCCAATTGGTTATGTGACCATCTCATCACTGGAGTGATGAGTCAAAAATCAGGGGATTAAATACAGGGATTGTATTACTTTGTTCAAGCCTGTGCACTTCACAGGCTACCTGAAATAAGACAGGTTTTTATTTTGTTTTTAGGGTTTATTAATTTGTAATTCCTATGAAGCTTCTGTGTTTGTTTATTTCACCTGTTTTACACCCCAGATAAACTGTGAGTTTAGAGTACTAATAAGACTGGAGCTCTGTGAAAGTGCAAGCTTCTGGGAAATCTGAGAGTTTAGCTGAAAGAGTAATGTAAAGGGCTAACAACCTAGACACATGACAAAGCACAGGGAGACCAAAGGGGGAAAAAAAATCAAAAACCATGCTTAGAGCCAGTATAATTTCAAGGGAAGCTTAAGTGTGTATAAACCTCACGTTAGGAGCTGCAAACCAAGAAGCATGCTCACTGTTTAGCTCCACTGGGGCAATGTGACAATTTCTAACAGAGAACTACAAGTTACAAACACCAAATATGCTGAAATGGACTTTGTGGCCTGAGGGTCTGTCTTATGAGAGGAACAGTGTGTGATCATCCTTCAAGTTAGCATGCACATAATGTATTCTCTGATCAACACAGCACTTTGTGTCTTCGCCAGCACATCACTGCTACCATGAGCAATGTGTGTCTGCCAAAGGAACAAAGAACACCAGGAGTCTTTTTAGCTGCATGCCAAAAGGATCCCTGTCCTGAAATGGCTGAATTCCCAACTATACCACAGTAGCAGACACAATCTTGGTGTCATATCGCAATAGTGTCTTTCAACAGAAGAGATTTAGCATCTCCTGGATTTTTTGGTAAAGAAATCTCCAGTCTACCCTCTGTCTATTCGCTATGGTTTCCTTTATTTATGCTTTTTGAATTAATCCACATTTAACAAAAAATACCTTCTAAATTTTCATCTTTTAAGTTCATTTGAAATCTGATTTTCTCTGTGTAAATATCTACATAGACTTCAGAATACAAAAGTGATTCTCCTTAATTTGCCAAAATAAAGATCACCTTTCATTAACATTATTTGCCTTTAAAATGTACAAAGACTGTAAGCAGTCATGATACATAAGCTCAGGACTTGTAATGATAACTGAGCTGTGATGAAAGACTGGACAAGATTTCTATATCCTTGGTTGGTATCAGACATGCAATAAAGCTCTATGTCAATAGAACTATGGAAATCACAACATTCTGTACTAATAGCAAAATAACTTGCATTTCTTGAGATCAGTCTTAGCCAGAATAATAGCAACTAGATCTTTGAAAATATCTACATTTATTTTCATGTAAAATTATTTTCTGTTTTTTTCTATACCCCTCTCTTTGAAGTGAAATACTGGGGTCGAAGCATACACTCAACAGAAAACAAACCTTAAGATTTTTAAAAAAACATTTGAAATTATTCCACAGCATTACTGCAAGATACTCAGGATTTTTTAAAATGATAGTTACTAATCTCTGAAACATAATAATTGCTATACAATGTTTCTGTAGAGCACCAAAACATCTTGTGTGCTTGTTTTGAAGTTCTCACTTAATGAGATCTGAGTAAGTTATAAATTCTCTCGTTAAGATGACCTTTCTGTTGTATTTTTTGATAACTTCTACTATGTATCCTAACATCCTTTAGGGGCATATATTCTTCCACAGTACATATTGTAATAAATATTATCTTCCAGCACTTCATAATTTAATGCCCTCTTCTTAGGATGAACTCCCTGACAGTGGCTGTCATCTCAAGTGATTGTCAACTTTGTGTTCAGACACATCTTCTAGAGATAAATACAACCCCAAATTTACAGAACAACAAGAAGTAAGAAGCATCTATTTCTACAGCAGTTGTCACTCATAGACAAACATCAGCCAACTGCTCCTAAAGAAATTCTTAGTTTTATCCAGATGTGTCTACTGTGATACCATTTATCAAACATAAACAAAATGTTTATTCTTCTTTTTTCTCATCTAGCAAAAAAAAAAAAAAAAAAAAAATGCAAGTTTTTGAATGCGAAAATTTTGCAACAAATTCCATGTCAGTTTCTGGACACATTTAACAGAAAAGGAAAAAAAATTACAGCGATGATAACCACTGCCATTCTTCATAATTCTAAATGCATTTTAGTTTAGCCCTGCATTGCAATACATACAGCACTGCAATTGCCATTAAAAGGCCTCAGGACATGTCAAATATTGTCTGAACTTGTTTTGTTCTTGCTGGAGCTTTGTTCAGCTCGTTTAGCTAGCTACTGCCTGATTTGTTTAACTTTTGCTTATCTTTGTAGAACCACATTCTTTTTTATAGAGGGTAGCAACCAACATCTGCTCTGTACAGAACGATGTGCCTATTTCACCCCAGAATAAGGGTGCAGTGCAGGGGAGCACAGTGCTGGAAAGACAAAAAATGGCTCTGGGGACCCCAGAGCTAATGAATAATGCACTGATGATCACCTAAAGCAGTGCAAATCAGAGAACTAGACAAAACTGGGGTCCAGGACAACAAAAGCAAAGAATATTTATTGAACTTGTGCAGGCAGTCCATATATAGTAAATTAATTGCTATTATTGCTGTTTATTGATATTGATTTGTTTGATTGCAACTTATTATTGTTATTATTGTTGATGGCATTAATTTCTAATAATATTTACAGAAAATATTTTAAAAATAAAATAATGGTTTCCTGTTCTAATATTGATTAGACGTATTTCAGGAATCCACATCTCCAATTGAGAGCATTTACCAGCAAACTTACTTTTAATTAAATCCCATTTACATTAATAATGATGTTGATTCAATGAGTTTATTTATGTACAAGTGAACAGAAAAGCAGGAATATAGTAATGTCTGAAAAACATTTAGATGCTACATCCTGGCACGCTTGGATACCCTGTCATGTCTTATTTATTCTAGAAATTCAGTTATTGTAAAGTTACTGTACATGTAATATCACCAGACTAAAACTTATTTTTTGCAACAATTCAGATTTCACGTGGACAAAAATCCATTAACCAAAAGCTTAAAAACATGAAATAGTAGATAAATGTCAGAGTCCTTCATTCTCTTCACCTATTTCACCTGCAAAACAACCAATAAATTCACACTTTCACTTCAACCACTAGAAAATACTCAGGGAAAATGTAGGTTTGATTTTCCTCAGAATTATGAGGAAAAAAAAAGACTCAGTTTTAGCAGTAATGGCATAATCTATATACACTGAGTAACAGTGTGACACTGATTGCCAAGAAAACCTGAATGTACTTATCCTCTTAATCTTACCAGAAGGCAAGGCTGTACAATTGTAAAAGGAAAGGAAAATCAAAAAGCAGTTACAAGAGAAATCCAGTAAGTTTACATGCCTCATCATCACTTTCAAGACCCACATTAAAACCAGGACCTCCAAAATGTTCATCCCAGGACAGCCCACACCCACTGGTGTTCAAGAGCCTCAAGGCACCTGAGCAAGGTGCCCACAAGGGTCTGGGCATTGCCTCACCGTGAGAAGGAGCAAACTCCTGAGCAGAGGGATTCCAAAAGGTGGTCTTGCATCATACCACCTAGACCAAACTTTGCAGAAGACACAACCAGAGATGGCATCCTCCCTTTACAATCTTCTGTGCATAACCTCTCAACCCAGACCTGAATGTCCTGTAAACAACTGCAGCACTTGGAGCACTCTGGCTCTGCCTCTCAGAAGGTTCTCTCTGGTCAAGGAATAGGAACAGGGTTGATTTTTCCCAATTATGAAGCTGCTCCAATTTTCATGAAAATACTAAAAATTCAGTGAAAACATAATTGAAAATAAATTTACAAGACAGGAAAACACTGGTTCCAGAGCAGGCTCCAATTATTTTTCGGTACATTCAACTCTGCGAGGACAATAACCATCAAACATTTCTGAGTGTAATTCTCCTTCAAGAGGTATAACCAGTATCTAATGCATTTATGAACCTATTTAAGAGCATAATCTACTGAAGCCCTAGAGCCCCATACATAACTCACAACCTTACAGTTTCTGGGATTGGCTAATAACCCGGCCTTGGCACATTCCTCCCTTCCAAGGAGAGTGAAACTTTCTGATACTCTCTGCATTAGTGATTTCCAAGACATTTGATGCAGACAGACCAGCTGGACAAGGCTGTGTACTCACATTACACCTGCAGTGCTGAACGTTTTCCCTCTTCTCCTTTGTCAGTGTGAAGCACATCTATCAACCTTCAACCACACCAGTATGAAGCATCTGTATGTTTGCCAGTTACTGCAGATATTGGCCAATGCCACAGAACAAACAAAACACTTCCAAGGATAAAAACACAACTTGTTACAGTTCAAGCTGAAGTGCCCAGCTTTGCAGACAATTAAAATCTATGTGTACAGTACAGAAGGGAATGGAAAGGAGAGAGAAACAAACAGTATTTAAAATTAAAAAAAAAAAAAAATGAAACATTTAGGATTCAAATAAATATTTCACATGAAATATTCAGACTTGTACTTTTCCAAAAGACTCTCAGGAAAAAGTATTCTTGCATGAAGCAATATTATTTCTCATAACCAATAAACAGCTTGAATTAGATTCTCTGATTTTCTAATCTGTAATTTAAACCTTTTCTAACTGCACTACTGGAATGAGCTGCAAAGGCTTTGCTGCCTTATCCCCAAGCACTCTGTGCACACTTTGACAGCAATCTGCACCACTCTGTAATCGCCAGTGGGAAGCCCTGGATAAACACCTATCTTGGACTCTACTTTGAAGGATCTGCCAGTAATACTGTAATCAAACATGGTGCAACTGCCTAGAAACACAGTATTATGTAATTGGCTGCCATCCTGTCCAAGAGAGCAGGCAAGGGTAACATGTGTCAACCACTTTTTGATAGACTTTTTTACCTAAGCAAATTTTAACTGTGTTGAATCAGCACCACTGCTTCCCCTCAGCTCTTTTTTGTGCCACTTTTAGGTTCCTGGAAGCTTAGCTGGGCCATTATAACATCCTTGACCAACATCAAGATCAAAAACCTTAGGTGAATACTTTTCTACTTGGCTGGTGACATTACTCAGCACAAGCAACTTGCTACAGCACACCTCAGTTGGTGACAATGGTCAATAAATTCCTACTTAACATAAGGAATGTATGTGTATCCCTACATAATAATAATCATTATGGAGCTGTATCCCTACATAACTGATGAATGAGCTAGCAGTACATGGGGAGCAACAGGTACCAGTCAGCTTCCAAAATGTTTCATATCTCCTGAAGAATTAAAGAAAGCAAATTAGTGGAAATTGCCCAAAAGTGCGTGACATGTTCACCTCATTGTCACCAATTTTCTATCAAGCTACCAGAAAATGGATGCTAGTCAAATTTTAGATTTTTGTTGTGGTTTCTGCCATTTCTAGGAGATATAAATAAAATTTGGACCTAATTACTGAAAATAGCTTGCTTCCAAATTTCAGCTGCACACATTTTCAACACCATAAAAGAAATACTAATTTGAGTGCATCATGTGCCTTTTTTCCCCTCCAGATAATGAAAAAGAAACTGAAATATCGCATACAGAGACAGACTACCCAGCTAAAACTGAAAGAAATGCAGCAAGTTACATAACTGAGTTTTCTTGAAAGTATGTCTGCTTTGCTCCACCAAGTGTCAAGGATGCTTTCAAAAGTAAAACTACAGAAGGAAAAATGAATTTACAAATAAAAATTATGAAATAATTTGCTTTTGGTAGTACAAACATGCTATTGCTGTTTCACATCTCTTTTTTGAGGTCTAATCTAATCTGTGTTTAGACCAAATGATAGTGATATCATGGTGAATTTGTCTTGAGTAAGGAAAATATCTTGGCCTTTGAAGAGCAAAGTAACAATATGGATCTTGTACCCTCTTATTATTGATTTTTTATTAATTCTGATGGTGGCTAGTCCATCAGAAAACTGTGTATGCAACTTGACAAAAACTTTATTTATAACTTCTCTAAAAGATTAACAAAACTGAGAATGACTTTGAAAAATTTGACTGTCTTCTTCTTGAGATTAAACTAACATCAGAATGAGCTGAAACTCTGAAATATTCATAGATCAGTGATGCATAATTTGTAAATTTGTATTTTATATCATGTACAGCTTGCTCTGTCCTAAAGAGCATTTTATATTTCTTGTTAACAGCGAATGCAAATAATTCTCAACAGAATTCTGCAGTGACCTTTGTTTTATTACAATTACTGCATATTTATAAATGAACAACTAAACTCCAATTTGAGAGCTACAACAACTTTAAGTTGGAATCCTTTGATAAAACACAACTGAATAAACTTCATAAATTTAATTCCCTAAGAAGAGAAAAAGAAAGTCTCCTCTGAAAATTCCTCTGTGTATTCCCACAGACAAAGCAGATTTTTCCATGCTTTTGCAAGCAGAAAACTAAACAAAACAGCAATATGGATAGATTTGAACAGAAAAGGATAAATTGCTTTAAAAAGAGCACAGGAGAACAGATTGAATGTAAATCATCATATAATCACTGTATTATATAAATGCATAAAATAGAAACACGTAGGTATAAACCACTGCAAATAATAAAAAATGTAGTACCTGCATTATGTCATAATATAATTCCATGTCATGTCACTAAGAGTTACCAACTGAAATCCCACTATGTGAGCAGAATCTACATCAACTTCTGCTAATGGCTGTTCTATACTGGAACACTTCCACATTTGTCAAAAACACATGATAATCAGAGGGCAAGGTCCAAAACACAGTAAATGTATTATGGACCTTTTCCACCCAGGCAAAGGGTAATTGGAAGAATCTGAAGACAAAAAGCACAGCTTACTGGTAGGAGAAAGGCCAACAAAGAAGGCATGACTGGTGTGAAATACCTGATGGTACAGAACCCAGTATTATCAAGCACTGGTTCACTGGAGGCAGCAGCAAGGCAGTTTGCATTCTGCTCCTAATTTGGATACTTGCCTTGACTTCCTTCTGAACACTTAATTTGTTTCTATACCTTGCCATCCTTTATCACTGGTTTCTATGTATGTCCTGTGTTTCTCAGAGTGGAGGTCTGTAGCAGCATTTCTGCCCAGTTGAGAGCAGGTCTTCAATGTCTGAGTGCAATCATGTGCACAGAGGTTTAATTCAAGCAAAAACAACATGCTGAGAAACTAAAATCCTGGTTTGGGTTATAACTTACTATGCAACTGATGCCATGAATGTTTTAAAAAAGCAGTGAGTTCATGGAAAAACTGCTATTCAAATCCTATACAGGACACCTGTGATCCCTCCTAAGGCAAACATTTGACTGAAGCTGGCTGATTTTCACAAAAAATAATATTCTATCTCATTAGTGTGTGAGAAGTGCTGAACAAAATACTTATAGAATCTCTGATACCAAAGAAATTACTACCTAGAGAAACAAAAATACATTTACTAATAAAGTATTTAAATAACTGGAAGCAAAGCCATTTATAGAGGCTTTCTTGTACCATTAAGGAAATGGTCTGGGTATTTTCCTTTTCCAAAGCATCAAACAATTCTCTTATGGGTTGATCCAAATCCCACTGAATTCCACACACATACATGAAGTGCTGATTACTCTGGCACACAAACTTCTAAACTTTAAATCAAAACAAGAATCTTCATAGTTTACTGAAGTAAATCAAGTGGAAATAATCAATACAGCACAAACTAAAGTACAGTCATTAGTGATAATCACATACAATAATTTAAAACAAAGGTAAGGCTTATTGATTAAAGGAGGTGCTGATCATTAATGATTTTTCTACAGTGCACTGCTTCAAAAAAAGAATTTGAAATCAAACTCACATGACTGTGATAAAGCACCCTATTATGAGTGGTTCAGAATGACTCAAATATGTACTAAAAATATAAAGTTTTAAGATGATGATTTTCTTCCAGAAAAATAAGTCAAAATAAGGCATATTATGCAGCACATGGGAATCCATAGGAGTTTTTAAAATTTTTCCTTCCACGGGGAACCAGACTCACAGACATGATCTCTTTAACTGATTATTTTAATGTTTTCCCTTAGTGCTCATCCTCCTTTATCCCCTTGAACTCATGAATAAAAGGGCCACTGAAGGCAGAAGGATATAAAAATTATTAAACCTCTTTAAGTATGTTACTGTACTCATTCAATCTTTTGGATAAAAGCTTTTTTTATTTTTGATTATCTGTGTTTTACTTTCATCACTAATAGTTGTTGCACACTAAATATTAAATATTCCTGTCCAAGTATATGGCTGTTAGACTCCATTTTGTAATTTTTGATCTTAGTAGACAAACCACTGATTTAACAGTTTTAGTCCTGTGATGGAGCCATGATATGATATTTAATTACTAGCTATGACTTTCTGACTAGGGATGTCCAGCCCACTCATTGAGCTAGTGACCTCTGGTTATGTGATGAATATTATAAATTCATCTCAAATGTGTGCAACAGGAAGTGAGCATCCATGGAATGGCATATAAATAAGTGCATCTATGTCATGAAGGTTCTACAAAACTGTCTGCATCCTATATCTTACTATTATTCAACAGTGTAACATAAATTATTATTTTAAAGACATATCTCTTACAGTAAATCCTCTGTTAAGATCTCAGTGTTGTTGGCAGATTTGAAATCAGGAAAAAAATCAGTTGTTGAATACTGAGATGCTGGTACACAGTGAGCTCTTAGAACTTCTGACAAAGTAAACCAATGCTACATTTCTAGAATAATAAAATATACCTAATAAAATTATTTTGGACCATCTGATCATGAGATACAAGATTAAGCCTGGAACTCCAAATGCTGAGATTTAACAAATGTGAACATCCCTTTTCTTCTTCTCTTGGATGTAAATAACTGGACAAAGAATTATTTACATTCTTTTAGGAGGAACCCTGTCAGATTTGGCAGTAAACACAATAGGAAATTCTCTATAGTTCCTCTCTAAGTAACTAGTACAAGACTCCACAATAATTTTATGGCAACTATAAGAAAAAAGGCTTTTGGAGTCTCTCTTGGATTGACTACATACAAAGTCTTAACATGTCTATTAGACTTGGAACTCAGCCCTGTCTTATTGACAAAAACTTCATGACATACTTCAGTTACAGCACTGAAGATCAAGAGGACAAATTCCCCACAGCCCTTAATTTAAGGACCCTGCCAAAGTATTCATTGAGACCTATTTGCCATTGCTTTGATCCAGGGTAAGCATCTCAAATGTAATGCCACAGAAAAGGATCTAGATGCAAGGAAACTGGTATGGTAGTGATTTTCAATACTGTTTTAACCAATGACACCAAAGGTGATCTTCCTACAGAAGAAATGCTGAATAAACCACATATTTCCAAAGCATTTTATTAAAAATCAATGGTACAGCTTCTACTTTTCTGACCTAGATCCTTTCATTGTTCAACACTTCAGCACATTTAGAAACACAATGATCCATTGTATACTTGTCACGTCTTTTGTAAAATGCAACACCTCTTAAAAAGGAAAAATACCAACTTTCATCCATTTTCCTAAGCCATTTATCATATTCAAAATTGTAAAAATCTTCAGAGGCTCAAAATAGAAACAATTGGCTTTAATCTAAATGCTCTCTATTTACATATGGGTTCTAAAAATGTGACTGAAATAGTTTTGGGAAAAGATTTTACACTTCATACAGTCAAGCTTGATGAAAGCAAATCTGATGGATGGGAAGGTTTGCATGATACTTAGAAAGCTGTCAGGTCTTTGCAATTCCTTTCCAAAAGTCACTTCTAGGCAATGTCAGTACAAAACCTCAAAATAATGCACAAAATCACAAAACACAGTCTTACCAAATCTAGAGCACTCTCTCAACAGTAAACTCAATTTCCCTTAAAACTCAACTTAAACTAGCAAAATTGCACTTTCAGTTGCCACTATGAACCCTAACAACCATTTATTAGTTATTGTTCTACCTTATTTATGCTACCTGTGCCAGTCTAACTTGAACTAGATTGTCTGTGAAAACAAAATTTGTATTTCTTGCCTTAATGTTCACCGACAGAAATAATGAAATGCATCACGTTTGCAGCAAGAATATTCTACATTTTGATCCCTCAGTAAGGCCTTGATCTGAACCACACACCACAAAGCTTCTTACATACAAATACACCAGACTGATGTGCTTAATGAATGTAACTGTATCTACAGAAAACAAAGACTAAACATGCCTCTCTCACAGATTTTTAACCTTCTGAGGAAAGGGAAAAAATGCTTCAGACACTGAGTGGAAAACAAAAAGCTTACTGCAAACTGAGAAGTACTATGGAGTCTTACTTTGCAAACTGATTATAACTTTGATTAACAATATGATGAACAATTTCAAAGTGCATTAAAGCAATTAAATAAAATATTGAAATAATTCTAATACTGTAAAAATTTCCATCAATTCAAAACTGGCCCCACTAAATAGAGTGAAACACAAGCAAATGAAACCTCCCACCTACCAAATTAGATTTCCACCCTCTCTAAGAACGCCATTTCTCAAGCTCATAAATAGGAAAATCCCAGAGTAGAGGCAAGAATTAAAACATGCCTGGAAATTGGAAGCAAAATATGCTGCAAACGTTTCAAAATTTAAGGGAAGAAAAAAAACCCAAAGAAATGCTCGTCCTAAGCTTCCTCTGTCCTTTCAACTAGTCCATTTCTGAAACAGATTCTTTAACCTGGATACACTCATCCCCTTGGAATTTAGTGTATTTTGGGTTAAGACTCGAGGGCGTCCAACGCGCACTCCCCACGAGGGAGCCGGTGCCAAAGGACGGGAATGGGAGGCAGGGAGGGAGGATGGATGCGCCTCTCCCGGTGGTCCCGGGGGGATGCGCTGCTCGCCGCTCCGCAGGGTCCTGCCGGGCCCGCTCGGCTGCGCTCCCTGCGCGCCTTGGGGCGGGCGGTGTTCGTGCTCCCCGCCGGGGCAGTGCACCCCGTGCTTCCCGGGACCACCCGGCGGGGCTGTCCGGGCTCTAAGGGCTGTACGGGGTGTACGGGCTGTACGGGCTGTCCGGGCTCTAAGGGCTGTACGGGCTGTACGGGCTGTACGGGCTGTAAGGGCTGTACGGGCTGTACGGGCTGTACGGGTGTATGGGTGTATGGGCTGTACGGGTGTATGGGCTGTACGGGCTGTACGGGCTGTACGGGCTGTACGGGTGTACGGGCTGTACGGGCTGTAAGGGCTGTACGGGCTGTACGGGTGTATGGGCTGTACGGGTGTATGGGTGTATGGGTGTACGGGCTGTAAGGGCTGTACGGGCTGTACGGGCTGTAAGGGCTGTATGGGTGTATGGGCTGTACGGGCTGTACGGGCTGTATGGGCTGTACGGGCTGTAAGGGCTGTACGGGCTGTACGGGTGTAAGGGCTGTACGGGCTGTACGGGCTGTACGGGTGTATGGGTGTATGGGTGTACGGGTGTATGGGCTGTACGGGCTGTACGGGCTGTACGGGTGTACGGGCTGTACGGGTGTACGGGCTGTACGGGCTGTAAGGGCTGTACGGGCTGTACGGGTGTATGGGCTGTACGGGTGTATGGGTGTACGGGCTGTAAGGGCTGTACGGGCTGTACGGGCTGTAAGGGCTGTATGGGTGTACGGGCTGTACGGGCTGTACGGGCTGTATGGATGTATGGGTGTATGGGCTGTACGGGCTATATGGATGTATGGGTGTATGGGCTGTAAGGGCTGTATGGATGTATGGGTGTACGGGCTGTACGGGTGTATGGGCTGTACGGGCTGTATGGATGTATGGGCGATACAGGCGGTACACCCGCACCCGCGCGGCGCCCGCCCGGCTCCGCCCGCTGCGGCCGGGGCCGCCTCCCCAGGCGCTAATTAGCGCTAAGCGATGTTAAATACCACCCCTGCCACTGAACCAGCTTCTCTAGGAGATGTGTGCGGCAGCCGGGCCTCCCCCGCCCCTTTGAACCGTGCTGGTCGCGGGCCGCCGGGCGCGGGAGAGCGCGGAGCCACAGGATGCTCGGAGCATCCCAGAGCCAGCCTTCCCCTCCCCCGGCCCTGCCCTTGGCCGCTGGCACCGCGGCAGCTGGAGCAAGTTCAGCTTTTCTTCTCCCACAGCACTGGGGCTTGGCTGCCCTTAAAGAAAATCCTCTCCTAACAACGTGTCAATGTTACATTCCTCCACAAAGCAACTTCTATTAGGGGGGCTGGGAGCTTGGCACTGCCTCGCCACAGACTGAGAGCTTTGTGGCTATGCAAAAAAACAAGGAGAGAGGGAACATTTCCTGCATTAAAATGCAATACCCCAGGCTCGATGGTTTATCCTCCCCCTCCCCCCATTCCCGCATGGCAGCCCTGAAGGACCCCCTCGCCAAGAGCCTGCATCCAGAGCCCCCAGCTATGTTCAACCCACGCTTTCCCTGCCTCACAACCCCTCAAAGTCCTTCTAAAAATCGCCCTCCCGCCCTAACCTCCCCAAAATATCAGGCTAAAACAGGAGGTATGTAGCAGAGGGACTAGGTGGAGGGCTGCCATGCTAACTGCTGGACCCCTGTCTTCCCACCCTTCCACAACGCCCCCCTCCCCTTCTTCCAGCGGGGACATGAAGCAGCTGCTGGGACTGGAGCAGCTGCTGGGAATGACACATCAACCCCTCCTCGCTAATGCTGCAATGAGATTCTGAGCCCTCATCTCCGGGAGCCGAGACTGCCTGAGAACGGGCGCAGGAGCAGCCTGTGTCCCTTCCCGGAGCCGCCGGGGTGGAACCAGCCCGTCCTGCCTGCGCAGCGCCTCGCCCCTCCGGGCACCTCAGGCAGAGGCTGCACCCTGTGCAATTGCGTTTGCTCTTGGTTTGTTTGCAGGTTGCTGAGGTCTGGCCCAGGGACCAGCTGTCCTGAACATGGTAAATCTCCTGGTCTTTTGGTCAGGTTGCCTGCATGCCTTTGGAAATGTTTTCCTTGCAAAGTCGAGGGATCATTTCAAGAAGTTGGGGAGTTGCTGTAAAGAGTTGGTGAGGGGGAAGAGTGATTTCTGGCTCACCACCTGTGGGCATTACTGTAAGTGAGGCCTTAAAACAGATGGATCCTGCTTGTGAGGAGTTTCAACAATGCTCAGCAGAACTATATGCTGTAGGTTAGGCCAGTTTAGAAATGAAAATGCAGCCTTCCCTGCCTTTAAGGGAGTGTGCATCTTCTCCAGCCCTTTTGCCTCGTGTAGAGGAGAGCCAGAGCAGAGAGGAACTGAAAGGAGCGTGAGCATTGAGGAGAGCTGGCAGCAGGACTGAGACACTGCCATGGCTTTCAGCCCCCCCTCCAAGAAGCACCTACCTTCTTTTGGCGGCCGCTTGGCTTCTCTGGTGAGATTGCAGACCTGGGTGGTTTGCAGCTCCTGGGTCAGGCAGCCTTCAGTCTGCTCGTTGAGGGGCAGCACCACGTTATTGAGCAACACCAGGGACTGGTCGTCTATTCCCCATTCTCCCAAATGCTGAGGGCAGGTGCATTTTGTATACATGATCCCACAGGACTCGGTTCTCCCATTTTCAGATTTCAAGCAGCTCTCCAACCAAGTGCATAACACATGGCACCCAAACTGGCTTGGGCTCACCTTGTTCAACACCAAAAATTCAAAGAAGGATTTTTGGTCTTCTTCTTTTTTGTGTAATCCTGGGAAGTTGATAGGGTAGACACGACGTATCTGAATAAAATTCTTATCATACTGCAGAAATACAAAAGCATTCTTGGAGTTGCAGAGCTGCATTATAGAATGGTTATTTTTTAAAAGATCCTTTATTTTTTCATGAGAAAAATGATCAAACTGATAAGCCAAGAGGGAAAAGTTGGAGCAGCTGAAGTCCTTTTTGGAAAATTTCAGGTAAATGCTATATTTGGTTGGATCTGGATTTTCCAGCGTCCAAGTGCAGTTTGTGAAGTTTTTAGGAAACATTTCACTTACAGAATACGATCCATAAATGACCCCCTTCACCAACGTGGAACACCAGAAGTCTTGGGCAGCATTAAATCCAAACATAACCAGTAGATAGGTGGAAAATATATAAATCAGCAAATTACGAACAGCCTTCATCCTATGTCATTTGGCCTGCAGGAGATGAAATGAAATAAAAATGCAAGTAGAATTCTTCACGCATAGAAAACCAAATCCTTGCAATATTCGAGCCAGCTGTTTTCAAGCTTGCAGTTAGAGCCCCTTTCAGAAAGAAGGGCAGGTAATTTTTATTTTATAACGCAAGGGCCGGGGTTGCCGCTGTGTGCACAGCGCCATCACGCGGCCATCGCCGCAGACACGGCTGCCACCGACAAATTAAAACTCAACAGCTATTAGATTATTAATAGGAATGTCCTCTTCTCTCTAGGATTTAGTCATCATGGCGCGGACTAGAACTGCTCAACTTAAGTAAAATCCTAGATACCTTACCTGACAGACCAAGAGAAGAGAAATTTATTTATTTATTTATTCAAAAAGTAAATAATTAATCTGCTGTAGTTATGTATGTACATATACGACATGTACATGCAAGATTTCACCAGAATAGAAAAAGAAAGCTGGTAGAATTTGTTACACATGATTTTTCTCTTAAGTCTGGGAAGTAACTGAATTATTACAGCTATACTTTAAAAATGCACCAATTACTATTTGTTACAGATGGAACATTATCTCCCATATGCCTACATGTCTTCCCCCTGGCTGCCTGGTATACAGAGGTCTCTAAAAAGGCAGAAAATGCTGATATTAATGTATTAATAAAATTTTGACACTACTGAAGAAAGAAACAAAGACAGATGGATATAACTACTTCTGCTCTGACAGGATCACTAAATGCCAGCTTTTTTGGATAATAATTTCAGTGTGCTTCAGCCTCTAAGGATACATAAAATGGATCACAGTATTAGTATTACAATCAGTAGCTCTATATATCTGGCTGTGCTACAGCAGGATCTCTGCACCTATTGGACTGCACTTGCCCTCTTATTACAAATTACTTGTACTGTCTGATTAGCTCCTGTGTTTTGCAGCTGTGCGTTTGAACAATGAAAGAAAATATTACATTTTCTCTGCTAGTATCTCCAAAGAAAGCTTTTTTACTGCACCTGCCAGCCCTCACAGTCTCCACATGCTCTGTTCCTTTAACAGTGGCCTAGGTTCATACAGCAAACCCGAGTTACATTTACCTCTGTAATGATATCCAGAAATTTCAGGTTTAAGGTTTTCAGCATTAGCCTTTGAAAAGTTGCTTTTCTCTTACGAATGAGTAGTTTTTCACCTTCTGCTCTTAAATACTAGCAGAAAGAAGTGATACCAACCTAATTTCAAAACTCTCTAGGTTGCAGTCTCTTCCACTGTTGCTCTGTAAGCAGAGGCACACACACACACATAGGCACTGTTAGTGAGTTTAGATGTGTGTCTTTGCTTAGCTTTTCATCTCCCCACTAAACAGCAAGGCATCTTCTGTTTCCCATTGCGTAACACACAGCAAGTCACCAGATTAAGCTCCCTTGAAGAGATTTTCGTATCTCCTAGATTATAATGCAAACTCTGAATCCTGAAATGGGCAAAAAGCAGTAGCAACTCTAACCCTCTTTATAGCAGAGGTTTCAAAAAAAAAAAAAAAAAAAAAAAAAAAAAAAAAAAAAAAGCAGAGCTGCTGCTGGGTCTATCCACATGGTGAGATTTTCTCCTTTCTGAGCATTCGTCTCAATGAATAACATGGTTCTCCTTCTCCAAACAGGGCTGGTACAGCATTTAAGGTTTTTAAAAAGAGAAACTTATTGGGAATTCTGGAAACAATTTCCCCTTTGCTGAAGCACTTTGCAGGCAATGCAGTTCTGCGCAGTGTTATTCAGGATGGTGTAGGCGTTGAAAGCCAATGTGACAATAAGTGTCTAAATTAAGAATTCCACCCATGAAAAAGGATTAATTTTATAATCTGGAAAGTAGAAAGGGAGCTTATTTGCTTTTCTGTTTGAAAAGGAAAAAAGCCTCTGACTTTTTCCATCCTATGTAATATCTGCACTAGAAAAATAAAGACCTCTGCAGTGCTAGGCTGTTTTCTGTGAAGAAATGTAATCAAATAGCCCTCATTTTAGTTGTGCATTTGTTCATGCACGGCTACTGAAACAGAACGCTGTCTTAATCCCTCTCTCCCTGTGTGCATTACACACGCACACATGCACACACACACGAACCGAGTGTGCCGGCAGCAGTCAGTTAGTTTGCAGCACTGCTAGATGCAGAGTGAACCTGCTCGCTGGAAGGATTAAGAGACTCAGATTAAAAACATCTTTCTTTTCCATGGAGGAGGGAGTTAAAGAATGGCCACAGAGGCTTAAGGTTGCCCATTTGGGAAGGGGGAGAATCCTCTTCTGCTGAAAAGGAACGGACATTTAGTTTGGATATTCCCCGAACTGATTTTCTAGGTGACACTGTAGTTTAGCCGAACATAGACGGCGCCATCACTCCATTTATTTTTTTTTCCCCAACAGAAGACCCACTGACTTCTCTTATTTTAACTTCCTATTAACCTAACAATTCCCCCCACCCCCCATACAAATTACCCCAATCGTGCACAAACCTCAGGTTTTCTCGGTCTCGCTGGAAATTACTCTCAGGGAAGCAGACCTGTCGCAAGACGGACTTCTCTAACTTTTAAACTGCAGCGCTGAAGTAAATGCGGAGATCATTTCGTATGTGCTGTCTCTCTCTCTATCCTTCAGCAACAGCCTGTCCCCCTCCTCCGCCGCCTCCTCCCCGGAATCCCAAGCTAAAAGCTCTCCAGTCGTAATCCCTGGAAATGGGAAATGGAAATGCCCCGGGCACCCTTACCTTCCACTCCGAAAGCTGTCAGGCTATTTCTCTAAAACACTAGCACCACAGGCACACGTCCCAACAACAGTGATGGAGAGATTCCCCTTCTGACGGAAGCACCGTTTCCCATTTTTCCCGGCTCAGGTTCAAAACCAAGATTTAAAAAAGCAGCAGAAGATAAAAAACGCAGCGAGAAAATCCCCGCACGCCACACGCACACCCCACCGAGGAAAAAAATCAGCTTTGGCTCCGGATCCACCAAATCCAACCACATGAAGGGAAAGAAAACAGAAAAAAAAAAAAAAAAAAAAAAAAAGAACACCCAAAAAAAAAAAAAAAAAAAAAAAAAAAAACCAAAAAAGAAAAACAACCACGTCAAACCAGCGAGACTGCAGGGGAAAAAATGGAAGTGGCTGAGCAAGCGAAGGTTTTTGTTTTTTTGTTTGGTTTTTTGTTGGCGTTTTTGTTTTTTTTTTTACTTGAAACAAAGTCTCAGCACAGCAGCCCGATGCACGGCGATGCCAGGCAGTCGACGGTCTGCGAGAAGGACTAAGGCGCTAGTGCGGATTTGTTGGTGGGTTTTGTTGTTGTTGTTGTTGTTGTTGTTATTACTAATAGATTTATTCCTCCTTCCTCCCTCCTCCTCCCCGCTCAGCACTCATGGCCGGACAGCGGCGGGGGGTCCTCGGCTGCCGATGTCGGGAGCGGTGTGAGCGCCGGGCGCGCAGGGAGCACGGCGGCGGCGGGAGCGCGTCCCCGCCGCTGCGTGCGCCTCCGCCGCTGCGTGCCCGCGCAGCGCGCCCGCCTCCCTGCCGGCCGGGCCCTGAGCGCGCGCATGTGCGCGCCCCCGCCCGCCCGCCGGGGGGGCTCCTGCGTGTGCGCGCCCCGGCCGCCGGGCCCGCGGTGCGGAGCGGTGCGGTGCGGTGCGGTGCGGGGCGGTGCGGAGCGGTTCGATGCGGAGCGGTGCGGTGCGGTTCGGTACGCGCCCCACCAACGCCGCTCGCCGCGCCCCGCGGGTTCTCCCGACCGCCCTTCCCAGCGCTGCGCCCCGGCGTCAGAAACACCCGCGGGCGGGCAGCGAGGGAAACGGGGACGCCGGGGCGGGGAGCTCCCGCTTGATCTCCTTCCTCTCGTTTTTTCTTCCGAAGCACAGCCTCCCCCTCGCCGCAGCCCCGGGAGCTGTCGGCTCGGCGATGCGGATTAACTGATACGGGGCTCCCGGGATAAACCCCTCAAACTGCCGCCCGCCTCCGACGAGAAACAATGGCAATTCTGTCGGCGCGGCTGCAATTAGCGCCGTGCTGCTGGGCGGCAGAGATGAGGCTGTGCCCGGGCGCCGCGCTCGCTCTCCGCTCGGAGGATGGAGACGCAGCCGGCGGGGCTCGCCCGGCGCGGTGCGCGGCTGGCAGCGCAGCTTGCGAGCGACAGCGGCCGGAGCGGCACCGCCGGCGGGCGGGTCGCACGGGGGAGGTTCCCGACAAAAGCCCTGCCACAGAAAAGGCACCCCCTTTTTCTTTTGTTTTTGTTTGAAATTTTGCTGCATCTGGGTATGGTTGGGTTTGCTTTTTTCCCCTCCCCTCCTGCTGTGTCCCTCCCGCTCCCCAGGTCGGGTTGGGTTGTCCTCTGGTTCTTCCCGCTGGCGTGAGATATCGGGGCAGTCTGCACGACAACAGATATCCGGCGTGAAAATTAGGAGATGACATTTTAATAAATGCTGCTGTCAGTCAGCAGCGCTTAGCCTGGCTGCCGTGTGCTCCCACTGCTGCCGTTCTGCAGAGAGCTCAAGGCCCTGCTGAGTTCGTGGGGTGATGCAGCCCCTCCACGCCTTCAGAGTTCACATGAAACATGGCTGTGTGGTTTTGGACACGACCTCCCACCCCGATGAAATGAAAGTTTAAATATCTGGACAACATCCAAACCAACCAGTTCTTAAAGCAAACGGTTTTCTCCCCTATGGTCCTGTTCTAGCCCCTGCAAGGTTTGAATTTCGGTATAGCACAGAGCTTTTATGATTTCAATTACATGCTGCACAAATTCTGATCAGAGGTGTTGCTGGTCACAAACCACTCTCGACCAAAGTAAACCAGAACACAGTTATAGCTTTTTACTGTGCTTTCCATAGGTATAAGCTGTAAACCACATTCCTGCTAGCTTTTACACTCATAAATATGTTATATCCCTGTTGTCAAAATAAAACAAAAAATATCTACCCAAAGCAAGGAAAATGTGAGAGATGTGTAGGGTCTATGCCCAGCAAATGCAATGCAATGAAAACAACTGTTACTGGCTTAAAGATAATAAAATTCTCTCACATTTGGTGACATTTCATATTATCTGTGGGTGATCCTCATGTTGCTTAAAGTACTTAAAGGGAAGTTCTGTTTATTGGCAAGGAGACATGAACAGAACAAATCCAAGGTGTACATACAATGCAGAATTTAATAACTTTTTTATCTTCTTTGCATTAAATGAGGAACTGTAAGGTAAGTAATGAAAAATACCCAACCTGAATGAAGTCTTTTACTTGTTTTTTATGGCACTGGCAAGTTGTAGCTCCTTTAATTGTGAGTGGAAATTGAAAAATAATGAATACACAATGTATGGTAAGCGATTGTCTTTAGACATCCCCTAGGTATTCCAACCCAGTGATTGACTTGAACTTTTCAATCTTGTGAAGACATGGCAATGCTGGAGAGGAATCTGGGATGGAAGACTCCTTCACCTCTTGTCCACAAAGTGAAGGAAAGGGTGGAAGTTGCACAAGTCATGCTTGGGTTAACTCTGGCAGCTGAGGAGCAGAGGGGTGGGAGGTGATGGGACAGGGTGGGATGGGAAGGCAGCACGGAGCACTCTGAAGATTTCTTTACAAGATTTGTGCAATTAGACTTGAGCAATTCAGGTTTTAATGACTGGAACTAAAATAAGTTATGCCATTTTTCTGAGTACACAAATACCTACGATCCACTTGCAGGTGTTTTTCTACTGGAATTGAGGCCAATTTGAGAAAAAAAAAATTGTTTTCCAGCTGTCAAGCAGCATTTGAGATAAAAGAAAAAAAATGTTATTTTGTTAGTCTAGAAGAAGGATATATTTAAGTCTGCAAAATATAAATAGGTAGAAATGTGACAATATGTTTGTTTAATTTGGGTGTGCAAATCACTTGTGTTTGGAATGGTCCCATTTTGTGAGTACATTTATTCCTAAGCTGCAGCCTGAAGGGCAGATGCAAAGTGAACCTACGCACATAATTTGGAAATATTGAGTAGATCAATCTTGTTTGAGTAGCTCTGTTAAAACCTAGGAATAATGTATTAATGCAGTCCCACAGTGTTTCATGGGAGGGCTGTCAGCCCTGCATGGTACACGTGGTGCCATCTGTACTACAAAGAAAGTATCAAGGCACTGAAAGAAGTGTTATGTCGCTCAGTAGTAGTGCTGTAGGGATAGGCACAACATAGTGAATGCTAAATTTATAGTGCTGCTTTCTAGGCTCAATGTAATTGTTTCAGCAAGATGGGGCTTGATCCGAACTAGGAAAGAAGGAAAAAAATTCTGTTTTTGAGTAGTTTCTGTATTAATGAGAAAAATAAGCCTTACCCAATTTATCAATAAATTAAAGGGCTAGTTAATTGGGTTTTTTTCTCCCAAGTCTGCAGAAGCACTTTGAGATCTTTGGTATCTTGGTGACAGCAGCTAGATGACTTCAGTCCGGATTTTAGTGAACGTAGCATAAAATTCAACACAGTTGGAATTGGAACGATCAGTGACAGTTTTGGTGCAAATTTGTAAAGGAAGGCCACAATTTAAAGCAAGTGGCTTTGGAGAATGGACTGTTCTCTTACTCAATCACCAGTCACCCTTAGGGGAACTCTTTTCAGGTAAAGGTCGCTATTGCAGCCTGCAGTGTCACTCCTTTGAGCAAATATGACAGTCTATCTATAGTCCTGAAGGCACACATTTGAAAAAAAAAAAAATACATTGTTTTCAACAAAGATTTTATTCACCATTATTATTATTGTCATCATCATCATTGTGTTTCACTGACTCCAAAGTTACACTTGGATATGTCCTTCTGTGTATACAAGAAAGGAAATTTATGTACTCAGTTAACAGGTAAGCGTTGAGGGATAGTTACACTGAGCCTCTTGGCTTATGTAGGAGTGCCCCTGGTCTGTTTCCCACATCCCACCTTTTGCAGATATGCAAGGCCCTTCAAAATCCCCTTTGGCAAGGACAGACTTTCTACTCTGCATTACATATTCTTCTGCAGAACACCAAGCTGTATTTCCCAGCTCCAAGTCAGGAAAAAATGTTAAATCCAAAGCTGGTGTGACCTCTTCAAGGGAAATGTTGTGTAATTTGGTATGAAGAAAAGAAATAAAATGGAAGATGCTGACCATAATACAGCTATTATAAAATTCACAAAATACTTAAATAAGAAGAGAAGAAAAATATTTTGTCATTCCAACAGATTGAGAACAAATGCAAATTGGAAAAAATTCCATGGACTTGCACATGTTTTCTGGTCCAGGATGCTACAAACCATTAAGAATCAGCGCATTTCTCTTATTAATTTCAGATTCTAAGTGAATATCATCAGTATTAGTTTTCTCTCTGTTATTAAGAGGAAATATTAATTTAATAAATAATAGACTATGTTCTGCCCTTCTCCATTTTAAAAATACTTGGAAAATTATGCGATGCTAATTAATTTTATTACAGAAGTGATTAATATATTCATAAACGGCTAATTAATAATGCAGCACCAGTAGATGGTGCTCAAGAATATATTGCATGACTGGAGGCATGTGTGAGTAAAATGTTCTATTTTGAAATTGAAAAATTTTGGCAAAAATGCTAACTTACTTTTGGGAAGTTGATTTCTTTATCAATAATGTCACCTTCCAAATTCAGTCAAACCTTTGATTGGTTGACGATTTTCAAGTTGAAAAAGTCCGTGATTTACTTGCTTGTTTGTTTTCATTCTTTGTATGGTTTCTTCAGCAAAGGTTTTCACAAGTAATTCTAAATTCTGCTCCTAGCTTTATAAGTATTTTGATGTTGTCATTCAATCCAATATGTTCAATAACTGGGCTAGAAGCAGTGAAATTCGTGCAATAGGTGACACTAAGAGTGCAGGCAAAAGGGTTCTGAATCACAGGTAAGGCCTGTGCAGCATCCTACCACAGATGTGGCTCTTTAAGGCTCCTGAGGAAGGTGCAGAAAACCCGGAACACTACTGTTTTTTTACAATCTGACTTCAAAAAAATCTCACCTAATCTTCAGCATACAGACCTCTATTTAAGTTCCCCTCCAATACTCATTTAGCTAGTTTAACTCCGTACCTTCTTGTTTTCCACGTAAGAACCTAATTGTTTTAGATCTTTATTTTTTTTTTTTCTATCTGAACATTATCAAATTATGAGTCCCACAGCATAAATACTAAGTGAAAACTGATGTTCTGTTAGATTTGCTAGCTTTTTATTTAATTCAACATATTCATATGTCACCCTATTCTTACATTAATTCAGGGAGAAGTGAGATTCTGGCTTACTTCTAGCGGTTATGTCATATTTTTGCCATGCCTCTGTTTAATATCCTTTTAAGATATTCCACTCTGTTTCAACAAAACCCTGCTTCTATAATTCTTGTCACTTTTCTCTTAAACACCCCTCAGTTCTCTGATACCTTTCTGAGATGTAGAAATCAGCACTGCACACAGCGGTTCAGATCAGGCTGCAGCTCTGATTTTCAAACGTTGTTTTTCTATATCATCTCTTCTTGATTCATTTTAATTTCTTGCTGCTTCTGAGTGCTGCTGAACAGAGGTCTTCAGTTTTCTGTCCATGTCTATTATTTTTATCAGTCTCCCATGAGAAACTTTGTCAAGCAAGTTTAAATAAGTGATGTCTATTGTTTCTCCTTTGACCACTTCAGTAGTTTACTGATGTGTTGAAAACATTCTAGCAGATGAGTGAGGTACCATCTTCCTTTGCACAGATCTACCATCTCATGGTCTTCTGTTTTATTTTGTTATTTTTAATTTGTTAGGTACAGATGTAAGATTTATGAGTCTTTGAGTCCCTGAATAATTTTAAACTCCTTTTATGATGTATGTGAAACATTTGCTATTCTCTAACCTTCCAGTAAAGGAGTTGTTTTTCAATTAGAGATTGCATAGCTCAACTACCTGTTCAGGATTTTCAGCCATGGTGGCTTCCTGTTTTTCAAATGATTGATTTGTTCCAGCACCTCTTCATCTGATAGCACCTCATTTTTATTACCCAAGAGTAGATATCTCCCTAACATCCTCTATTGTGAAGACTGATGCAAATAAATCTTCTGTGCTCCTAGCAATGTCCTTCTCCTCCTTAATTACTGTCTTTATTCTTTGAAGTTCCCAGAAAACAGAGTCATTCTTAAAAGTTTCTTGCTTTTGATATATTTAAGGAGGCTCTTTTAATCTGTTTTCATATTTTTAACTTTATGCTTTTTATGGGTTACTTTTGCTATCCACTTTTTCCCTTTTTACCTCTTTGCTGTTACAGTCAGTGATAGTTTCTCTCATTTCCTGAAAGCTTCCTTTTTAGATTATGACAATTCCCTGCTTAGCTCAAGTAGCATCTCAAATCCTTTCATTTCACTCCTCTGGTTTGCAATTACCTTCCTTGTTTGTCTCCTCCCCACCCCCATATGTGCATTTATCAATGAAAATATTCTTAGTTTTGGAAGGAACACAAATACCACCTTTTGACTAACATGCATTCTATTGAAGGCCTCTGTCCAAAGGTTAGTGTTGTGACATTTTTTATATATCTTATATCTGTTAAATGTGT
Organism: Oenanthe melanoleuca; assembly: GCF_029582105.1. Taxonomy (NCBI): domain Eukaryota; kingdom Metazoa; phylum Chordata; class Aves; order Passeriformes; family Muscicapidae; genus Oenanthe; species Oenanthe melanoleuca. The sequence goes on along the minus strand of NC_079336.1, from coordinate 26,679,435 downwards.
TTAACCTCATTATATTAAGACCACTTTACATATTAGTTTGGATATCCTTAATCCTTGACTTCTTTCTGCTTATTGCAACTGAAGTCTAAAAATATGTCTAAACTCTGTTTTAATCACAGTGCCCAGTTTTTCAAGCTGAGCTCATTGATTTAAGGCTGTCTTATGTCTTCCAAGGTGACACTCATTTCTCAAAAACATCTTTCTTTCGATTATGTGCTGTTTCAAGAACTAATTGTCTATAGTTCTGAGAAACTATATATTTAATCTTTTAATGATTTGTTTCTAATTGGGTTGTATAAAATTTATTATTATCCTCTTTTGTTACATCTCTTTTTTGTTGATACATCTGCTTTTTTTTTTTCTTTGTCTGTTCTGCACCCTTATATCTTAGTTTTGACTTGCATTTTTTAACGAGTGTCTTTCTGTGCCCTGTGCTTCCATTCTCAAGTACAGCTCTCTTCACTTATAGGATTTTCTCACACTGGAATTTATATAATCTTTTATGAACAAAGCAAAATTCCTCACAGAACTGGTTCATTCTGTTATTCTGGGACAGTTTGCAAGGTGTTGCTTTATTTAAAGATTTTTCCAGTAATTATCTTATGTTACTACACTTCCATTGTGACAATAGCATAAAGCCTTCTTCTGTTGGAAAGCCTTCTATTTCACTTATTTTTCTTTTAATTTTTAATTTTGCACAAATATTTGAAGTTCTTTATTTTTACCAGATGTCACTCTATGGCACATTTCCTGGATTTGTGCTTCTTTGGTTGCATTTTAAATGGATACTCAGAAGTATTTGTATTCCCAATAACATTTGTAGATGACTTGGTTTTCCTTGCCTCTGTTTATTAGGTGTTTGGAAAAAAAATTCCAGCCTTTCAACTATGAAATCAATATTTTCAATACTTCATGCCTTGCATATATAACTGTTGTCATTTGGTAACAAATTTGCTGCTATTTCATGTATGGACATAGTCTGGTGGTGAGATTCTAACTGACTGTACTGGTGTGTGATTGTATTTTTACAAGAAACTCATTGCAGTCCCTACGTGTGGACTACATAAAAAAATTTACACAATTAATTGGAGAATATTTATGCAAAGATCAAAATAAAAATAAGGCCACAGTTTTCATGTTAATTATCTAAATGCACTGAAATCCTCTTTATACTGGGAGGAGTACAAATATTTTAAAAATGTCCTTTCATCTCTGATGTTATTAATGTACTCTAAAATATTGCCTAGTCATTAATCAAATTGAACTGTGATAAATTCAGAAAAACCCACAAACCCTGTGTCTTTTTGGCTTATTCTACTAAAAGGAGCAAAGTTCAGAGTTAATACTGACTTCATCTTTAATGCTCTTTTTTGCTTATGTAGGCTAGAGAAGAGTAATTTTATGTACTTTGTGTGTCATTAACATCACTAATCACAAAGGGCGGTGTTAAAAGATGATGTGTTGCATTTTTCCTTGCATTAATGAAAATGAAGGACTGATAAACCTGTCTAGAGTTTAACTTTCTGCTGCAAGGGTTTAGTCTTTAAAATGGTGGTGGTTTAACCCCACCTGGCAGCTAATCCTTGCATAGCCACTCGCTCACTCTGGCCTCAGTCATCTTGGGGAAAGAACTGGAAGAGTGAAAGTGAGAAAGCTCATGGGTTGAGATAACAATAGATAAAGCCAAGTCTGCACATACAAGAAAAGCAAACCCAGGAATTCATTCCCTACTTGCCATGGGCCAGCAAGTGTTCAGCTGTCTCCAGCAAAGCAGGGCTCCATTAGGTGTAATTTTGCTTGGAAAGATAAATGCCATAATTTCATATGTTTCCCCCTTTTCTTCTCCTTCCCCCAGCTTTATTTACTGAGCATGACCCCATAAGGTACAGAATGTCCCTTTGGCCAGTTGTGCTCTGCTGTCCTAGCAGTGTCCCCTAAGCTCCTTGAGCAACCCCAGCCTCCTCTGGGATGGAGTGAGGAGCAGAAAAGGTCTTGGCTGTGTGCAATAATGAAAACATCCCTGTATTATCAGCACTGTTTGAAGCACAAATCCAAAACACAGCTGAACACTTTACTACTACTATGAATGAAATTAACTCTACCCCAACCAGAACTAGCACAGAAATAGGTAAATTATACTGCTTGTCCCCTAGCAAGGTCAGTTGTGATCTGTTTTAAGGTATTGATCAAGATACCCATAGAGAATCCTGTTTAAATAAGTTCTTAGTGGAAGACTTGGTTTAAAATTAATTTTTTGAGGGTCTGAAACCTGAAGTTTTTCCTTGTTATAACTTCCTAAGCCAGCAAAAAGGAGAGCAGCATTTGTTTAAGGCTAACAACAGATTTTGTTATTCCTCTTAGGCCTCATTCAGGGACACCCAGTCCACAATGACTATTCAGCTTGAAACACAGGAAGAATTTTCTAAACTAGGATCAGAATCCAAGTGATTATTCTCTAGTGTTTTTGATTCTAGTGAGGGGAAGTACAAACAGTATGGTGGCACTGTTACTGCTTTACTGCTGCTGACAATGTATGGTGTGCCCATCTCTAAAATAAAATTTCTGTGAGCTTGATTTGGGGGAGTATTCAGAACTGTGTATCCTGAGCATCTGGAAGCGATAGTTTGAAATGAATTTTTGGGATGCTTCAAGCATATCCTTTGTAGCAGTATCCCCAGTTATCTGGGGCTTTAAATTGCCCCTCATTAAGAATTATGTCTTGGAAAGACACATAGCCCTTCCCAAGAAACTTATTGTAACAAAAAGCTGCATCCTAGCTCAGGCCTCCAAATTCCATGCTAAAGAACAGGAATTGAAGTCTCAGCACAGTCCTCCCCTGCATGCTTGTCTGATCCAAATGCATACATTAAAAAAAATAAATTAATATGATGGGTTTTTACAGATGGTATTTTCTCAAATACCCAGTATTTCCATGGAAAGGCCATTGAAGGATTAGCTGAGTCAATCAGGAAGCTTCACTCTGGGAAAGAAAAAGGGACATGTTATGAGACTATGGTACTACAGAGTCAAGATTGGCAAGGAAATACAGGCTGGGGATTGATCATTTACTGTCTAGCAAAAGAACAGCAGGCACCATAAAAAGCTGGAAGGAGTCGTGCTCAGAACAGAAGAGTTGCTCATGCAGCAAGTAACTGACCTTTGAAACTCCTTGCCAAAGGATGTTTTGGATAATAAAAAATAAATAAAATACAAGTTTTTGTGGACTCAGGGGCAAACTGGACAAGCGTATGAAAGAGAAATCCAGTGATGGTGAGAGGTGTCAATAAGTGTACAAAATCATATCCACCTCAGGAATTCCCCTATGCTGAAAATAATTAGAGGTTGGGAATATCTTAGGGGAGAATCTTGAGCTGCCTTCAGCATTTATAGTCAGTTCTGAACAGAATGTGGGGCTGAATGAAACTTCAGGGTAGTACGAACATTTTGATCTTCACTCTTTTTGGATATTTTAATAGTGATGGAGAGGTAGATTTTCAGAGGTAAAAAGCTGAGATTTTTTTTTTTCCAGACACCCTGGAATCGGTTGAAATTTGGAAGCAAGCACTGAACATTACTGTCCAGAATATCAGGACATCTATTTCAGTTTTAAGACATTGGCTGAGTGCCCATAATTGCCTTAAGTGAGTGCTCACATTTAAAAATTTGAGGATGTAGTTGAGATTCAGATCAAGCTGAGACCCAGGGAGGAAATTCTCATGGTCTCTTTTCTCTATCTAAACACCATTAGTTTTGTAAACACATTATCTGCAATTTCCCATGTCTTAAAGGAGGAAGCTATATCCTATTCTAAAATTGTCCAGTATCTAAAATTTGGTTGAATGGGCAAGGCTTATCTTAAGCTAAAAAACTGGTTTAGAATTGGGAATAAAAGACATACTTTATAGTTTTGGAAGACAGTACTTGAGAGAAGAAAAACTATGCTGTTTTTACCAATCATTTCCTTGGCTGCACGATGGATGTTCAGAGTAAATTGTTTCATTGAAGCAGTCTGTTTAAAAGGTTATGTATTTGTCAAACGCACTTTTGACATCATATTGTAAAAATTATTCAAATATCTGAAGAAGAGGAACCATCAGACAGTAACAGCCAAAGGCATGAATGACAAATGCTGCTTCCTGACACGGTGAGGAGTTTTCATATGACTGTCAATAAGGGTTCATGGTCCACAGTTCTGCAAGGGAGGTGACGTGAAGCTCAACTGCTTGAGGAAAACAGATGTGAATGTATCATTCAAATTTTAAGAAATGCAGCTTTTTGGATGTGTTTAAATATGTGTTTCAGGTCATTGCATTAGTCTTCTGGCATGGAATTTTAGAGGAATAGCTAAGTTTACTTAGTATTCCAAAGAAATGTAAAACCCGGGTTAGAGAGTTGTATGTTGGCAGTAGCTCAGCTCATATCAAAGGCCTTGTATCAGTGTAAAACATATGTGAGAATGGAATCATGCTCCTGATATGTACCCTGGGCTCAAACTGAAAAGTGAGAGGAGAGAAACACATTTATATCACTGAAGGGCAAAATATTCTGTGAAAATGTGGGTATTACTTTCAGGAGCTGCAGGTGGCTGCCTTCATTCTGAAGAGACAGATTTTGATAACACTATGCAAAATATGAGAGATTGCAAGAAAAGTAGTTCCCAAATTTTCAGGCACAAGAAAAGAGTGTTTGGAGGATGAGTTTTTATTGTTTTTAAGGGTGAATAACTGTGGGTGAGTGAGTGAAAAGGAAATTACAGAGATGTACTAATTTATACAGCTATCTATCTATACAGCTATCTATACAGTCTACTGAATCAAAAAAGGCCAAAAATTAAAGGGAATTAACCCAAACACAGTACAGAGCATGTATTAGACCTGCTAAGAGCCACAGGTTTTTGTCTTTCATAAATTCTGGCAATGTTCTTAGTTGTCTCCTGCCAATAGCATCTGATTGCACTGAAATATTTTCCCCCTCTTTTTCTCCCTTTCTTTCTCTCTTTTGCCTTTCTCTCTTCCTTCCTGCTTACACACTTGAATCTGTTATTTCACTGTTTTTAATCAGTGAATGCTAGACCTTTTATTGAAGTGATATAACTAAAAATTTCTGGTGAATGATTTATTGTTCTGCTCTTTCTGAACACTGCTGACTGTTATCACAGTAAATGTAAGTAGTGTCACTGAAGTCAGCAGATCTATGCTGAATTAATCAGTATGGATTCTGGTCGTGAGAGTCATAATTGATAAAGTCTTTTGTGTGCTTGAAACAAATTGTGAATGGATGTCTCAGTATAGGTTCCTTAAAACTGGCTTAACTGTGGATTTAATTAATTTTAGAGGGTGTCACATTCACACAGAGCAAATCAGCTTCAAAATATGCTTGGTCTTGGTAAAGGTATATATAATGTGACTATTCATAAACTTCATTTTTGTTCATTAGTATTAGATTTTAGTCTGTGCTTTATATTTTGTGTATTAAATACCAGGCTTTTAAAAATAAGTGTGTTACCTTGCAGAAGGGAAGCCAACAAATGGATGTAGTTTCAAACACTACTCTGTGCTGTATATTCAAAAGTGACACAGAGTTTAAAGACAGTAGCCTGTTTTCAGTAAAATGCTTAGATATGAACATATTCCTATTTTATATCCATTTTAAATATGTGAGAGAAAGGCACTGAGAAATATTTAATGATGCAACTACTAAAACATGATATTCAAATATACTGACAAGAAGCTGTTCTAATCTCTTTTCTTTCTGTCTTTTATATGCCTCCTCTGGCTTCTTCTCTCTTCCTGTATTTAATACAATACTTTCATCCCATTTACACAGCCTTGCCTAATCTTTTTTCTTATACAGTTCTTGTACTCATTTTTCTCTCTCAACCATGTATTTCCATGTCTTTCTTCTCTTGTATGTATTCAGTATTTCTTCTCATGCTTCTCTTATTCCTGTGCTACTGGCTTCCTATGAGTATCTATATTGTTAACTATTTTCCATATTCTAATTTTATAATCTATTATTGCTCTTCAAATTCAATTCCCCAAGTATTGTTTCAGCTATTGGAAATACAGATAAAAGTTCAAGGATATTGATTATTTAAACAACCACTTTCTTATGTTACCAAGAACATCTAACAGTGAAGAACAAGATTCCTTCCTTGATGGAAGTATTTCTCAGTGCCTTTCTCCCCACCAGTCCTCAGAAAATTGTCCCATTAATGGGATATGCACTGTAATGGGATATGCAATGTAGGAATCCATCTACCTTATTTTGGATGGACTGCTGAAATGTAGATAGATGGATAACATCTTAAAAGCAGATGTCTGTATCTGGGCTGCTTATTCCCCTACTATGGTCAGCAAATAGAAACAGGTGGTTCTAATAATGTTTGTCATTGAATCTTGCTGTTGATCTTAGAAGTTACTTAGCTGACATGCTGACAGTTTTTCTTTTCCCTATTCTGTAAATTTCTCAGGTTGTGTGAGACAACCCTTATTTCTGCTATTTCTTATAGTGGGCTGGTAAAGTTATGTCTCCATTCGACTTCCCAGTTTCTTTGGGTATCCCTTTCTGTAAATTTGTTTTTGTGTCTAACCTGAATGGAAGTCAGACCTTTTATAAAATTTCTCTGCTAGAGACTTGCTATTTGTAACAAGACACTTAAGTTGTGCCTTTGAACCCATCAAGGGAAGTGTCTGATGCAAGATCCAGTCCTTTCAGTCTGGGGGGAAGACATATCCTCCCAAGTCCTAGTAAGCAATCATTAGAATGTCCCCCTCTGTCTCCATGTCTTTTATTTCTAGCAGCATAGTTTTTCTGACACTGTTTCCATCCTCACTTTCCACCCTGATCTCTTGGTGTTTCCAGTGGCCCCACACCAAGCAGGAGTAGGGCATCACCGCAGCAGTGGGGTCACACTCTCCTGCCCTCCTGCAAGATGCTGTCTGCATCTCTGAGGGCAGACTCCTCCTGCCCCCAGGGAGCTGAGAGATGCAGGCAGGGGGCTGCATGCCAGCTTTATGCCTGGCAGAGACCCAGGGGAGTGCTGAGGCTCAGGCAGCATCTCTCTCTGTGTTGCTGCAGTGCTTGCAGCCCCCCCTTCTCCAGCCACAGGCTTGGAACCATTTAGGCAAGTCCAGCCTGTGCTCTGGGACCCTCCATGCCTGGAAACAATCTGCCACCACAACACTGCTCTTAAATTACCCAAAATCAAAAGTAGAGATAACTGACCATTGATCACATGCTTGGGAGGAGGAATTCTTATGATTTAAGGGTTTCACAAACATTGCTGGACTCAGGAGGTATGTGGCACACTTAAAGCCAGGAATTCACACACCAGTTCATATGAAGTGTTCTGTTACCAATTCTACCACCTGCTGCTGTAGAAGGACTTGCAGGAGTCAATGTCTTTTTTTATTTACTGTTAGTCTGTTAAAGGCAGAGATGATATTCTGGGTTCTCCTTCTCTCTGCTTGTCTTCATTAATGCAGTGCTCTTCTGCCATTGTCTCCTTTCTTGAGTTATTGTCTTCCAACATGTCTTAACAAGTTTCTTTAAAGCTAATAAACCTTTGGGGCCTGGGACATGCCTTATTAAAACTTAAGAAGTGGTGTAGAAGTGATTTTTGCCATGCTAGAATACAATTTAAATATAGATATGAGATATAATAAAACTCTGCACTCACATATGTGGCCACAGTTGAAAATGTGCACTTGAGAGCAGAACAAGGGGCACAGTCTGCAAAGGTTGGGCTCACTAACTATATATTCAATAATTAGTAATAATCTTCACACTTTAAATGTAACTGATAGAACTTCACCGTAAATTCTTTTTTAAAAAGTTTGGTTTGTGATAAAATAATGGTACTTGTCTAAATTTCTCATTGATTAATTAACTCTTTATGAATCTGAATATGCACATTTTCTTCAATCTGATCTTTATTATGCAAAATGCCACTTGAGCAGTTAACTTTAATATAGTAATTGCTGCTGAGCACTTAGAAATAAGGATGTAGGTGGCATGTCTTGTGAGTTACCAACTGGCATTAATTATGAAGTTGAACTTTTGCACTAAAGTCCTACTACCTCTGTGGTTTTAATATAGAAACCGTGTCTCTTATGAACACATATTTTTTAAAATGTTCATGTGGATTTTTCTCTCTGTTGTATTTTTGGACACAGGATATTAATTAGGAAACTTTAAAATTGTAGTTGGTGCAAAGAAAGAGGAAGTTCAATATATAAGAAATCAGAACTGTTTCTAAGGGCTCAAAATAAAAATAATTTCAAAGCACAGTTATTAATCATATGCATTTTTAAACAATAAAAATTGGTAATTCTTTAACTATTAGGGGAGCCTTCCACCAGACCAGGTTACTCAGAGCCCAATTTACCCTGGCCTTGAACACTTCCAGGGATGGGGAGTCCACAACTTCTCTAGTAAACCAGTTCCAGTGCCTCATCACCCTCTGAGCAAATAATTTCTTCCTAACATCTAATCTAAGCCTGCCCCCTTTCAGTTCAGAGCCACTGCCCCTTGTCATGTCACTATCTGCCATGTAAAAAGTCACTCTCTCTCTTCAAAGCCATTTCTTCTCCATGCTGAGCAATCTCAACTCTAAGCCTTTCCTTATTGGAATGGTGTTCCAATGCTATCATGAACTTAGTGTTTCTCCTATGGAGTCATTCCAAAAGGTCAATATCTTTCTTTTTCATTTTAAGGAAAGCATTTCTCCCATTTTTATCTTAACTTGCTGTGTTTTAAGTTAAAACACTAGCTCACTTGCTTTTTATTCCAGCTGGTTGGTAATAAGGTGAACATAAATGAAAAATCTGAGAGTCTGGAGTAGCAAGATGACTGTGAAACATGCAGGGTTTTTATGTTTCCTGACAAATCAGATGGAGAAATAAGTGAAGAGGGAAATGGGCATGATTGCCTGAAATGAGAAGGGAAATGAAGTAGCTCAGAAATACTTCACCTAAGTAGGTGAGTCAGAATTATTTTTCTTACAACAGCATTTTGCCATTTCACATTCAGCCCATGATACAAATTCTAATTATTGTCCTTCACTGTTTGACTTGACAGTTTCTACTTGACTGAGCTATAGCAATGGACAAACAAATTGTTGACCATTGGATTAATGGAGTTCTTGCAGTGAAGACATACAAGGCTAAGCAGTACAGGTGTCTTTAGTCAGAAATAAAAGCAAAGGAAATTGTTCTAGTGTATTTTACAGTAACAGTTTATAATGCACCAATGAACACAGAAACATTTTTAAAGAATTTAGTATACTTAGGAACAATTAAATTATCTGGAAAGCACTGAATTAGCAGTCTTGGCAACTACTAAATATTTACTGTACTCTGATCACAGCAATGTTTGACTTCTTAAGTGCTCCCTGCAGCTGCAGATGCCCTGTCTTATTACAATGCTCCTCTCTTTAACATTTTTGAAGGCAGTGCCAAAGATACCTGTGTAGGCCTATGTACAGGAAAAGAAAACATTTTAGAAAACTCTGCAGCATCAGGATTTTGGCTATTGGCCCCTCTTTCTCTTCTACTCAACAAATCAACCAGGCCATCTTCCAAGACTATGGCCAGGTTCTTGTTCCAGACTTTTCCACCCTGAACGTTTCCATTGTTTATGTTTCTATAGCATGTATGAAATAAAAAGAAACATTCTTGACTTTGCTTCAGCTTTATGTGTCTTCCATGTGAGATGACTCTGAGGAATGGGAATTGACAAGAATTGTCTTTGGACTGAACAGTCTCACAGTTAGTCTGCAGCACTGTATTGATTAGTCAGTAGGTGGATGTGGATTGCATTCTGCCTCAGGTACACATCCCCAATATGCACTTTTACAGATTTGTCTTGGACCAATGTCAAAGTGAACTTTGGAGTGGCCCAGCCCTATAATGGGTAAAGAGCCAAGTTACAGGACACACTGTGAGGTAAAAAACACAAAAGGAGGAAAAGAATTTTAAGCATAGGGAAAGAAGTTTTATTGTTGGCTTGTGTTTTTTTTCCTTAAAGAAAGTAAGCAGCCCTGTGAAGTTTTCTTTTTGTGTAAAAAACTGAATGGACAAATCTTGGTTTGCAGCATTTCCTGGCGGAGCAGATTAGTCATGACATCCTTTGGTTGATTTTCTGTAAGCTCAGGGCCATATACCAGTTCTACAAATTAATTCAAGGGATTTCTAGCAAGAAACCTGTCTCTTGATTATGTTGACTTTCTTCCAATCTTCATCTTCCCTGCTGACTTGGCAGTCAGTGCTCCAGAGCTGAAGCTGGATGAGTTGGTGGAGTCCTGCATGATGCCTTGAGCAGCTGCTATGAAGAACCACAGGGCACTGAGAAGCTGAACACTAAATCCTAGTAGCCCTTTGTCAGTTCTTTGGCTATGAGGTCCATGAGTCACAGTGAAAGTATTTTACTGTACTATGTTTCAAATCCCTTGATGGGGAAAAAAATATACATAGTACTGTCTCCTAAACTGAAACCATGAGGGAAGGCCTTCATTTAAATCTTTTGCTTCCTACATATCTAGAACCATATTATGGTTCATTCACATGAACAGTCCAGAAAAGGAATTTCTGCCTCATCATTCTTTCCTCTGCATGGCCTGTGATGTGTCTCTGGGTGTCTGTAAATTGAGCAGCTTTCTAGTCTTTATTCAAAATAGACAGTGATAAAGGTAACCACAGGACATTTTGGTGTGTCTTATTCATGAAAGGTGGGAGTGGAGGCTGAGATACAGTGTTGAAGAGCTCAGGTGAGATGAATCTACAGTCTGTAGATAAAGCATATCTTCAGTTTCAGACATCACCACCAACAGGCCTTTGGAAGCCAGTGGGAAGGGAGAGGCAAAACAGGGTAGATCTCTCAGATACATCCCAGAGCAGGTTTTACAGGTGTGCTGTGAGAGCTTATGGGAGAGGTATAATGTCTGAAGACCCCTTGTTTTCTGAGCTCTGGATGTGCTTGGGATATGCTGGTATGATCATGGGAGCCTGAACAGAACTCACCTTATGGGGCTGATTTTTGGAAGTGGTTAAAGCATACTATCACACAGTCACAGGCAGCCCAGGCAATGCACTGTTCTGTATAGAAACCCTCTAATCAGTGATAATAGGGATAGGGAGAAAACACAATGGACAAGGTTGCTTCAGTAATGAACATGTGCACATTCTTTCTTTGAGAGGGCTGCCACTCAGTTGGAATTAAGTGTTCTTTTTTCCTTATTTTTTCAGTACTTGGCACATCTCAAACTCTGCCAATGTACATGTCACTTTGTTCCGTTTTATTTTGTGTTATGATCATCTCTTTCATAGAATGAGGGATGGGGAGTGAAAGCAATTCACTGAAATTCGATTTCATGAGGGAGAAAACATCCAGACACTGTGAATGAAGCAAAATGAAGCAAACTTGCATTATTTTATCCCCTCCACACCCTTGTCATTGGAATTGATTTTTTAAATAGTTTTTTTCCTTTTTTCCATTTTGCTCTTCTCTCATGCAATGTATTTATGATACTACATTGAATAAGCATACCTTTTGCAACTATAGATTTGAAGTGTTTCAAAACATGTCCCAGTAACTACATTTCATAGACAAAAAGATGTTAAATTACTTTGCCAAGTTAACTAAGGAGAGAACAATAATAAAAATGAGAACAGATAACCTTTTTCTTACTCTGTTTTTCAATGACAACCTGTGGTGCTTTTAGTGCAGATCCATGACAATGGAGAAAATCTAGGGTGTGTTCAATGATGACATTCAAGAAAATTAAAATTCTCTGTAATAGAAAGGGAATAGATACCTCGACCTCTTTATACCTTTATGCACATTAAATTTTATTCATAAGAGTAATTTCTCACAACTCAATAAGGTTCTTCATTTGGTACATAAAGTTAAGCATAGATTTAAGTGTCTTCAGGATGAAAGCATTGTGAATAGTATTAACATTACCAGAGTTGTTTTCAGTTTTCTTTCTGAGCCAATACTCTTGTCTTTTGATTGTAATTTTTTTGCTTTGATTTTGTTTTTTTCCTTTTTGTTTTTTGTGGTAATTTTTTTGTTTATTTCTTTCTTTAATTTTGTTTCTCTTTTTTTTTTGTTATTGCCTTCCCTTCATAAAGAATTGTTATAAGGGAACAGCTAGTCCTTGTCTTCTGTACTAGGTGATTGAAATTTGATCTGAAACACATGAAAACAGTGAGTGAGATGAAAAATAAAATGCACTGTGAAAATCCATGAATATGGGAAAGTTACAGCACACAGTTAAAACAAACAAAACATCAAAGCCTTTGTTGCTTTCTGGATAAAGAATGAGTTTTAGTTTAAGTACACAAACCAAGCTTTTTTTACAGAGCTCTCATGTCTTTTTGCTAATTTTTCCATTTTTACTACTTTAATATATTTTGCAAGCCATTTTTCAAGGTAAAATTTGATGTAACTAAATTTACTTTTGAAAAGATTAAATGTAAGTGGTTTAAAATGGGTAGTTTTAAGGGAACACCATCTGCTACATGGTTATTAAAAAAGCCCATGAAAATATTGCATGACAAAATTAATACACCGCTAAATTAACATTAAAACCTAAATTAACAAGCCAGTTCAAAATGCTGATTATGATTAATTTCGTATATAAGTTTGCATAATTTTGAATCTCTGTTATGACCCCTGATGAAATGTAGAAGGGATTTTTGTAGGACACACAATATAGCAGTATTTGAGGGGATTAATAGTACTTGAGGGGATAAGAACCAGTAGAAGTCACTCAGCATTTTTTCTCTCAGGTTACCCTATTAATAAACATCTATAATAATGAAAGAATTGCAAAATTGGATTTTTGGGGGGTTTAAGTGGGATTTTTATAAGCTCACTTTTTATGAAGGACTTAGAAGTACATTGAAATTTATGACAGATACAAAGTTACTATACATTACTGTTTAATCTAAAATACTGATCAAAATTTCTTGGACATTGCATTTTTGTTGACATTTCATATTATTCTTGCCTTGGTCACTGAAATCCCATTGCTCTATATCTGTGGTGAATTATGAACAGCCCCTGTAGTATTAGGCTGATTAACTTAACAGGAAGCTATGTGCAAAATAAGCAAAAATAAATAAATAAGTAAGCAAAGTGCACAATCCATCCCTGTCAGCATTCCCAAGACATTAAGTGAAGGACAGCATTGCAATTTCTTAGTGTCAGCAGTTCTGGTTTTGACAAGGTGCAAACTTTGGTTTGACAGAGATAGTCTTCAAAGCGATACAGCAGTTAGCAAATACCCTTATATGTTTTGATTTCTAGGAAATTGAAGGTCAGTTGTTACAAACTGCTTAGGGAGAGAAGCTGACAGGAAGATAAAGGGAGAATGCTCTGGGAGCCGAAAGATGGAGGCCTTCATCCATTCTGAGAGCAGCACATTCTGGAGGGGAGGCTAAAGGTGTGTGCAGTGAGACAGGGAGCTGCTAAGGCAATGCTCATGAAACTAATACCAGTTTTTCTTCTTATGTGCCAGCTTAACCCACTGTTGTAGCACAGGCATTGCTCAGTGCTTCAGCATTTGGGAATGTCCTGCCAAATGTCAATGTGATACTGTATAGGTAAAATCCTGACAAAAGGCTGATAATAGAATTCAAGGCAAATTTTAATAAACTGGTAAATATTCAATGTGTTCAGAAAACATGATAATGAAACCTAGATAACAAATGATGGTTACAATATAAAGGATGGGAACCACCCTGGAAGATTCCAGGCAAAATTGGGTGTCTGTTGTCACCTACCCACATTCCTTTTTTTCACCACATACGAGTCCTAGCACAGGATGTCTCCCTTCCTTGGGCTCCTCTTTTTTTGGCCATTCACCATAGGGGCAGCCTATGGTAAAGTACTTTGGATCTGTGTTTTAGATGCCTGGTGTGAGGTGACATAAACCATGTCTAAAGTTCATCAGTTCTCTTTCCACAGTCTTCTCTCCACTCTGTTTTTCTCTCTATCCATATATAATTTCTATATGGACCTAAAACATAGACTTCACTCCACAGGTATGTGTGTGTGTTTATGAACACATATACAAGCTCATTTGTCAGATTTTTTTAAGGGTGTGATTCAGCCTTTAAAAACCAACTCTTATTTTTACATGCTATATGTCATCTGCATATATGAGAATTTGAAAAGTAGAATCACCTCTGTCCTTTCTGCAAATTTAAAAGTTCTGTCAGCAAATATTTTAAGGGTTCCCTAAGCAGCAGCCTTCACTTTGTTGTATCAATGGTTGAATGCTCCTTAACTTCTGTAATAAAAATCTGTAGCCTCTTCCCAAACTGTCACAAGTGTTGTGATCAACACACAGAGAGTTTGCTGTCTTTCTCCCACAGCCCAGTTTACAAAAAAAAAAAAAAAAAAAAAAAAAAAAAAAGCTTTTAAATTAAATATACAGGTAAAATACATGACTAAGAAAAGACAGGACTAGGGTTGCCTAACCACTTTTGAGGAGATGAGCACTATTTTCTGTTTTTAGGGTGTCCTGATGGCTGCATTGTCATTATGATTGCATAAAAGGTTTAAAAGCAGGAGTGAGGTCCCCTACTTACCACCTGGATGACATTGTTTACACAGTTAAGATGAGCAATGGGTTATCTAAGACAGCATAACCCATCCTCTGTACTTCAGTCTCTGAAATTAAGGAAGGAATTGTGTCATGGTATAGTTACTTTGGAAAGAAAAAACAAAAAAACAAAACTCTGATCCATAATTTGTTTGGGGATAATTTTATAGTAATTTTGGCCTGGCTTAATCAAATTGTGAATTATCTTCTGGGCTTGAAGTTAAATAAATAAAAGGCAGGTGTGGCTCCAAACTCAGCAGGAATTGGCTACCAATTCAGTCAGAAGGAGCTGAGAGCCAAGACATCTGTTTTCACATAGGTAAAATCCTGTCTAAGAGGGAGACATGAGGCTCATAAGTGCTGGAGTAATTGGTAGCTGGAGGCAATGAATTTCTTACTCTTTCAGAAATGACATGCTCGTGTAAGAGGCAGAGTTTCTGGGTCCAAGCACCTGTTGAGTTCTAAACTCCACACAAACTTACAGAAGCAATGTGTTTTTCAGTTCTGTAGTTTTAATTATTCCTTTCTATTGGTGGCAGCAGGATGAAAATTCCTGAACTCAGTATTGTTCCAGGTGAAGAGAAAAATGAGTGTCATAAAACTCCTGTAATATTAATATAAGGATTCATAAATAACACATTTTTTCATTTCAGGTTTTGTTACTTGACCCAAATTCACAAAACATCTTGCTTTTTGAAATGTGTGATTTCTGGAAAAATCAAGTTCAGGTAATCCTTCCCACTCCATCACCTCCCCATCCCATTCCTACAGTGTCTGTGTCTGTTTTGTTGGAGCTCTGATGTTGGCTGGGGCTCTGGCAATCCTTCTTCTCAGCAGCTCCTCTCTAAGGAGGTTACTCATGGTCTCCTCCAGTTTCTTGGGCATGGTCACAGCTTGCTCTGCTCATCTCATGCTACTCAGTGTTCACTGCCCAGAGCCACTCAATAGTTTGACTTTTACACAAAAGTGAAAAACAATAAAATTGTCTTTTCAGTATGTTGGAGGGTTCAGTAAAAAAACAGGTCTCATATTTTGGTTACCAGGAACAACAATTTTAAGTCTTTGAGTCATTTCAGTCTCTTGTGTTTTTAAAATAGGATACATTGGATACAATTCAGTGTATTACATGTTAACTTTTAACATAACCCCTTGCAGACATCTTAATGCAAATCTGATACATGGACTGTTAACTTTGACAAAATAAGCAAGAGGATCTGGTATGCTTTACAGAATTATGGCTGGTTTCTCATTTATTGCATGATGTATTTTGACCTGCTAAGACCTGATGGCTGCCCAAGGGAGGTGATGTTGTATTCACCAACAAGTTGAAAAGAGCTATAGTTTTTCAATACATTAGTGATTCAGATAATTATTTAGCAAGGTTTATTTATTTGCAGCATCTGAGAGCAGATCTTACATACTATTTTGTTGTTATTTTGGTTCTAAATGTCTCCTTTCCTTATATTGCCTTGCCTCTTATTTTTGTTAAAATCAATGCAGTACAAATCCTCACAATGAAAGCCTGTTTTAAAAAGTACACAGTATTTTTTTTTCCAAAGATGTGTACTGCTGAATTAAGTTGTTTTTCACCAGCATAGGATTATACTTAGAATCAGTGATAAACAATGCCAAGTGTGGACTACAGGGATGAAAGAGGTCCATCAGTGTATTTTTACCAGGCATTTTAACACATGAAACTTTTGCCTTTATATTTCATCTGAGATTTTGAATTATTACAATTAGGAGATGCATATAATTCAGCAGTACAGTTTGCCAGTTCTGCCTGTTACAGTTTTATTCATATACACACAACTCATGCTATCTTACTCTGTTCTGGAAAATAAAGGGAATATTAATAAATTTTAGTGAATAACTTAAACTAAATTCTGTTAGAAATATTTATTGTTCTGGGATTTTGAAATGTTCTATGGCAAATATCCATATTTTTTCTGTTACAGATGAACAAATTGCATTCATGGTTCAGTGTGATCCATTCACTGGTTCATGGATCTCAAAGTCCTTGAGGAAGTGTGACAAATCCACATAATTTCCCTGAATGCTAGGTTGTGCTTGTTTGGTATCTGATTAAGTTGAAAGATATGTTAAAGAAACGTAGAAAAATCCTCATGTATAAAAATCCTCAGACAGCTCCCAATAGGTACATATCTCAGAAATCTCTGGAGCATTTTGTTATTCAAAGCAAAATTGTCAGTAATTTACACTCACTAAATTAGTTCCAGATCTGCCTGTTTCAGGTGATATCACAAGGACACGATTTTATGTGAGATTCCCTTACCTTTTGTCAAAGTGTATTGTTTTTAAGAAATTTGCCATCACAAATGCAGATGATAAAGAGACTCCCTTGCCTTGCAGAGCATGAAAGAATGTAATGGATCAATAGTTCGTGTACAAGCTATGTTCTGATCAAATAAAATCGTCCTTTTTTTCCCCAAGTTTTTTGAAAAAGAAGGTTCTGGATTCAAGGAAAAATTCATTACATGTATCATTCATGATGCATTGATAAAGCCTCCATTTGCTACAAGCCACACAGTCTTTGCAGAGAGGTACAATAAGTTTTGATTTGTAACCAAAGAAAAGTGAATATTAAGTCTTGTAGCAGTCAGGCCTTGACTCTGAAGAACTAGTCCTTCATATAATTTTAAGTTAATTGTTATTTAACAGCTTTACCAAATAATTGTTTGTTGCAAAACTGATTCTTTTGGTTCAGGATTTATTTTTTAAGGCAGCTGTGAATAAACACATCTTATCTGTCTGCAAGTTGTAAATTCATAGAAAAAAGTTGTTTAAAATAACAGCAGAGTTTATAAATAAATATGACAGTGAGAAATTAAGAAAATGAAAATTTAGACTGAAAGACAAATAGTTTTCTCATGATAACTTCACTTAGACTTGAAACTTTAAAACAAAAAAAAATTGAAACATTGAAACAAAAAAAGGAAAAAAAAATCACTGTCTAGCACTGAGAAAGGATAGTTTAAATAATGTAATATTTCTTTTGTATTTTGAACTTACCAGTTCTGTGATTATGAATGGCTGTAATTTTAGGAGAAAGGCAGGAAATGTGCTTTGTTCAGATTATAGTGGTACTCTGTTGGTTGCCTGTGTGTGTCTGAGAGAAAAATGCTGTTGTCAAGTTGCTCATATCTCTATACATTCTATTATTTGAAGGAAAAAATACTTTTGGTGGAAATGCATTAAAGAGGTCCACAGACACCCATTGCTTGACTCCAGTTTAAGCTGCAGCTGCAGGGTGAGGTCAACAACATCTTGTACCTCTGGTACAAGCATACTTTGTGACTTGAAATCAATGAAGTATTGGAAGCAGCAAACATCTCTCCTGTCCTTATCTCTTTCTATAAAGGAAAGCATCAGATGGCTGATAAAGGTAGTGTTTTTATTATTTCTGTCAGATACTTGAGGAAATTCTGGTTTTCCTGTTGCAGTTTAACTGCATAAGTTTAACTGACTGTAATACTTCCACCTGTGACTTTTATTGCTTGTCTTTTTTTTTTCCCCCCCCCTCAGGAAAGCTTGAGAATATGCAAGATTTCACTATATTCCTGGATCTCAGTATTTATGTATTCTATTTCCTTAATCTAGGGAAAAATAAACTTTGCACTTTTTTCCTAGTTACTGGCAAAGATATGTTTGTAGAAGTTTTCTCTCTTTTTCCATCACAACATGTTGATAAGACTTACTGCTGAAGTATAATATTCTTGTCACTTTTTTCACTTGGAAAATATTTATTTGCATGTATTTGTCTTTTTGTTCATATTACAGTGCTGCATCTAGACCTTTAATTGTTGACATGCTGCTTTATGGTGCTCCTCAGAAGTACATCAATTCTGTTATGCAGACCATTGTGTAATACCCATTCATCTGAAACAAATCTGATCCTTCTGCTTCTTTTTATGTTTACATAGGCTCTCCATAGCTGTCTGAAGATATCAGGGGGAGTGACAGTCCAAATGGAAGAGATTCTCCATCCCATGTTCATGTAAATTATAAGAATAATGCCTATTTACTTGGTACTCATTTAATTTTCATTTGAAATGTTTTGTGAAAATTATACATTAGCTTTTTTCTGGTCCAAAAGGCATCTATATTCTGGTGTTTATTGTTTTTCTTGCTTTAAATAAATAAATAAAACACAGAAACCCAAGTTCTAAATCAAAACATTAATATAGTAGTGAAGCATTTGTTCCCTGAAAGAAATCATTATAGATTTGTGCCCTTGTTCTGAAGTGCCAAACATTTTATATAGGCTTATAAGGAAATAAAACCAAATACTAGAACTTTTGAATAGTGAAAAATAAACTATTTTAAAATAGCATGCAAATATGATCAGTTAATGAAACTTTTGGTGCACCATGTCTGATTATTCTGTCATACAACTGATTTTACCAATTCTTCTGGACACAGTGAAAAGAACTATTTTTTCCTAATTTTAAATATTGATATTATTCTTTCTGTATTAAAAAAAAAAATCCAGGCTTTCTTTAAACAATGTAGTGGGTTGGCAAGGCTCTGAGAGTGGGGAGATACAGGGGTGGCTCCTGTGAGAAGCTGCTAGAGGTTTGCTCCATGTCAAATAAAGCCAGTGCCAGCCAGATCCAATGTGAACTCAGGCACGTTCAAGGCCAAGCCCATCAGCAAAGGTGGCAGCACTTGTGGGGTAATGCATTTAAGACAGGGAAAAAAGGTATTGCAGGGAGCAACTGCAGCTAGAGAGAGGAGTGAGAGCAAGTGGGGAACAGCTCTGCAGACACCAGGGTCAGTGCAGGAGGGGCAGGAGATGCTGCAGGTGCAGAGCTGAGATTGCCCTGCAGCCCCTGGTGCAGCCCATGGAGAGGCAGCTGTGCCCCTGCAGCCCAGGGAGGGACATGGGGAGCAGAGATCCACCTGCAGCCTTGGGGGAGAACCATGCCAGAGCAGAGGGATGCCCAGCAGAGGCTCTGACCCCATGGAAAAACCATGCTGGAGCAGGATCCTGGCAGGAGCTGTGACCCTCCAGTGACCCACACTGGAGCAGGCTGTGCCTGAAGGACTGTACCTAGTGGAAAGGACAGACTGGAGCAGTTTGTGGATAACTGCAGCCCACTGAGAGGACTCACTGAGGAAGTTCATGGACTGTCTCCCGTAAGAGAAACCTCACACAGGGGGAGGTGAAGAGTGTGAGTTCTTCCTCAAAAGAAAAGGGAGAGGCAGAGGCAATGTGTGATGAATTGATCACAATCCCCATTCCCTGAGAAGTCAGGAGTAAAGCTGAGCTTGGAAAGAAGGGACAGGTGGGGAGAATGTGTTTTAAGATTTAGTTTTATTCCTCATTACCCTGCTCTGAAGTGACTGGTAATAAATTAATTTCCCCAACTCAAGTCTGTTTTGCCCATGACCAAAACTACTGAGTGATCTCTTCCTACCTTTATCTCAATCTGTGAGGCTCTTTTATTCTTTTTTCCCTTATTCAGATGAAGAATGGGAATGTTAAGAGCTACTTGGGTGGGCACATGGCATCCAACCAGGGTCTACCCACCCCAGACACTCATTTATGGGATCATGTGGTATGGCCTTGTGGTCAGCACCAAAGGAGCAGTTTAAATACCTCTGCATTTCCATCTGTACCAGGTGAATATACCACCTTAGCTCTTGCATCTTGAGACCTTTTAGGTAATAATGTTGACTTCTTGCTTTAATGTAACAAAATTTCTCATGAGATGTTGTAGGAGGGAACCATGGTTTTATTTTAAATTCATGCTCATACACACATCTTCATGGCTAGTACAGCATGTGTTTGAGCAGATAGTGTGTCCAACACTCAAAGATTAACAGGCATGTACTGGGGTGGCCTGGCCAGCATTCCTTGTGATGCCATGGAGGGTAGTGAGCATACTGAGCCATTACCATGGCTCTCAGCTTTTTCCTCTGTTGGCAGACATCATAGTTTTTGATATCTCTCTTATATCCCTTCGAAGCTGACCTCAATTAGATTTTTTTTTGTTCTCTCAGTTGTTTTATTCTCTCTGAGCCCTCTCAATCTTTATGCATCATTTTGATTAGCTTTTCTTTCTCTCTGTACCTTTTGTCCCATCCTGTTCAGAGTGTGGGCTGTCCTTAACTTTCTTCTTGATTTTATTCTCCTTAGTACACTGCATGTACCAGCACAGAAATCTTATTAATTTTCTCATCTAGGTGCCATAAACACTAAGTTTTTATATCCCTCTTTTTAGCTGGTGAATTGTCTAGAGGGTAAGTGCTATGGGGAGTGACTGAGGGATCTGGGGTTGTTTAACCAGGATGAAAGGGTGGGGAGGGCTTATTGTTCTCTACAACTATCTATAAGGAGGATGTAGCTGGGGAGGCAGTTAGTCTCTTTTCCCAAGCAGTAAGTGGCAGTGCATAGCCTCAAGCTAAGCCAGGGAAGGTCCAGGATGGGCAAATTTCTTCACTGAAAGGACTGTTCAACAATGGAATGGGCTGCCCAGGGAGGTGGTGGAGTCACCATCCCTGGAGGTGTTCAGGAAACAACCAACATGGCATTTAGTGCTGTGGGCTGGGTGGCAAGTTGGTGGTCAGTCATAGGTTGGATGTGATGATCTCTTCAATCTAAATGATTGTGTGATTCTGTGCCAACTTTGAAGTTGATTGTATGTTTCAGCTGAGGTTTTAAATTTGTACTGCAGTCAATAGAGTCCACCACTTTCTGAAGCCAAAGTCTTATTCCTTTCATTAGAGAAGGACCAGCAGAAGAAGGAGCTGACCTTTTTAGTCATTTTTAGTGCAGTATTAGTTTTACTAAGCACTAATACCAAGCAGTTTTAGTGCAAAATTGCACAAAGCAGGAAAACTTTACACTGAAAATATCCAGGATGATTGCTGATTTTTTAAAAAGAAACAGGATTTGCAGGTTCATTGGTTCCCTGAAAATAATTTTGGTGATTGGCAGTCTAGGCTAAATGGACACCAAAAGGACCTTTCTCCCTGACCCATTGATTTTTTTCATGTTTTTACATGTCAGGGAAATCAGGAGATTTATGAAAAGGACCTCATGTTTGTTAACCTTTTGTTACAGATTTCCATTTATCACAGCATCCAGAAGATTCTACTAAGTTGAAAAATATATGATGCATTCTCAAAAGACCTGAAACTGAAAAATAATTTCTGAAGTGAGTTGAACCAGTGTAATATGTGAATACAAGTAATATGATCTCTTGTGACACACACCTTTGACAAAATACTATTCATAATGGTATGTAGGATAATATGGCATTAGTAGTAATAATTGGAATATCACCTCTTTGTTGGAAGATGAAAACAAACAAAAAGCCTAAATATAATAGTCTACACACATAGTGTGTGTAATTATTTTTCAATCAAGGCTTTAATGAATTTAAGATGTGAATGTAGTCACAGCAGTTCCATCCCCCACATTGTAAATCCACAGTGAAAGAGAGGATATGTAAAGAATACAATTTAACAATCCTTTAATGCTATTTTGAACAAGCTGCAAATGCAATTGTAGAACAACTGTATTTTTCAAATGACCTGGTAGGAACTGCAGTTTGTATAGCTCATTTTGTGATGGTATTATATTTGTGTTGTCCTCTTTTATCATTAATCTGCATAGGTATAATTAGATGTTTGGCTTGATTAAGAAAAACCATCATATTAAACATTTCCTCAAATAAGAACTAAGCCCTTGTGGCTGGTATTTTTTTTTATTTTTTTTTTTAAATCTTAATAATCCTTGATTATTTTAAAGTGTAGACAAATGGCATAAAAATATATTTTAAAAGCAGTTCATAGAAGCAGTAGAGTTTTACATAGGTGTTCATGTCTATTCTTTCATAATTCTGCCCACTTATTTTAATGTATATAGTGATACATCATAGAGAGATGAATTAGAAATTGCTACTTGACTGGGAAACACTTTCCATATTTTTGGTACCATAGAAACCACCTTTTGAAAACTACCTATGAACATTAGTAAGGGTTGTAAATGAGAAAAAAATAACTGTGGTAATTTTTAGCACATTTCCACCCAGATGCAGTTGAAATTATAGTAACAGGGTTGAAAACGTTTTGGAGTTATTGTCATGGATAAATTCATTGCCATGACTAATAACATCAGTGGGAAAGAAATGTGAGTCCCACTTAGATAAAGTACATACACAAAACAGTAAAATGTGGAGGAAGCTGGAGAGAGTATGTGTTAAATTGTAATGGTAAGGATGAGCAGCATCAGACTTGCCCTGGAGTTGGAAAATATGTTGAAAAAGATGCCTTGCTGTTTTTCATTTACCAAGTTGGTTTCTAAAATGTGCATAAATTAAAATATTTCATAGAACTCTCTGTTTTATTACTCTTCATTATCCTATAAGAATGGAAAGGAATGATAGTTAACAATTTAAAAATGCTCTGCCATTTAGAAGGAAATCTTGCATCTACATGTAAAAAGAAAGATGCTTGTATATTACACTTCCTTTTTGGCAATTTTTTCCTATATAAAATACATGTAGGCAAAATATTTACAGCTTCTTAGCCCACTGCTAACTAACTCCTTTTCAAAATTAACCATATCCTTTAAGCTAAATGGCTAAGCCAGATAAATAATCACAAACATGAAAGAAATTCTGCACATATTGCAACCTTTACTATTTACTGAACAAAAATTCTATGCTGGACAACTACTAGAGGTTTTTATTTATAGTAAAGTGTTTTATTGTGTGATATGGGAAACATAGGGATTGTGATTAATGGAGAACAGAATTATGCAGCATCTTTCAGGCAGGGCACAATCTCACACAATTTCTGGTGAGGAATAGGTGTTTATTGCAGGTCTACTTGGGTCTTTCCCAAAGACAAGGAAAGGTCTTGTTCCGCTAAGTCATTCCTTATTGACTTAGAACTGAACCAGAATTACATATGAAAGAGTCTGGAGAACAGTGGAATGGGTTTGAAACTTTTGAACTCCAGAATATTTTTGAATGGGTACACCTTACAGTCATAAAACTGTAATACAGGAGCAAAATATTATACAATTCTGTACTACTTGATTGTGTATTTTGATAGCTATGTCTATCCATAGGTAAAGTAGTATAGGATACCAACAGGTTAAAGGTATCTTAATATGTTGAATTTTAAGACACTTTTTACTTTTCATATATTTCTTTATATTTGTTGATTTGGGCAAGGAAATCCTATTGCTTTTACTTTAAATCTGCAAAATATGCAGACACTGAGCTGATAATTCCTGTGGAATGAATATGAAAAATCCTTCTTTTCTGTTGACATAGAAAGTAAAGAAATAAACAAACCAAGCCACCTCCACACTTTTGTTCTCTTGGCTTTCATTATCTAGCCTTTGACATACTGAAGTGACTTTTCATGATACTTTATTACTGCAGAGACAAATCTTCATTTCCACCTGGAAACACTCACCAACCTAGAATTGTAGTTTAGGTGTTATTAAGGTTATATGGCTCATCTCCTTACCCTTCCAGATCAGCTTCACAATTTCACAGAAAATTCCTTCACAACAGGTCTTTCAAGGAGTATTAGAGGTAGAATCCACTTGTTAGTGATTTTCTCAAGCAGTTGCTAATACTATGACAGTCTTTGAGTTTCAGCAGCATTTGCAGTGTAGGTTAGAATGAGAATTATTTTGACATAGAAGCCATGAATAATTTTTTTTTTTTGCGCTAAACTTAGATATGCATGGACCTGACCTCATCTAATATTACTTTTTAATTGTTTTTACAGTCTAGCAAGTTCTTATAGCAAAGTAATTTTAGATGTTCCTTTGTAAAAAGAATCTTGTTGTTCCTTAACTATCACTACATTTCCAAGAAAGTAAATACAGAAGCCAGTTTTTAAATGTTTTATATTGTCACAGAAAACAAAAAGAAACCTGAAATACTGTGTGAGGAATCTGACAGGACATATTCACATCAGGATTTTAGTTCAGACTAAGGAGAAGTATTTTTTGACCAATCTTGCAGTTAGCTCCCATTCTGTGATATTGTTGGTGTCACAGGACAGGCACCCTGTGCAGAAATGATGAAATTGAGCTGACTGTGTTAGGTTGTTCTCCTGGCATGCCTATCTCAGGCACCCTGGCTGCTTAGGAGTATCTAAACCATGGGACCAGAGCAGCTTTAGAGCAATCATCTCTGAAGCATGTCTTTCATCAATACCAGGTCCACAGCCCCAGCTGTTCAGCTCTACCACCCTTGTCCTATGTGTACCACTTCTTGCTAGCTGTATAAGCAGTGGACTGTCATCCAACAGTAGCTATTGTTTTACTATAAAAGTTTAGGGACTGGTTAGTGTAACAGTTCTATAAGTGCTTGAGTGCTGCTGTTAGTAAAAAAAAAGTAAATCTCTCACTGGAATAATGCAGATTAGATCTAGATCTTTAATTTGCAAATATAGCCCTTGAAATACTGTGAAAAACATTTCATAAGTGCAAAAGAAGAAGGAAATGAATATTTGCAGGTCTGAGAGGCTGTTACTAAATATAGTAAGTAAAGTACACGTATTTGTTGCAGCCCTCTAGTTATGTATACTTATCAGATGACTGCCATACAAATTAGAAAATCAGAACATCTATGGGGTCATTAAGGTAATGCTTTTCTAAGGGTATGATTCTTTCTACAGAGTGCTGTCTAGATATTTATATAGTCCAGTTTAAAATGACTTAAGGAAAAGTCTTCCAGTTTTCACACCGGGACATTGCTTTGTAATTGAATGCATATCATTCTGAGATTGCTTTACAAGTGATTGGCACTCTTCAGAATATATTTATAGCACAGCTCTGGTAAAACAAACTAGTGTACTCAAATTAGATCCTGAGGAAACTAATTTTCTTTCCCAGCCACTGCAATACATCTGTAATTCTCCTCACTATTGACACAGTGTTGTCATGCTCAGGCATATATATCTCTTAAAACCTTATCATTCACCTGTAACCTGTGTTTTATTCTTTTCTTCCTCCTAAGTGCCTCCATGTAAAATCTTTTTATCCAATGTGTATGTGCTTCGACTCCAGACAACTGCATGGGATATTGACAGAGCATTACAGCTGGTGAAGATATGGAAAGAGGAATGATTTTGCATTAAAGAAGAAGTGAAAAAGCAGTATAGTTTGGGTTGTTGAGATGAGCCAAGAAACTACTAGATGTTGTCTTGCCACATAGAAGAATGCAGTAGAATTTTACTTACATTTTCAATTTCTGCAAAGAGCAAGGATCAAAGAGGCATTTGAAATCTTCAGGTATTAAAATATATTGAGGAATCTTGTAGAGGTGGGTATCAAATAAGTGCCTCTCTAGGATATGTGACCACAAGCAGTGATTATGACAATGGGATCTTGCTCCTTGGTTAATCTTTCATGTTTCAAGTGTTCCTGTTTGCATATGGGAAGTAATGACATGCTCTTGCTGTAAGCATGAATGAATTCTTCTTAATGATCTAGAAGCAGAAAATATGCTGTGTCTTTGTCAGAATTTTCCTACATCCTGCTAACATAGCTACTAAACCATACATAGCAAGAGAGCAAGTCAGTTTTGCTGCTCCTGCAGCTTGGTGTGTGCTGGAGCCAAAGACAGCAGCATGCAGAGCTCAGAATGTCACAAGTGAACAGGCTAAAAGTAGTGCTGTAGGAAGCCTTAGGAAAAACAAATGTACTTTGTCAAAATATCTCACAAAGTGACTGGATAATTAAAATAACAGAATTCCAAAGCAGCTTCACAGTCTTTGCTGGTGCATCGGTTGTAGGTTCACCTTGATGTGTTGTACTGGGTTTGTGTGGACAGGTTTTCAAATTGTGGGGACTGCAAGACACTGCCAGAAGGTTCCCCTCATGTCTAGCAGAGCCAATTCCAGCCAGGTCCAGGATAGATTCCTGCTCTGGCCAAGGCTGAGCCAATCAGGATGATAGTAATGTCTCTATGATAATATATTTAAGAAGAAAAAAAGTTATTGCACAGATGTAATTGTGGCCAGAAAAAAAGCAGGATGAGAACAAGTGAGAGGAACAGCTCTGCAGACACCAAGATCAGTGCAGGAGGGGCAGGAGATGCTGCAGGTGCCAGAGCTGAGATTCCCAGCCCATGGAGAGGCAGCTGTGCCCCTGCAGCCCAGGGAGGGACATGGGGAGCAGAGATCCACCTGCAGCCCACAGGGAAGACTCATGCTGGAGCAGATGAATGATTGAGAGGAGGCTGTGAACCCATGGGAAACCCATGCTGGAGCAGGTTTCTTGGTAGAACTTGTGACCTGTGATGGACCCACTCTGGCCAGGCTGTGCCTGGAGGATTTCACCCCATGGAAGAGTGACCCAAGTTACAGCAGCTCTTAGAGAACTGTTGCCTGTGGGATAGACTCATGATAGAGGAGTTTGTGCAGAACTGGCTCCTGTGGGAGGGACCCCACAGTGGAGCAGGGGAAGTACTCCTCTCCCAGAACTGTGGGAGGAACAGTGTGAGGAACTGACTGTAACCCTCTTTCCCTACCTACCTGCACCATTGGGAGGAAGAAGGCAGAGCTGGGAAGGAGAGAAGGGTGGGGGGAAAATGTTTTTAGATTTGCTTTTACTTCTCATTATCCTGCTCTGACTTTGTTAGTAGTAAATTCAGTTAATATCCTTGAATTGAGTCTGTTTTGCCTGTGATGGTATTTGGTGTGTGATCTCTCCTGGTCCTTAGCTCATGAACCTTTAATTCTATTTTCTCTCCCTTGTCCAGTTGTAAAGGGGAGTGATAGAGAGGCTTTGGTGGGTGCCTGGCATTGAGCCAGCACCAACCCACTACACAGCTGCCCAGCAAACCACTCTCTCACCCCCCTCCTTCTCAGCTTGACAGGGGACAGAAAATAACATGGAAAACAGCTCATGGGTTGAGACAAGGCAATTTACTAAAGTGAAAGATTGAACACGTGCATGCAGAGGAAAAAAATCCCAGACTTTTATTCTCTTCTTCCCATCAGCAAGCCATGTTTAGCCACTTCCTGGGAAGCAGGGCTTCAGCACATGTAGCAGTTGCTCCAGAAGGCAAACATCATAAATAATGAATGCCTTCCCTTCCTCCTTCTTGTCTTAGCTTTTATATCTAAGCTGGTGTCCTAAGGGATGGAATACCCCTTCAGCCAGTTTCCCTGTGTCCCTTCCCAATACCTTGCCCGTCCCCAGCCCACTGATGAAGGGGAGGAATGCTGGGCAGTGCTGATGCTGAGGGAGCACTTCTCAGCAGTGTCCCCAACACTGGTGTTACCAACACCCTTCTAGCTACCAATGCACTGTGAGGGCTGCTGTGCAGAAAATGAACTCCTCCTCAGCCAGACCCAATACAGAATCTCTGTCTTGTGCTGCAGAAACCTCTGAATGTAAATGCTGAGTGTAAAAGCAAAACCTATTGTCAGACAGAGAAGGGCTGGGAAGCCCCTGCTCTCCATTAAGATCTCAGAAATCCTGGAGCAAAATCTGGGTACATTTCAGCTGGGCTAGATTCTGGAGCTGTAGAGGGTACAGGTGTCCTGGTGCTGACAATGGGTGTCTGTGAAGAGAAGCCAGGGCTTTCCTGTGCTGGACATAGCTTGTTCCAGCCAGCTCCCACTGCTGAGCTGAGCCACTGCTGAGGTCAGGGCACCTTAGGGAAAAGGTGTTTAGGAGAGATGAAAACTTCACAGAGGGAGTAGGAAGGAACAGAAAAAATGAGAAACAGGAGAGCAAATGCCAAAGTGAGAGAATGAGAAGGAGGAGGTGGGGGTGAGGGGAAGATGGTTTAGTTTTTGTCTTTGTTTCTCATTATCCTACCCTTTTGTAATAGGGCAAGAAATGAAATTAGTTTTCCCCAAGCTGAGTCTGTTTTGCCTGTGATGGCAATTGGTGAGTGATCTCCCTGTCCTTATCTCTACCCATGAGCTTTCCACCTGACTTCCTCCCCACTGTCCTGTGAGGAGGGGAGAGGCTGACAGAGGAGAGGGTGGAGGTCTGCAGCCAGCCAAGGTCAAAGCTCACCCACTGCAGCATTCACATGTGATCGTGGCAACTCTTGGCCCTCGAATCTGGGAGTTCAGGTCCAAGAATATACCTGGGTGTGAGTGAGCATGAAGACTTGCAGGAAGAATAAATTGGTTTCCCTGGAAACCATACAAGCTAAATGCTGTATGCAGTCAAGGTCACAGAGGAAGTGGATGTAGATGGGGGAAAGGGCAAAGGTTTTCTGTAGCATTATGTGTGTACATGTTATGGCACTTTAGAATTCTTTTTTAATTCCTTTAAACATAAAAACTAAATCCTTTGGAAGCAAAAAACTAGAAATTCTTCAGTGAAATGAAATCTCATGCTACCTGCTGTTAGAGTCTAATTGCTCACAATCAATGAACTCTTATCTTTTTCATTTCAAAATTATTAACACTACTTTGGTTATTAGTGTAATTTGGTGTTATCCTTTTTTCTTTCCAAATTAAAATGCACCATGATATGCTCTAAAATGAATAAGAAGTTTAATTATTTTTCCAAGGGAAAACATTCAATTTAAGTTTATATTCAATATTCCTGTGGAATACATCAGTATTATCATAAAAAGGCAATTATGGCGTGTGAGTAAAGTAATTGAAAAGTGGGTGGGGTGTGTATGGTTAAAATGCTCAGCTGACAGTAAATTGGTACAAAAATTCATCAGTATCTCATAGTCTACATTCTTTCTTTTATTGAATGTTCCTGTAACTCAAGCTTTCCTTTTGCTAAACCATTCCTTGCTTCTGTCTGATCCTTCAGACACTTACTTAGACATCTGCTCTCTAAATTTTATTTAGTGAATCATTGATTCCCTTTTGTATAACAGACAAGTATCCCATACTTAATAGTTTGGTCTCTACCTGCTTTTACTTTTTTTAATGTTTTTACTTTGACTTATCATAATAATAACAGATAACTAGTTATCTATTAACTTCCTTGAAATTCCTTCTGAACAAACAATTTTGATCTTCATAATTTTTTGGCTGAGATTAGCCAACTGCTAAATTAACCTTTTCACAAAAGTTTATTGAATCATTAGAGATAATGCTATTCCTTATCTTCATATGAGCTTTGGGATGATCTTGTGGGCTACTTTGAACTTGGCTATTGAATTTTCATAAAACATAAGTCTGCTTAAATTTAAAGCTAATCTTACCTGTTTGTGTATTTTTAAAAGACAACAAGACTTAATTTCCAACTTCGAATTTTTTTTTTTTTTTAATTATTATTATAAAAATTAATAGTGATTTTCAGATCTTCTAATTTCACTACCCCACACTGCTTCCTACAGTTAAATATCTTTATTTGCTCATTTCAGTCTTGGCTGGTTTATGACAGAGAACAACCAGTCTGTATGGAAGTCAAACATCATTACACTCAATTCTAATTAGTCTGTTCTTCCATTTTCACAGGAATGTTCCTCATTCATTTTCATTGTTTGACTGCATCTCACTTTCCTATTTGGTCTTTCAGGATGAAGTCTTTCTGTGTGTAAGATTAAAGGACTTTTCTTGACCTCTATATTACTTCCAGATCAGCTTTCTGGCATTTAAATCTGAACTTTCTTGGTTTTGCTTGTGTATACACCCAATTTGCCACGTCTGGATCCTTGTCAAAACATTGAACTTCCTATAACAGTAATTGCAACTCCCTCTATTTACCATTTTCCCAACATTTGCATTCTATAAAATCTAAGCCAGTGAAGCACTTAAGAGCCAAGGGGTAAAATATATCACCACCATTGTGATGCAGTACAAAATCTTATGGTTATGCAGTTTCAATTATGCATTTGGACAGTTCACTGAATTTTTCCTTCAGTACTCCCTGCAGCTATAAATTGTCTCAAAGGAGCTGGAAGGGAATCAGAAAAACTTTATTCCAGAGAATTAGTGGTCATGTTTGTTCAAAAATCCATAAGTTGGAAACATCATGAACGTGAAGGTCTCTCTGCCTTAAGTCTGGGCCAGCATCACTATTTCAATATGCACCTCATGATTCTGTTCCTTACCCTTTGAATCCTTGCTCTCTGACAACAATATCAAGGTGAGACTAATGGCATGAAGAAAAAAATTATTTAA
This sequence comes from Oenanthe melanoleuca, assembly GCF_029582105.1. NCBI lineage: Eukaryota > Metazoa > Chordata > Aves > Passeriformes > Muscicapidae > Oenanthe > Oenanthe melanoleuca. The sequence goes on along the minus strand of NC_079336.1, from coordinate 26,648,705 downwards.
ATTGTCTTGTATATATAAGCTTCAGCTTCCTTGCATTGAAATGTCCATCTTTCTTTAAACAAAATATTTTTTATTAAAATGGATCTAAAGAGTACTGTTTTTCCAAAGTGATGTTTCTTGGACCAGATATGAGGTTTTTTGCAAGTGTAAGAGACAGAAGATATTTTAGGAAATGCTGAGAAAATGAAGACATGGCTATATATTTGTAAGTATAGATGAAGTTAAAAATTGTACTGACTAGGTCATTAACCATAATGAGTGTGTGTAGAACACTAGAGGAGTGTACATTATCTGCATTCCAGCTGTTTCTCAGTGAGAATGAAATTTTGTTTCTTTTTTTCCTGTGATACGTTTAAAGCACATCTGTTACAAAGTTAAAAAGGATATTATGTCAGAATTGCCAGGAGAAAGATCTGATTGTTCTTTTAATTTTATGGTGACTGCAGGTAAAGTTAGATTCTTCAGCCTAGATGTAAATATGTTTTGAGAAAGAATTATGGGTTCTGTTCCATTTGTTCATAAGTTCTTCAGAGACTTTCTGTCACAAAAGCAACCTAGAATCACAAGTATAGTGAGAGATATGCAAGACATCATACTTCTCATGACTACTGTAAAGGAGATCCATAATGAGAGATCTTGCTGTCCCAAGGCTAGTCTGAAAGATAATTGTCAACCACAGGATATACTTGCCTATGTACACAGGAGCTGGAAGTAGATATGGAAAATGGAAGTACGGTTGGGATACCAGGGAGGGACATACAATGATGCTCTGAACATGCTGAAATGGAACTGAAAGATAAAAATTCAGATGGAGTTACAAATGGAGATAGGAAGGAAAATAAGTTATGAAAGGCTCTTAAAGCTACATCAGAAACAAAAGGAGAATCAAAGAACAATTTTGGCATGTTGGATGGGGTGGCTTTTCATTAATGAAGGACACAGAAGAGTGTCAGAAGTCCTTGCTAGCTTCTTTTATCCTCAGTCCCTGGGATACTATTAAGAAAATTCTCTTAGAAGCCAGTTCAAGACACATAAAGGTCAAGAAAGTGGTCTGGAACAATTAGCATTGGTCAAGTAAGGGCACACTCCTGTACCAATTATTGTGCCCTCTCTGAGAAGATGGCTGGCACTAGGGAGATCATTGAATATTTGCTTTATTGGTGTCTAGGCTTTGACAGTGTTGCCCATAGCATCACTGTAAACAATTTGGGGCAATATGTTCTAGACTAGCAAATTACAAATATGAAAATTTTGCTGTACAATTAAGGTTAATGGTTTGAAACTTAACTGGCAACTAATTGTGAATGGTGTTTCTTGGGTAATACTGAAATGGGGGATACTTAACATCTGAATCCAGTCTGCTCAGGGGACAGAATATTTCATCTTGAGGTTGATGTGAGAACTCAGAATGGGAGGACTGCCTGATACACTGGATGGAAGGGCTTCCTTTCACAGAAACCTTAACATGCTAGAGACAGAGTCCAACAGGAACTCAGTAATTCAGGAAAGACAAAAAATCCTGCTACCTGAGATGGAAAAAACTCATAGAACATTACAGCCTGCCTGCCAGGAAGACACAGTGCAAAAAGGATTGTGCAGCCCTGGTGGACAAAACACCTGCATCAATGAAAGCTGACTGCATACTGTGTTAGTAGCAGTGGAGTCAGTGAGTCAATTATTCCCTCCTCTTTGATGCTTTCAGGCCATATATGTGATACTCTGCCCATTATTGTTCCTTCCCATAGAAAAGAGAGATTGGCAAGCTTCAGAAAGTCCAGTATTTGGTTAGGAAGGTAGTTAGGAAATGGAGCATATGGTGCAGGAGATGGAGAAAACTGAATAGGAGTTTTTCAGACTGGAGAAGAGATGATCAAGGAAATCTAATTGCAGTCTGCTAAAAGTTAAAGGGGTTTATAGAAAAGACATAACCAGACTTCTGACAACCATTCACAGTGAAAGAACAAGAGGCAGCAGACACAAATTGCAGCAAAAGACCTTCCAGCAGGATACACAAAGAAAAAAAGTCAAAAATCACAGTGAGGGTGATTAAGCATTAGAGCAGTTTTCACAGAGAGGCTGTGAGAACTCCATCCTTGGAGATATTCAAAGCTTGACTCGACAGGGCCCTGAACTGCCTGACCTATCTTTGTTCATCATCCTGCTTTAAGAAGCATGTAGACAAAATGATCCCTTGCAACCCAAAGCATTTTATGTTTCAAAAATATTTCAGGATCATTGTCTACCATTATTTGTGAGGTACTCAGGTTGCTTGGGTTTTTTTCCTGGACTTGAATTCATTCAGCTTCCCATCTGGCCCACACTCTGAGATACTACAAATCCTATTTCCTCCCATTTGATCCACTATTGTTGCTTGACTAATGTCTTCCATAATAGTTGTTCTCGTGGTAGCTGGTAAGCCTGAGTTTTGGATCCTCAGATGTCAATTATACCCCTGCACCCCAAGAATAAGTGGTTTGGGTGTTAGCCTTTGAATAACTTGTGTCTTCCCATAAATTTTCATACTGTCAAATATCTATATATCTATGTCTAGGCTTCTGTACTTACAGACTGAATCATGGTCTGGACTGAGGCTTAGAATCAAGTTACTGCACTGGATCACCCCTTACTGCACAACTGGATGAACTGGATAAAAATGAGGAATTCTGTTAACTTGTCCAGCTCTTTGCTTTCCTTCTTGTTTTCTGAAAAAGGCTTTTCTTGCTCACCCCCTCTAGGCCAAGCATCCTAAGGGGATACCTTGCTCTGCCTGAGGTTTTATTCTGTATGCCTTTAGAAAACTTCCTATTTCTAAATAGGAAGAGGCAACTTGCAACCCTGCACACTGCAAAATGAGTACTGATATTTAAATGATGCTTTTAAGCATTAAGAATAATGCTATGAATTACTACACTTTTATATAATGGTATATAAAAATGCAACCTTAGGTCATCCTGAATTTTGCAAAATCAGTTCAGAATGAAATAGAACTAGAAAGTATAATCACTGTATTTCTATGAGTATAAAATAAAATATTTTATTATTTATTCTGTCAATATAAATTAAAGCAGGAAGACTAAGGTTTAATTATCAGCCAGACAATAAATTCTTGTAATTCCTGTATGAAAGAACAGCTCCTTAGGTTAGTAAAATTAGTGCTTCAGTGACATCAGTCATATATTATATCATTTGCATGTGTGTTTATATCAGTAAGTAACTTTTAAACTGATGATAAATTCTAGGTACTACCTTAAACTGAGGCTCCCTTTTCACAGAATCACAGAATCAATCACAGAATCATAGAATCACAGAATCACAGAATCATAGAATCATAGAATTATAGAATCATAGAATTATAGAATCATAGAATTGTAAAATAGTTTGGTTTGGAAAGAACTATTAAAGGCCACTCAGTTCAATGATTTTGCAATGAGCAGGGACATCTTCAACTACACCAGGTTGCTCAGATGCTTGTCCAAACATAACTTTGGATATTCTGGGCATGGGGCATCTACCAGCTCTCTGATCAACCTGTTCCAATGTTGCACCACCCTCACCATAAGAAAACTCTTCCTTCTATCTAGTCTGAATCTGTTCTGGTTTAGAACCATTATCCTTTGTCTTATTGCAACACTCCCTGACAAAACCTGTCTCCAATGAGCCCTGCAGCATCTCTGGAGATTACAGAATCATAGAATATGCTGGGTTGGAAGGGATACACAAGGATCATCCAGTCCAACTCCTGGGCCTGCACAGGACAGCCCCAAGTGACTAAGTATTGTCCAAGTGCTTCTGCAACTCAGATTTGATACCATGACTGTTTTCTGGGGAACCTGTTCCAGTGCCCAACCTCTGGGTGTAGAATCTTTTCCTGACATTTAACCTAAACCTTCCATGACACAACTTCAGGCCATTCCCTCAACTAGAATCTCTTCAGAGCCCCAAGACTGTTCAAAAATCATTGAGAGAGGCCTTGAGATCACATAAGCCAGAGCTTTGAGTCTTCTGAGATGAATCCCATTGGGCACCATTGACTCCTAGAGATCCACCTAGAGGAGTAGTAGTTACTGAAAAAGCTCAGGATTGACTGGGATTTTATCATTCTCACAGCCATGGCTCCCCAGCTCAGTCTCTGGGACATCCATAGCCCATCACTGGTGATGAAGAGTGAAGGGAGAAAAGCATTAAACCCCTCTGCCTTGCCTGTGTCCCTATTTCTGAGGTGACCATCCTCATCAAATAACAGGACAATCACCTACACTTACACTTACACTTACACTTACACTTACACTTACACTTACACTTACTTACACTTACACTTACACTTACACTTACAGCCAGGGGCAGCTAGAGCAATATTGTTCTGTTTGTATTCAGTTGTTCTAAGTATCTCCAAGGATAGAGACCCCTCAACCTCTCTGGGAAACCTATTCTAGAATTCAATCATCATCTAAAACAAACAAATAAACAAACAAAAATATTAATTTCTTGTATTTCAGTTTGTGCTCAGCGCCCCTTGTTCTGCCACTGGGTACCACAGAAAAGATTGTGGTTCTCTCATCTTCACTTCTTCCCAATCAGGTATTTATTGATGAGATCCCTCTTAAGACTTCTCTTCTGAAGGCTGAATGGTCCCAGCTCCTGAGTATCCACTCCTACATCAATCCTTGGTCATCTCCATGACCCTTCACTAGATTTGCTTTATGTGTACATATCTTGTTGTGCCAGGAACTCCAGAACTGGACCCATCATGTGAGTGAGGTACTGAGCAGAGGTAAAGGATTGCTGGCAATGTTCTTCCTAATGCAGCTGAGGATACTGTTGACCTTTCTTCCTTCAGAGCATGTTACTGAATCATTAATTTGATTTTACATTGGGATGCTTAGTTAAGAGTTTAATTTATTTAAATATGGTGTCTTACTGATTGGTGATAAAACTCATGAACAACTTCCATTTTTCTTCCAAATTGAAATGAGGGCTCTGAGATGTATGCATTACTGTTTACAATCAGCTGTATTTTTTGTCAGGTTTGTTTGGATTTTTTAAGCTTTCAAAGGATGTCAGTGTCAGAGGAATTATATAACATGCTTGATCTTAATGAACCATGCATGGCCCACAGGTTTTAGCTTTAATGTTTAATATGATGATCTGACAAAGTTTTTATTACTCCATCTGGCTTTTTATTGTCACGTTCCTGGATAGGTACATTTGCCTGCAATAACTGTGAGGGTGGTCACACTGGTTGTAATGCCACATCTTCCTTGCTGAACAAAAGGCACACTGCAGACACATTTCAGAGGAGACATTCTGGAAAGAACAGAATGAGATAAATTTCAAACTGATACCTTCCCTCCTGTCACATAACACATCATTCTTACATTAAAACATTTTTTTATTCTTTACATATCTGTCTTATTCCATCACTTGGGAATTCCGTACTAACCCATTCAAGACTGAAAACTGAAGTTACTCAGCTACTTATACTAGGAAAATGTATTACAAAAAACCAAACTAATGTGCCATTATCTTTCTTCCCTGCATATAACCAATATGAAATGTTTTCTACGTTTCATGAAATCTATATTTATGGATCAAATATTTATTTTATTTTGCTTTTTTTTTTTTTTTATTAAACAAGATATAAAAAAGGAAACTCTAAGCCCAGCCTTGTCAGTATTTTACTGACAGCATGAAATTGTTTGCTGTCCCAGAGGTTAATAAGAAAAAAATCTCTTATCAGACATCAGAGAAAATGCAAAATTATCACAACAGAAAGCAATATTCTTTCATTCTCTAATAATCATCAGTGCATGTTGCTACAGGAAACAAATGTACCAAACTGAATAGATAAATCCATAAATAAGAGCTGACTTTTTGCTTTAGCCAAGAAACAAATTGAAAAATATTCCGCATGTGGCTGAAGCCCAACTGTGTTAGCAATTGTGAGATTTACTGGAAAACATGCTGCTTTTAGTGGTCCTTTAGTCCTATCCACTAACACATTTTGGAAACTTAGAAAGAAACCTCCGGTTGAAGAGCTCTCCATTTTAAGACAAGAGCCACATTAAACACTGACAGACAGTATTTTCAGATTAACTTCATAACTAGAAAGAAAGCAGGAATTATTAGGATACAATAAAAGGGTTCATGCCCTTTCAGCAGGCCTTAGAGAGAATGCATTGCCTAAATCCAAAATGGTGTTGCTGAGAAACCACTCAGCTGATACTTAGCTCTGGAATTTCATAAACTTTGCAAACCTCTATTCCCTGGTAGTGGGAAATGAGAGTTTTCTTCTGGATGTGTTTTGAAAGAAATGCTTGAGCCTTGATAGTGCTCAAGGACCAAGGTTATGGTTCATATTTTCAGGGTAGGCTTCAATCCTAGGAATTCTGAGCACATCATGTGTTTTCATAAATTCAGCTGGGTAGAGAGGCAATATGCTGGATGCACTCTGTTCTCAGTGTTTTCTTAGAGACCTGTCTGTTTCCTATGCATTTGGAGGGTATTAAAATGCCTTCCCAGGGCATGTCCAAATTTGCCAAACTCCTGCTTGGAACTTTCAGGGTTTATCTCTGGGCAGATGTCTGAATGTTCAGGGTTGGGGAATCCCAAGCAGCTTGGGCAAAAGGCAACTCAAAAAGAAATAACTGAACATCTATAATCTGAACCCTTAGTCTTTGCTTTATCTTGAATAATCTGAATTCTCAATGCATATAGGTCTTAAAAAGAATTGACTTGTTTTTTAGTCATGAAAAGTCTAATAGATTTTCTTTTTGATTCAAAGATTTTATTTAATTTCAGATTTCTCCTTTGATAAGGCACTATTGCTTTCATTTTATTTTAGTTTGCTGGCATTTTGCTTCTCAGTTCCATTTAGCATCAAAGAAAACACTAAACAAGCTACCAAGAATTATTATGAACTTTCAATAATAATTGCAAAAAAAAAGTCTTGTAGTGCCAGAAATAAGCCAGGACTTCACTTTACTAGCACTAATACTTTTTTACATTTAATGCAAACAAAGCATCTGAGCTTTTTTGTCTAGAATTGTGATATTTAACATTGTTATCACCCAAGAAATAAACAATTGTTTAAGGAAATGGGTGAGAGTGGTTCTCAGTGCTACAGTGCTGAGTCAGTCATGCAGAACTAATTTCCTGGCTGTCTCTGAATGCACATAAAGCTGCTCTGTAGCTGTTCCTGACAATGAACTAGTGACTGGAAAAAGGAATCTTAAACACAGTCACATCTCTTGACTGTTAAAATCCTTTACACAAAGCATGCTGATCTAATGTACTGTAGTAAGCAGTATCTTTTTTTTTTTTTGCTTGTTAGTAAAAGAAGTTTTAATACCTGAAGCTGTTGCTAAGTAACCAACTGCTTCCAAAATACATCTTTCTTGGTAATAAAACTGGTTTGTATTTCTGCTAATTAATATAGCTACATTGGAATTTCAACATTGGTATTGCGTGATGGGAAAAATACCACAACAATAGAAGATTGTCATGTGTAACCGAGGATGTCTCATTCATGTGGGGAGCAAATTACAGGTCACTTAATCAGAAAATCTGTATTTGAATACAACTGCCCAGCAGTGAAGAAGCAAATTGCAAATAGAAGATGCCTGTGTGAAAAGGAACTTCCCCATTTCTTTAGCTACATCATATGTGCAGAAAAAAAGAACTGATGCCTGTCCATAATATATGGTATTTAGAGAAGGCTCACAGATACTTTTGCTTTTATAAATAAATTGAACTTGTTTCAATGCAAAGATGCTCAGAATAAAAAAAATAAAAAAAATCCACGAACAATCCACCAAAATAAAAAAATAAATGCATTCATGTACATAGATTAACTAAGACTGCAAGAAAACAGAAGATGCCCATAAGTGGCAATAGTGCTTCTAGCTTAATGTAGATCTAGTGTTATTCTTCAAATAAACTTTAATGGCTGCAAGAAGGAGGTGGGAGGAAACTGCACTCAGATCCAAGTTTGCAGTGTAACAGCCCACACAGGGATGTAAATGAAGATTTGGACACAGGATTTGCTCAGCGAAGCAGAAGGTTTTACTGCCCTCTAGTAAAATGCAGCTACGAAACTGTCTCTTAAAATGTATGCATGCTGAGCAAACCATTTCAGTTATTGTTACTGAAAATGTGGTTAGTCTTGGACTGTCATCTCATTGTTTCCATAGTCAAAGAATAAAACATTTATGTTCAATCTAGAATGAATTATTTTCGAATTAAGGAAAATAGCAATAATGAAGCACAAAAGAAAGGTCTCTGTGGCTGCATCTGCACGAACAAATCTCATGCCAAATTTTCAGCACTGTTATTAGTGGTGGCACAGTGCAAAAATTCCTGAGTCCTAACTACAGGGGAACTTACCCTGTTGTTAGCATTGTATCAGCACAGAATTAGCAGCTCAAGAGTGAGCATGATTGTCATGCTTTAATTTCTGCCAGAAGCAACTCTGAGAATTAAATGGCAGCAGAACTCTTTACCTAGGAGAGCTGGAAGGTAAGTTGTGGTGAAGCTGCAGATATTTAATGGCATGGCACAAAGGAATAAAAGAAATGAAATCACAGTGTTGTTGCCATGCACATAGCTGCTCCATGCAGGGCTGGAGCACTGGATAATTCCTAACAAGGATGTGTGAGGCTGTCATTGTAAAAAGCCTGACACTGATGGGGATTGTTGTAACTGTGCACTCTGTGACTTGTTACACAGTGCAGGCTCTGCCTCTTAAACAGCAGCAGAAGTGCTTGGGAAAGGGCAAGTACTGACTGCAGCCTCACAGGGTACCTAGTGCACTCTTCCCTGAATCTTGCTTGTCTTTCTTTCTTTTCTTTCTTTTCTTTCTTTCTCTTTCTTTCTTTCTTTCTTTCTTTCTTTCTTTCTTTCTTTCTTTCTTTCTTTCTTTCTTTCTCCTTCCTCACTTCCTTATTTTCTCTTTCTTTCTTTTTCTTTCTTTTTCTTTCTTTTTCTCTTTCTCTCTCTTTCTCTTTCTCTTTCTCTTTCTCTTTCTCTTTCTCTTTCTCTTTCTCTTTCTCTTTCTCTTTCTCTTTCTCTTTCTCTTTCTCTTTCTCTTTCTCTTTCTCTTTCTCTTTCTCTTTCTCTTTCTCTTTCTCTTTCTCTTCTCTTTCTTTCTCTTTTTCTCTTTCTTGCTTTTGTTTTTTTTCCTCAGACATAAAGTATAAAACTTGCAGGTTTTTCAGGAGCCAATGGATCTTCTGGGAAAATTTTATTTTCAATTTTCAACATCAGTCACCGAAAAGCACAAATATTCTGTCAATCCTGCCACTGTGTTTATATACAGGAATATTCAATCTCCATATATTCTTGTTTGTATAGCTTCATAAATATTCAAATACCTGGGGAAAATGAGGCTAGAAATGGGGATATAGCTCTAAAGTACCTATAAATTAAAATAAACATTAAATAGAAAGAGTTTATATTAATTCATAGGAAAGATCCAAGTAGTGGGTAATGTAGCTTACTTCTCCTCTCTTGCCTCCCTCTGCCAGGGACAGAGAATGGCAGAGGCAGTATCTTGTGCAAAGACCACCACAGAGGAGGGATTTCCCAACCTGTGATGCTACCTTTGAATACTCTCTCAAGGCCAACCCATAACTTAAATCTAGAAACACAATTCTATCTTGTAGATTGCTGGTGGTCTGAGAGCAGAAAAATGGAACTGTTTTCCTGACCTTTTCTCTTGGCATCTGCTGGGATGTGGGTGACAAATCAAGCTCTCAAGTAAACCAGTACTTTGTTTGATGCAGTAACAGATGCAGAAAAAACACAGTTTTCAGCATTTGTTATGACATGAAGACTCCTATGTAATTTACAATCCAAATTCACACATTTCTACAGTAAGAGGTCTGGGAGGGGCTGTGGGAGACAAAATAATGCAAGCTTCATACAGAAAAGAGAATAATTTGTACCCCAGTCATTGTTGACAAATGCTGACACTAACTAGCCTGTCCTTGAAACCCTCAAATAGCAGCTCCTCCAGGTACTCCAAGGTCTATTCTGTCTTCATTAGGTATGATCCCTGATGAATCTTTACCTTTAACTGCTCTCCTGTTTGCAAGTTACTTGCCTCTAACTCATTGACTGAGTCCTGCTCCCTTAAAGGCTGTTCTACATTTAACTCTCCTAATGATTTATGCTCTAAAAGAATACAGGGAAAAATATATTGTTTGAGCTTCCTGGAAATACTTACTTTTTAAACACCCTAATTTAATTTAAGATATACTTTTGCTCTTTTACTTAAACTTTCTTAAATAAGAGAACACGGTTTACAGGTTTTCATTTTAAAATTATTAATTTAGTATGTATATTTACACTGCATTGTGCATGTGACAGGCATTGCATTATCAGCATTTAACCTTCCATTGTACATTAGCTTTATTTATTAACATTTTGCTGGTTTATTGTTCTGGTACTGTGAGCATATTTGGGGGTTTGAGCTATGTGAGTGGATGATCAGAATTATTTCTATTGAGTTTTGTGAAATTAGTAGGCCATGTTAGGGCTGTTTCATGTGTATGAAAGAAACTTACTCTTGTATTAGGCACTTAAATAAAAATACCTTCAATGATTTGTGAGTGCATGTTAGACAGCTCTATAATGTTATCATTCACCTGAGTTCTGAAAGGACCAAATGTGCAATGGTGAAAAATAGACTTCAGAGAGCCCTCTAGATAAGTAATCTATCTAGCCAAGCTGTCACTACAGTCTCCTTTCAGATTTCATGTTAACACCAGCAAAATATTTTCTTCATAGCTCCACTCCAATGGCCCACATGTCTATGTGTAGTGTGCACTAAAGTAAAGTAAAAAAAGAAGTTGCATGCTTATAATGGAAAGAAGGATAGGTATAAGCATCTTAAGTGAAAAAGTCTCAATTTGTTTTAATTTAAAGTCAGGACTTGAATAATGTACTGATAAACTGTACTGATGAGGCTTGGATGTCTGTATTTAGTTGCATTATTTTTAGAAGTCACCACCACTTTTGAATGTGGTTCCTAACATAACCTGTATTTCTGTCCCTTTTTCCCAAAACACAAATTCTGTAAGTATAATAAATATATAATTTTTTAAAAAATGGAGGACAGTTCTAAGAAATTTCAGAAATATTTTAAATTGCATTTTGATCACAATGTGCCCCATGTATTTCTTGTCCCTGGAGATCTCACAGTTTCTAAGTTCTCAACATATCAAATTGTGTGACAAGGTTGTAACCAGATCTGAATGAAAAATAGGATTCTATACACATTAAAACTTTTCTATCACGAATCATGTGAAATTATAGCCTTTGGAATTTTTAGGAAAATAAAAGTACAAGGAGCTTGCCTCCTATTTGATGCATAAACCACAGTTTCCTCCCTGCCCATTCAGCATTTGATTCATTATCTTGTCCTCACAAGCTATCTCCTGTGCGAGCATTTGATGAGGAAAGCCCTGGAGTGCAAACAGAGAAGTGCAAACTCACATCTCTGCTATGCCTGATTTAGACCAGAACACTGATTTTCAGCCTTTGCTCTGTAGATCCCTGTGGTTTTCAGCAAAAAAAAACCCCAGCAAATAGAAAGCCAACTTCCCATATGCTGCAGAAATCTACAGACATGTGACATTTCTGAAATGATCCACATCTCCTTTGGGAAATTTATGCAGGTAAACAAACTGAAAAGGACTGAAACACTCTGGAGTAGAAATTTGGGTTAACCACTCTCAATGGTTACTTAGTTCTCATGCTATTTGGAAGTTCATGCATTTTTTTGGATGAAATTGTTTCACTTCATAGCAGGGATTATGTATTCACTGAATGAGTGAGGCAAAGGGTGTCTGAAGTCTCTGCAAAATATAGGTATGGAACTATTTAGACAAAGTTGAACAGCTTGACCAGATGCTTATCTAGAGCTTAGAGGCTGTTGTATTATTTTTATTTATTTTCTTCTTTTTTTTTTTGTATCAATGCTGTACAATAAAAAAAAATCTTCTATAAGACATGAGAATGATGAAAATTAAATCATTTCCAAGAAAACGGTGAGATTAAGCTTTCTGTATATTTACGAATCCTGAAAAAATGCTTGGATGAAATCAGCATCACCAATTCACTCCTGTTGTTCTCCCTCATACTGTGAGTCTTTCCGAATCAGTAGCAGAAATAGGAATGATTGAATCAGTGAAGCTGTGAACATTACAAGATGCACACTCCAACAAACATGAAATGCGTGAGTGCCTGGTGAGCATTAGGAAATCTGTCACTATGAACAATTGAAGATGACAAGTTTAAATAGACCGAGGAATTCCAGTGTTAACTTACTTTCAAACAAAAGACTTTTAAAATTGTCATGATCACTTTTTTTTTTTTTTTTTTAACTGAAGATTAGCAGCGTGAAAAATAAGTTCATTTAAATTCCTTTTTTGTAAATGAAAAAAAAAAAATCTGGGAAAACCATTAAAAATGGACACAAGAGTATTTGTACACTGATCACTTTCTCTTTTTTGTTAGAACTTTCAAGAGCACCTTTCCATACTTTTACTGCTGGATGACTAACCTAATATTACAGCCTCTCATGGGGTACTGACAGTGCCTTGGCTCAAAAGTCCTCAGATTTCTGTTGTTTTCTTGAAAAGAAAAGAATGCTTTATGTTTGAAAAGTCTACTGTTTTCATAAATAACTTGTGAGAGTCTTCTGTGAGACTGACTCTATACAGAAAGAGTTCAAGCCCTGCAGAGACACCCCATCAGGCAGTTTCAGGAGCATCTACCATGCTGGCTTTCACAGCAAAGTGGCAAGTACAGGAAGCAACCACGAAAAGCATTAGAAGCAGTTTGCCTTGACAGTATTTTGTTCTGTGAGTTGTTTTAGCTGGTTTAATTCTACAGAGAAAAAGATGGGAAATGATAATGAGGGCTAAGGAGAATGGAACTGTCTTGAGATAGTTAATACCCCTCTCAGTAGGCAGATGGATTATCTGAAAGGAGAAATAAAAATTGCATCTTTTGAAAGCATCTCAAGCTTCAGGGAACCAGGGAAATTGTTTTCTGTTGTATTCGTGGGCACAGTCTCATCTGCAAGATATTTAAATATGAATACTGCTTTAGCACATAACTTCTGCTCATTTAAGTGTCTAAATCGTTTTGTTGGTTTTAGTCTTTAACCTAAATTGTAAAAGCAGAATACCAAGGAAATCTTTGTTGTGTCTGTGGACATAATAAAGTGTCAGAAAGTAGGTTTCTCTCTTTCCTAACAGCATATTCTAGTATAAACACTTTGTAAATGACCTGTGCACTTTCATATTTCAACTTTCTTACTTATACTGCATCTTAGATGGAAATGCTAACTTTAAAATTAGTCTTCCTAATGTGCAAAGCACTGCAAAAAGATGGATGTTTTGAACATAACAGGCTTTACATTAAACTTCAGCACAGATTAGATGAATTGTGGAATTATGTCTAATACTCTTAAGGAGTTTTAGTGATCAAACACACAGTAGATCCATGCTGACTTTAGGTCTAGCACATCTAAAAAACAGGTAATAGACATCCAGCATCCTACAGACCTGTGGTCCTACTGCTTTACGTTTAAAGTGTAAAAATGTTGACTGAAAAAGCCCATTTTTTTATAGCCAACAGTAACTCCAGTGGTGTTTCTGGGCAGTCCTGTCCCTCTGTATTTCACAGACAGTATGCTGCATGTATCTGCTGCAATACTGTGTACCCCACTTACACTGTTAGTAGACTGACACTTGCAAATTACACCTATGTGCTAAAATTTTTTTTGTCTTCACCATAGTACATTGACATGAAGTCTTTTATAACATATGAAAGTCTATACATTTGTAAAATTCTATCCTTAGAGAGATTTAAATTAACTTGTTTTAAGGACCACTGATTTGCTAGTGTTCACTTACCACTGAGGAATGCTTCTCCCCACCCACAGCATGGATTTAATCTCAGTAATTTTTTTCTCCTAGACTATTTCATAAGATAAGGAGAGGTATCTAAAGCTCATGGCATCTAAGACATATAAATCTCTGCTTGAAATCTCTTGTCTCTGTCCAGGACTAGACTAGTCAGCTGAAGTTAAGTGAGATGAATCTCATCTACAGTATGGAGGGCAGAGCTTCAGATCCCTCGAGATGGGAAGTGTTGCTCATGCTTGCAGAGGAATCTGAGAACTTTGGCTGCTGTCAGAAGTCACAATGAATAGTTATGTTTAAGTACAGTGACTAATGAAAAAGCTGGTGATTTTGAGTTGCAAAAAGATCAATTTTAAGTAATGAACTAGGTGTGAGTTTTCACAGCAAAGGATGAAATTAAATAATCATTTTTACTAGTAGCCAGGCTGCATGAATAAAATAGCACTGTCTGGTATTGCCATCAATGAACATGGGCATTTTAGACATTTCTAAAGTCTTTTTTTTGTTGTTGCTTTTTTTGTTTGTTTTGTGGGGTTTGTTTGTTTGTTTTGTTTTGTTTGTTTTGTTCTACAGCCTTATTGTGTAAGGTGAAACAAACTGAAAAAATAAACAGGATCTATGTGGCAAAGTTTGGTAGCTGGGGACTGTGTGAGCAGCCTTTGTGAGGAGATATCAGGAGCTGCCCTTATGTCAGAGAGAGATCCAGCTTGGCTCCAAGACAGACCCACCACTAGGTAAAGCTGAGCCCATTAGAAACAGGGGGAGCATCTCTGTGGTAGAGTATTCAAGAAAGAGAAAAATGCTACCCATGAGAAGCTGGGATAGAGGAGTGAGAATATGTAAGAGAAACAACTCTATAGACCCCAGGGTCATTGCAGAGGAAGAGGGGAGGTAGTCCAGGAATACAACCAGAGATTCTCTTACAGCCTGCAGAGGGAATGTAGCGACAGGTTTTTCCTTGCATCCCACGGTTATCCAGTGTGGAGCAAATATCCACCTGCTGCCTGTAGACAGTCCCACATCAGTGCAGGTGAGCAGCCCTTCAAAGCAGCTGTGAGCCATGAAGTATGCTTGAACTCCTGACAGGAATTGCAGCCCATGGAGAGGACACACAGGAGTGAGTTTGCTGCTAGACCTGTGACCCTGAGAGGAAGGACAGCACTCCACAGCAGGACCCAGGCTGGACCAGTCAGCCTGGGGGAAGAGCTTAGGTAGGAGAAGTTCATGAAGGACTGTCTCCAATGGGTGAGCCCATATAATGGAGCAGGGGAAGAGTGTGAGGAGGAAGGAACAGCGTGGATGGAGTGTTATGAACTGACTGCAACTGGCCCTTCTCCCCATCCCACTGCACCACTTGAGGTCAGGAGGCAAAAGTGTTGGGAGTGAAGTTAGCCTGGGAAGAAAGAAAAGGTGGGGAATGTGTTGTTTTAAAACTTGTTCTTATTTCTTATTAATTTATGCTGCTTGGCAATAAATTACATTTATTTTCCCAAGTCCAGTCTGTTTTCTTGTGACAACTGGTACGTGCTCTCCCTTATCTCAGTCCACCTTCATTCATCCTCTGTCCTGTTAAGGAGGAAGAGTGATAGAGTACCTTGGTGGCTGCCTGGCAACTAGCCAGGGCCAACCCACCACAAAATAATAAAGAATTTTTTTTTTTTCCTGAACCTGTGACTGTGGAAAATAGATGTCAGGAAGGAAACAGAAAAGTAACTTATGACGGATGAGAACGAAGTCCCCAAAACACTGAGGCTTCATCTGTGTACTAGGTGATGCAGTGTAATTAGATACATGATTAATCAGTTACCAATCTGAATCTGCCCTAATGAAACAAGATTTAAACTAGCATAAAAATGTGTGCTCATGGGATAGGATAGTTTAACTAAGATGAAATGATAAGAGAGTCCAGTAGGACTTGATGGCACAGATGATTTTCCAACTAATGTAAAAACAGCCCCTAAAGAGTTGAAGATATGGAAGGCTTTTCTTTTCTTTCAAAAATAAATATCATAACAAGCTGTTCAGTCAAAAATGACTGAGTTTGTTTCTATTTTTTTTTTCCATTTTAAAACTTCTCATGCTTTATTGCTTCTGTATTCACCTGTGTGACTCCTGAATCACTCTCTCTATATGAGCCATGGTAGACATGACTGTACATTTGAATAAAGAAATTGAAACATCTGAATTAAACTTCCCCTTGCAGAAACACTTGTCAGTTACTGAAGTGATCTGTTTCCCCTGTGAACTGATGCATAAAGGATTTTAAACATGTGCCACTGAAGTGCACTTTAAAGGCTGTTTTTTAAAAAACCTTTTGTACAACCCTGAAATGTATTTAACTTTCTCTTAACACTGCTTTGTTGGGCACTTGCCAAAATATGTTTATAATGCAACACACATTATCCGGTTTACCAGTTTGGAATTTTGGCTATGTCTGCATCCTCAGTATTGATAAAACTGAGAATTTTCTAGGAAAAGGGTTAAACTCTAAAGGCAATTTCATGACTTTGTGCACCAATCCCAGTAAAAGAGAGAATAACCACAATGAGAAATGAGGGTATGCTCCAACAACAACTTCATACTTCGAAACAAAATGAGGAAAAGAATTTTGAGGAAATGAAGTAAAATAGGTTGATATCCAGAATATACAATGAATGCAATATCTTACATTGCAGGTAATATATCACCTGAGCTTATTTCTGCCTGTTCCAGGAAAGGCTCACTTGCAGACCACAGTGATCTGCATCACCCAGTAACAGGAAGCATAGGATTTCCTTTGGAGACAGGCAGGGGAGCTCTTCACACTGACATAATGGAAGTAGATGCTTGAGGAATACTTCAGAAAAACTGATAAGATGGATTTTATAATTTCTCAGAAAATGTTCAGATCTTTTTTGAGTAGCTTTTCTAATATGCATGTCAGAAAAGAGAAAGGCTATTTCTGATCTCCATAAAAGAAATGTATGAGTTAAATCTGGAGTTACTACTATTTCTAGACTGAATTTTGATCTCAGTACAATATTGCAATGGCTGTTTTGTAATTAGGTGCCATTAAAAGAAAATGTCTGTCAAAATGTTAACAAGGATGGTGGTCAATCTCTGTCAGATTTATTGAAAGCAAATACATTTACAAGTTCCATCATAAATCTTGGTCAAGTATTGAGATTCTCAACCTATTTTCCATAAAGCAGTTATTGCATTATGCAGGCAAAATGTCATGGTACACAACAGTTCAATTTCATCAGCTCTTCACATGGCAATGAAATAATAAACCAGTACTGTTCAAATTTTATTTCACTGTCATATATTAGCCTAGAATACATGCATGTATGGAATATTTTGGCAGAATATATGTTAAAAACCCATAAGAATTCTCTTATTCTGTTGGAATTTTAACAATAAAACTCTTATTTATGAATAAATTAAGTATGAATATTTTTAATGTTTTGTTTTGAAATTATTAAATCAGTGTTTGAAATTATTACAAGATTTGGCACTAATAATTACATAATACACACAAATAATATGCAGAACCAAATGATGCAGAACTACTTCTTTGATCTCTTGACTTCTAGTGAGCAGTTCTAAACAAGAACTTGCTTCCTCTGCATATCTGAAATAATTAACTAATAATACAACTTGGAGCTCAAGGAGATTTTCCCAGTTCTGGGCTATCTATCTCAAAAATGTTTAGGTATTTTTCAAAGACAAATTTTTACTTCAATGCCTGGGGAAGCCATATAATGGTAAACAGTTTTCTTGTGAGTGCACTTAATGAAGAGGCAGGAATGTGGTTCATTTTTCTGCACTGATCAATGACTGACCAATCAGTTAATATTTAGGGAATTCATATAACTACTGTGAGCTGTGGTTTTGGATTCCCTCAGCTGGAAAAAGAAACTGAAATTATTCGCTACTATTCAAGGTAGGCACTTCTCACAGAATAAACAAAGAACATAATGTTAGATATTCAGCATTCGGTCCTCCAGAATGTTATACCTTCTTATTTCTTCCACCTAGAATTATGTGGGAAATTTGGGTTAAATTGACAGTTTGGTGAGAAAATAGTAGGTTGTTAAAATGAATATGCTGCAGAAGAAGAAGAAGAAGAGAAGAAGAAATTCTTCTCCAAGACAAGACTATACTTATCTGTGTGGGTCTAGTTGCATCTATATTGAATGTTGGGTTCAATCATAAATTTATGTTTAAGCCTATAGCTGCTGATCTTGGGTACAAAACCTACCTACCCCAGCAGGTGGCTGTACCCCAAATTCAGCAGTATGTGGCATGTCGAAGTGCAACACTGTGCTGTCTGTTGGCCCCTCCTGCTGTGTATGAAATTCATCCATACACTGAAAATTGTAGCTGCAGAAAATCCAGGAATGGTGATTCTGCAATTTCTTGGTCCATCCTTTCCAGCTTTCTAGAAACTTTTATTTCTTTCTCCTTCACTTGTGATTAGAGCCAGTGGGGACAGAGGATGAAGGCCCAATGCCAAAAGGTTTTTGAAAAGCAGATTGTGGATCACTCTTGGGTGGGTCCAAAGTAGCGGATGCAAAAATGTGGATTTTGTGTCTTAGGTGGAGATGACCTTCAGACTAGACCCCAGGGATAGCTGTGTGCTATATTACTCAATGGATATTGTTCCTGAAAGGTGTTACTGACTGCTTTGTTCTGCTTAGATGAGCAAAACAGTCAGATCAGGATTGATGTTTATGCACTAGGCATTCATTTTTTGGCATAAATTCAGTTTAGTATTTCCATTGTATATACATTTTCTGCTCTTTTTGCATTCTGTAAAAAGACTGCACAGAGACAATATTGTGAAATTGAGGAAGAATAGTAAATCAGTTGATTGATTTTGATAAAGTTTCTGTCCAGAAAATTTTTAGACTCATATTAAGCATCTGAATAAAAGTTGTATTTTTCCTACGTAGTTATATGTTTGAAATGCTGGAAGTGAGCCATAATTTTCTGGATTCACAGTGAACCACTTCAGATCAATTTTACACTGTCTGAATATATGTTATATCTTGGCTTACTACACAACAGAGTTTGGAAGTTATCCTACAACTAGATTCAACCACAGATCCCCATTTATCATGTAAGTAAATATATCATTTGTGTGGTTTTTTTCCTTTTCCCTGGCCAGGAAAGAGGAATTTGATGACTTGCTGAAGGTTTCAGGAAGCCCCAGAGAAATGACTGCTGCACTTCATGATCAGTTTGGACACACAGGATTTATGTAGTGTGATAAACATGATCTGGCTACCCAGAAACACTGCTGTTTGCAGTTTTAATGGCTAAAGGGCAGCAGCAGCTACAGGGCTCACAAAGTATATGATGGCATATTCTCAAGCATATGGTGTCCTTTCTGGGTGTTCCTCTTAAATTTTGCTGTGGAGAGGATTAAAGGAGAAGAAAACATATTTCCTTGGCTAAAATTCTGCTCACTCATAGGGGAAAAAGTCCAGAATTATATCCTTTCTCTACTGATAGAATACTGTAACCCTACAGTGAGAAGCTTGTGCCCAACATTGTTTCTATGAATAGTAGATGCAGATTGATAATGGACAGCCAAGACACATTATTGGTGGCAACTCTGGGTAGCAAGTGTTACAAAACCAAAGAGTAATTGAAGGAAGCTAGCAGTTGTTGTTCTTCCAGAATTCCATACTGGGGGAGGTAAACAGGAACTGGAGTCAGAAGGATCAGGGTAGTAATCAGGAGTGAGGTGTGAGGGGAATAAAACAGTGTCCAAGCAAGACTCCCATATAATGCCATGGCACACTGTTACCCTCTCTCTGTAGCCCCCCACTGCTGGGGTTTTAGCTGCTCGAGTAGGGGGTCCAGCTTTGATGCACTCCAGCTGTGCAACCTTGACTCAGACTGCTGAGCCAGAGCTGAGACCGTCTGTACCAGGATAAGAAAAGTAGAAAATTACAGAGTGGCAGGGCTGCTGCTATGTGATTGCTAGGAGACCAAGGACTCAGCAGAGAGAGCATCAGCATGCAATGCTAACACATTAAGGAAGAGATGAAGGTAGCTGGAGGCTGGTCTAGTCAGGGACAGTCAGGAGCTGCCAGGCTGGGGTTGATCTGTCAGTGCTGATGGAGGAAGAGGAGAGACAGCAGCTCAGAAAGAGGCAGGAGCAGCTCAGCCCCCACGGTGGCTCCTGGGGGCCGTGGCCACCAAGCCTCACTCCTCAGCAGCACCTGCCTGCCTGGTGAAGGCTTTCCAGCCTGAAGTGTGAGCACAACGTGCTTAGCCTCTCAGTTCACTAAATACCAGCTGTCCTTTATGTGGCCAATAAAGAATTGCTTTTGTGAGTTACCCATATTTTGCTTGCAGAGTATTTTTGTGCCAGGTTAATGATGCCCAAACAAAATATAAAAATATTTTGTAGAGGCTAAGAGGTGATTTTATTATTATGCTGGGAAGCCGACGTGAATATTTGAGAAAGTAGTAGCTTAACAGGAAAGGATCATCATCCTGGAAGAAGTGATTTACATTTCTAGAATTTAAAGAAAAAAAAAGTCATCTAGCAGAAGGTTCCTGGGATGGATGAAGAATCCTTTGCTGCAGCCATACATCTAGAAAAGCTCTGATGCTCAGAGCTATCTGACATTAAATCATGTCAAGCAGAAGCAAACAGCAATGGAAGAAAAATCATTGATGTTTTTAATTAGGTTGTCTTAAACGCTCATCTGCATTCTAAAAGCAAAGGGCTTATTTCAGTAAAAATCATGGCCAGCTTCTGTAGCAAGGAAACTGGCTGTACTCAAACTGAATTGGGCCCTAAATTTGTTGCCTGGCAAGAGCAGGGAAATGTTTTGCTCTGCTGTCTGACTCCATTGGCAGTGGTGCTTGTTAATCACACAACCCATTACAATGCACTGTACAAGGAGGAACCTCAACAACATCCTATTGCTGAGCTAAAGGCTATAAAGTGCAGTCTTTTCTGCTAACCAGATTTGTGCTCTGTTGTGTTTAGTGGTAGTTGTGCCAGTCTGTGATTACTCACAAGTGGTGACTAGAGACTGTGGCTGAGAGCCCTAAGTGTGAGTGCAAGGAGGGGAGGACCTCAGAGCTCATGCTTTGAAGCAATATTTAGGCTAGCTTAACACTGAGCAATAAAATGGAGACAATAACATGGAAAAGGAAGGCTAAAAATGTTTAATAACTTTACCCTGATCACTCTTCTCCTTTCCAAGTTGGCAAGCAGGAACTGGAACTTGCCAAAAATGTTTTATTTTTAAATCTTTTATCCACTGGCAAATCTGCATATTGCATCAGATCTCATAAAGGTGTTTTGCAGTTTTGAACAGTTTCCCAGCCTGTACAAACCCATGTGTTCATGCACAAACACTTATAGAACTGCTGCATACAGGGGTAACTCTACTTTGGGGTGTGTGGGGGTCCAATCTGAACTTTGTAACTAGGCAAGATCTCTCTCAGTCTTTTCTCAGAGCAGCAGCAGCAAGGCTGGCACCAAGATGAGCTCTGCAGCCCACTGGAGGAAGTACTGTGCACCCATGGGCTCCTTCAAGGGAAGGAATTCCCCTAAACCAGAACCTTCCAACCCTCCAGATAGAATGCTCAGGAATTACCCACATATACAGTGGGGTTTTGTGTGTTGGATGTTTCTTCTAAACACTGCTCTAGGATCTTGTTTAATGTATAACAGAGCATGTGATTATCAGCAATGCTGGAATACTGACAATACTGAGTAAATGGAGAAGGGCTTTAGTCTCATAAAAAATAGATATCTGTTAGGGAATCATAGTCCTGGCACAGCACTGCCTGACTTCATCTGGGAGATGGGATTCACTGCAGCTGTGTACACTTTCATTTACATTGCTCAATTCCTGTCCTCCTTTCTAACTAGCAAATAACTAATATTTTTTTGTATACCAGCATTCTGATGAGTGTGACATTTAAATTGAGGTATTGGTATGGACTGTGATCTCGTTCACATTGTTAAATTACTTTCAGTTCATTTTCCATTGCTTTATTCAATGAGAAATAAACAGGGACATCAGCTGTTTTTTTGGGAATAAGGTACTTGAATCCCTTTTTTGAGGTGCCACAGATGACTGTCACTTCCTAGGAGGATTGGTGTGCAGTGTGTCTGTTTCACATGTCTCTGGATGTGCCTTCCATGCAATGCAGCATGGTCCAGAGGTGTCAGCAATGTTTGTAGCACTGTTGTGACTGAAATGTGCTTTCATTATTACTACCCCCTGGCTGATCTGCAGAGAAAGTAAGAAGTGTCACAGGGTGAAAAAAGACCATAACTTATTAGTAAAAACAATGCACTTAGGGAGGTATGTTTATGTAGTTTGTGTATTTTTAATTTTCACAAAAGCTAATTATTTATTACCAATGCCTGGCTCAAAATTAATCCTACAAAATTAATTGTTCCCAATCTTAAACATTTGACAATTGCAACCAAGATTTAAAAAGGGAACTTAGGGATAAAAAGAGACTTGATTACCTTTAAAAGATTCCTTCCACCTCAAACTATTCTATGATTCTACTCATATAGAATCTATCTCTAATTTTGACACTATTTTTATCCTAGGTTTTAATACAGTTCCTTTGCATACTCCAACAAATGACCAATGTATATTACAATCATGTCAGTTCTGTATCCAATTTATTTTTCAAATAGTCAGTGTGTTGAATCACAGTTATCTTAAAGACCACATTTCTCTTCATTACCTGTCAACTGACTGTGCTCCATAGCAGTAATGTGGCCAGCAAAGTCCAGGAAGAATGCACTCCTGTGCATTCCACACCATATTAACAGCTTTCATTCTGTGTCTTCTTAGCTAATAATAACCCATGTATTTCAGCCAGACCTTTTCCTTTTCTGGTAATTTTTCTTCAGTGATGAGAAGTATCAGATAGCAATATTTATCATTAACAAATTAAATTAAATACTGGAATGAGTGACCTAGAATGAAGAATAAATCCCCAGAATAAAAACATTACTTTTCACCCTGTACAAAATAGGATTTTCTAGATATAAACGAAACTGAATTGATATATATAGAGTAACAACATAATTTGCCCTTTATGGATTTTGAAAAAGATGAATTTTCATGTAAGGAAACACAGTCTTGTCATGATTTTCAGTGTATAACATAGGGAGCACTTGTAATCTATCAAAGCTGAGATTTCAATAAATCCTTATTCTAAAATAAATAAGTCAAGAAGGGAAATTTCAAACTATGCATGGTATGCAAGAAGAAATGATTCCTTCTTGAATCTTCAGTTCTTCCAGGATTACATCTTACTGAAACCAAGTACAGTAAATTTAATATTTTAATAACTGAAACATAATAAACACAGTTTTCATTTCTCCTTCTCCTAATATTTATATATTTTTTATGTGGTAGTTTAGAGACAGTAGGATCTGAGATAGTTTAGGGTAGTTCAAATTATTTTTAAGATTTCTTTGTGAGAGATTTCTTTTGAGCTTTTCAGCTACTGGCCTAAAATTTGAGTTGGTCTTTTGTATGGCCTGTGCATGCCTGACAGTCTGATGCAGATATCTTGGAGACCACAGGACAAGTGGCTTTATGAGTTGTATTTAGTCAACTGTATTGTCTTTTTTAGATAGATTTTTGTAACATTTAACTTCAGCCATCAGAAGCATAGGGGAAGGATTCAATTCAATATTGATGCCTAAATTAGGTCTTCACCTCAATCATGTGGCATATACATCATTTGTGTGCAGATATTTCAGACAATCTAGAAAATCTAAAATGGCACTAAGTGTTGTTTTGGCAATTGAGTTTGTCAATTTATTTACCAGTATTCTTACTGAAGCCTAGTTGAAAAGAGGCTTAAGTGCAATTCAGTGCTTATTTACCTACTGGATTTGTTCTGCCCAATTTGAGTATCTGCTTCAGGCTGTTATTAAATCTTTCTGGAGTCACCAATTTATGGAGAGAGACCTATAAGATTAAGACTTTTCCAAACCTTAAAAGT
Organism: Oenanthe melanoleuca; assembly: GCF_029582105.1. NCBI lineage: Eukaryota > Metazoa > Chordata > Aves > Passeriformes > Muscicapidae > Oenanthe > Oenanthe melanoleuca. The sequence goes on along the minus strand of NC_079336.1, from coordinate 26,624,775 downwards.
TTAAGATAAATTTAAAGGAGTATAGTTAGGGTTTGGATAGTTTAAGACAGTAAAGATAAAATATAAAATATACCACAGATGCTAAAGTGTTCAGTCTCTTATCACAAATTAAAATAAGAACGATCAAAAATCAAAATAAAACACTACTTTTATTCTGAGTAATTCATTCTTCATTATACTAAAGTCAACAGTTGACCTTAGCTACACACAGAAAATTACAATTTCTGAGTGCTCTGACATGTTTTGCCATTTCCCACGGCTGCAGCCTATGAGGTTATTGCCCCAGCTCTCTGTCCTAAGCAAGCAGTGCATCTGTTTGTTACTGCTTCAGCTAATTACCTGGTATATGAACTCAAACAGTGACTAATTGCAATTACCATCCTGGTCTGAGAATGGCAACACTACACGATAGAAATGTTGCCTCCTCAGTGTCCCTGCAGTAGGGTAACAAACAATTGACTATTGTAACCTCTTCATAAACTGCAGCATAAAGATAACAGGTCAATCCTTTGAGATATCTCACTAATGGGAAAAAAAATAAAAACACAAAAAAAACCCAAACAAAACAAAACAAAACAAAACAAAAAAAACCCAAATTAGAAAATCCAAGCCATGAAAGTCAAAGCAATGAAGGGCATGCAATTTTTTTCATCAGAAGGATCACATAAATTAAGTTCATACTGCTGAAGAACAAAGCAGATGGTAATAAATGCCAGATTGTCTTTAGATATCTGGTGAGAAAGGCCATTCCCTACTTCAAAACATTTAGATCTGTAACTCATACAACTTTTTCACACATCTAAGTAACTTCATGAAATAAAGAGTTTATTTATTTCATTAAGACTGAGGGGAGACCTCATTGCAGTCTGTACCTTCCTCATGAGGGGAAGAGGAGGGGCAGGCACTGATCTCTGCTCTGTGGTGACAGAGACAGGACCCAATGGCCTGGAGTTGTGTCAGGGGAGGTTTAGGCTGGATATCAGGAAAAGGTTTTTCACCCAGAGGGTAGCTGGGCACTGAACAGGCTCCCCAGGGAAATAGTCATGGCATCAAAGCTGCCTGAGCTCAAGAAGTGTTTGGACAATGCACTCAGGCACATGGTCTGTCCTTGGGGATGGTGCTGCTCAGAGCCAAGTGTTGGACTTGATCCTTGTGGGTCTCTTCCAACTCAGCTTATGCTGTAATTCTGTGATTAACAGCTTGGTAAATTCACAAGGCCTGGGTTTGCTTTTTTCAAAAGAGAATGCTTTTAAAATTTTGATTTGCAAAATATTTGAAAATTTAAACTCTTCAATCCCAGACTAAATGAAATTTCACAAATATTTGAATTTTCTGCAAAAGAGAAAATTCAATTTTAGACTGACTTGTTTAAACCTATACTTGAAATATAATTTAACATATTCTTGTTATTACACTAAAAATGAAGATCTGTTTTCAGTTATTACAGTTGTGGAAGTCACATAAACTCCTAAAAATAAAAGTCTGTGCCCACAGGTCTTCCAGTCTATCCGTACCAGAACCAGCAATCTATCTACAGAATTTCAGAAATTAATCTTTCAGAAATTGTATCACTAAATTAAAGTTGGGCTGTCTTGCCATTTTCTTTGAGTTCTATGCAATAACATTTTATTCATTAAAGCCACATGGAATAAAGATGTAACCTTATGAAATACAGCCATCAGAAGACATACATAGGAAGCCCAGAAAGACGATGAGGACTTAATAAAAATGAAATATCTATCCTCTATTTAATTATAAATATTTTTTATTAAAATAACTTCAGTTGAGCAAAAGTACAAAACCACATTACTTATCCCTCTGGTTTAGAAGGATCTGTTACACTGGTTATTAATTTTGGTTAGTATAATAAACATGCCTGAAAGTAGCACCTCAAATAAATGATCAGACACATGGAAAAGAGAATTGACCTGTTTAAATGTCAAGAAATTGCACATTTAATTAGTGAGCTTGTTATTTCTCACAAGGAAGATTATCAGATGACAGCATTCATATTTTAATTAGGAGAGAATACCTTTGCACTCTTCCTCAGGCAGAGTACAAAATTTGTCATGCAAGCTGAGTTTCTTTGTGAACTGTTCTGCTCTGACTGCAGTGCCAGACTCTCAGAGGCAAAACTGCTGAAATAGATAGCATAGATACCTGAACAGCATGGAGAGTCTTGGACACTTTCTTGGACATAAAAATGTATTGAAGACTATCTAATGGCCTCTTCTAGTTGAGGAGATGTTGTGCTGTCTTAACAGAGTCATAATTTTGCCCACAAACCCAATTTGACTTCAGACCTGTATAGTTTCTATACACCTCTTTGATCCTCTACTTTGATCATTTCCACTAACTAGCCTTTCCCTATCAGAAGCCTAATTCCACACCCATTTATGGTCGTTTTTGGTCCTTACGGTTTTACTTGTCTTTGATTCCAGCAGAATGAAATGTCTACCCACCTCCTCACCTCAGCAGCAGCATCTGTTCAGCCTTTAGTCTCTCTGGCTTCTGTTCCCAGCTCGCTTCTGAGCCATGTGTCTGTGTTCTATTCCAGCATCAGGGCTGTTTTGTGTGGCATTCTTTGATGGGCTTCATTTTGAAGACTAACTCCACCTTGTCTTTTCAGCATGATATTGAATGTTCTATTCAATCTTTAATAAACCTGATAGGTTTGATAACATTGCTTATAGTCTGTGCTGCTCAATGGTCAAGACCTCTAATTAAAAATAATAATATATATATATACATACATATAAATGTATATGCCACCACATTATGCTGATGACAGCAGTCATAGTATCCTAGCAACAACCATCTTTTAAGATGAGTTTTTCAAAAGGCTACTGTCCATAATGCTTCAAATAGGCTTAATTCTCCATGCAGGTTCTCTAGCTTCATAATTTATTTTTTTATGCAAAATCTTATTGATAAGGCTGTTGTCACCAATAACTTTTTGTTTGGTTTTGTTGGGGCTTTTTTGTAAGTCTGCATTTTTATAATAGTGCCATAACAAGGAAAAATGGAAGTTCTTCTCCTAGAAAATCCCTCATAGTAAACTGACAAAGAGTTTTCTACAGGAATTTTTTTTCCTGCATTTGTCTTCATAAAATGGATTGATTTTGCTTTTGAAAACTCTGAAAAACTTTTGCTGTTCCTCAGGGAGAGCAGAATGCCTCCACTGTGCACTCTGTCTCTGCTCCAGGGACCTTCCATTCTCCCCAAGGGCACAGCTTCCAAGAGGATGTGCATCAGGTAAGTCTGGGTGCCCAATACTTGAGTTCAGACACCATTCCAACATGGGTGGTATGCTGGCACCTAACTGGCAGATGAATGAATCAGAAATTAGTTCTAACCCTCTGAACAGCTAAGGACAAAATCAGAGCATCAGGGTGCAGGAATAGTACTGCCAGTAGAAAAAAGGGAGAAGTGGAACAGGTAAGTGGAAAGCTCTCAGGAAAAATATCTGGTTTTATTATTCCCCAGACATATGAAAAACTTTAATAAAAATTATATCAATGCTATATTAGGTAGGATACTTGTTTTAATTTTATGTTCACTGTATCAAATAGATTTTCTTCTACCTTTCTGTAAAATGTCAAAAATATGTACCTCTCTCAAGTCTTGAAATAACTGTGGTTATCATGAGATGGGACTTTAATATTTAGTTACCTTGGAGCTTAAAATCTTTAGTCAGTCCATCTTAGTCGCACAGAATATAATCAGTTTAGACTTTGAGCCTCATTTGAATGTTTCATAGATAAAATGAGTAATGATATAGAATATAACAGCAATTCTACAATTAAATCTTTGCTATTTTTTTCTGTGGTGTTAATTTTTTGAGATGTCTTCAGTTAGAAAATAAATCAGGTTGGAACTTTAAAATTTATTTAGTATGTGTCTGTGTGTTGACCATCCTTCCTGTAATACTGGTTTTGCCAGCATTATTTGGAAATCAGTTATTTGCCTGTGGAATATGTCAGCAAACTTGTAGAAATAACTTTAGAGAAAAACAATGAGAGAAAGCCATTACATTTATCAATGACTCCCTGTGGCAGATTATAGAAATATAGCTTTTCAACAAAGTAAAAAATAGAAATGACAGGAATGCTAGTGCAGTGGAATATGATATTCTTCTGGGAAATCATAACATCACAGCATTCCCTATGCTGTGGAGATCTGCTAGGAAAATGAAGAAGAGAGCTGTTCTGGGAAATGTTAAGGAAGTGTTCAAAGCCTTATAGTTTTGATGGTCAAAAAAAGCCTAGTGTGATTGTTTACTCTGACCACACCACAAAACAGTCCTGGAAGCTTTTAGCCTGTTTGTTATCTGACTTAAAACACTTACAGGAGGACACTGCAAACACCAGTCATCAGTGGGAAGTAAAAGATCAAGATCAAGATCAAGGAACTAAGAGGTCAAGACAATCTGACATATCTTAGTGAGGTTTAGCAAGAAGGCAGAGGCTTGGCTGAGAATGATCTGTTTTGCAGAAAATACACTGCTTATATTCCAGCTATCTCCATTCACATTAAGTCAATAAAGTGCATAAATATCTAAAGGAAGGGTGTCATAAGGATATTTCCAGGATCTTCCTGGTGGTGCCAAACAATAGAACCAAAGGTGATGGGCAGAAGTTGATGCTCAGGGAGTTCAACCTGCGTATGAGGAAGAACCTCTTTATTGTGGGAGTGATGGAGCACTGAAACAGATTGCTCAGAGAGACTGTGGGGTTTCCTTCCTCACCTGGACACAATTGTGTGCCATGTGCTCAAAGGTGACTCTGCTTGAGCAAGGAGGTTGGACCACATGATCCACTGAGGTCCCTTCCAACCCAAACAATTCTGTGATTACCTTCAGGTTTTATTCCCTTAGTTCCAGAGGTTTAAGTTTTGACACTCTCCACACCCTGTAAAGAAAGGGGAAAATGCCAGTTGAATCTATACAGACATGTTTATGCTGCACTAGGCAATAACAGAAGTTTACACCAAGATATCTTACTCAAAACATTTAATATTTTATTTCTGACTGGATGCAATAGGATTTTACAGAAATAAAGGACAAAATAACAACTTTAAACAAAACTACAGATCCTCCCTTAACTATGCTAGGAAGAGAATTTAAAGAGAATTGAAGGTTTACCAATCTTGCAAAATTTCTGTGAATCTCTTTCTATAGTGCTTAAGGGATAATGGTTCTGGTTTCTGTGGTCCAAACCTCACAATCCCTTATCCAAAGACTTCATATGCTGAACTTACACACAAAAGGAATAATCAGTGGCAAACTTAAATTATGCACCACTCAGTGTAAATTCCCTGGGTTCCCTTTGGTGAAATTCTTCTGTAGTTGGCAACGTTAATGAAACGCAGAATGCATCTGCTGGCATCCATGACTGTAACACCTGCTTTCTCAGGATTTGTCCCTGAATGTGTCAATGGCCATGCTACTTGCCTGAAAGCCAGAAAGATAACATTTTACCCACATAACTGTAGGACCAGTGAAAATGTAACAGGTTTCTCCTGCCAAATCAGAGTTAATCCTAGGTCAAATTAAAAAGAAAAGAAAAAAAATTCCTTTTTTTTTTTTCTTCTTGGGTCCTACTGATGAGGAATGCAAAAGCTTTTCAACTTGGGAAACATCCTTTACCTGTGAAAAGGGTTGTAAATTAAAAGTTTAAAGACCAGAATTTCCTAAAGACAGGAGCCACGCTCACCGGCATGTTTTCTGTGATAAAAGTATCCTTGGAATTAAGAAAGAACAATAGTCTCCTGAGGTCATGAATGGTAAGTCACAATTGCCTGGGAACAAAGAAGTAGATGATAGAAGGAGAGAAACAATTAAAACTACTGTGGAGGTATAAAATGTGTGCTTCTGTTCTATGGTAAAAACAAGGAAAGAACAAACTAGTTAGCACTTACATGAAATCCTCAGGAAGTTAAAGAAAGTATTATTTCTGCCTAAAAAACCCTTTCATTTTGCAGATGGTTACCTTCTTATTCCCTGCCTTTCACCCACGTGGGAATAGAGTAAATGGAAATGAAATGAAAAGCAATATAATGAAAAACTAGAAAAAGCTCTTGCCACAAGTATTATTCTAGTTCACAGTGTACTGTTTTATAGCCAGCAAATTCTTACAATTTTAATGTGAAAAAAAGGTGACACATTTAATTCATCACTATGCCAGCTCACAGGACTGAGACACTCATGCTCTGATTTGAAAAAATCAACAAAAAAGGTGTGATTTATTTACTTGTACAAACTCTACTGCTTTTCAGAGCAGCCAATTCCTCCTGCTGTAGTTGATGTGAAACCCAGTTGTTTCTAGTGGTGAGACACTGCACAAAAAAGATCACTGCTAACTCAGACATGCACATTGTGAACCAGTCAGTTTGTGTATTAGGTGTTTAGCAAGGGAAGAAAGGTAGTCTCAGAAAATCTTGCTCAAACTATTCCTAAACTTTAACTCAGTAGCAAAAATGGTGATACTGTCTATCTATTTAGGTTTGTCAGTAAACTTGGATTTTGCTAATGTTCTCCAGTAGGATGCCTCTGGTGACTTTGATCCTAAAAACTCTTGGCTCAAGCATCAATAATAACTGGTAAGAATAAGCCTGCTATTTGCTATTTTACTGTTGGAAGAACATTAATTTTCCATGTCTAAGAAGAAAATAAATGCTCCCAAAATAACAAGTACCTGAATATTCTCAGTGATATGCTATTACTACTGAGACAAGTGTGGAATGGCTCTTCCCACAGCAAAAAATAGAAGCATTAAATATGGGGGTATCTTTGTGGTGAGCAAATGGCCCTTAAAAACTAAACTATACCTGTGGCTAATTTATTTGCTTTAAAAGATTGAACAGTGTTCTCATGCTTAACAGAACACGTTTCACAACAGGACTCTACTGGCAACAACTTTTATGTAACATTAATGTCTTGCAAAAGTAGCATATTAGGACATAAATGCATTGCTAATAAACAGAAATGTAGTAAATGTTTTGTATGCACACAGAAAGAACAAAGTTATGCATAAAGAAGAACATAAATCTACCACGAGTATTTTCAAATTTAATCAGGTCAACAGTCTTAGTGTGTTTGAGTTTGGGTGCATCAAAATGAAAGAGTGAGTTTAGAGACTAGAATACAGAATTGAGAATCAATATTCCTAGGTTTTATTCTCTAACTTGTTGTGTGACTTTGGGCAAATCATTTGAGAGCTTTGTGCCTAAGGTTGTTCATCTTTCAAATGAGATATTTGCATGATTTATGAGGATGTTGTAAGGCTCAACTCCCAGAATATTTGCAAGGAGAGGTGCAGTCTGAGAAGTACTAGAATTGTTAGATGTAATGACAGTTATACATTGCCACAGCCAGCTGTAAATGTTTCTTTGTCTTAATGATGGAGCCAAATTGTGACTGTTGAGTATGTCTCCATGCTTCCAAATGTGGAAAACTATTTCACAGTTTTTTACCAGTGTAAAACTTTGTAATTCTTTCTAATCTCTAGTGCTCTGTGGGACTGCACATGCTACCTTTTTGCTGTATTGTTTTCAGAACTCCTGCAGGATGAAGGAACGCCAAGGAATGGAAAAGAAATTAAAAACAAAAAACACAAATCTGTGTTGCAAGTCATTATAGCGAAAATCCATCTCCTTTAAATAACGAAAAGAAGAAAACAAGTGCCTTAATTGTGCTGATTTATGCTGAAGTTATAATTTGAGTAAATGAGAGAAGATGGATTATTTTGTGAAGAGGAAACGGCTATGCCCCCATTAAGAGCAATCTGACTTTTTTGATTGATAGGTTGAAGAGGAACTGGCTGCAGAAGCTCAGGTGAACCACTAGATCACTGTGTACTTGGCAGGGAGATACAGAGATGTCCTGCCAAGAGCATCTTTATAGACAAAAGGGTCCATTGTTAGGACCTGGTGAGGTATTTGAGAAAGAAGAGTATGTGCTGCTTTAACTTACCAAATGACAGATGCCCAGTGAATTAGATTTTTTTTGTTTCTGTGAAAAAGCATCTACAAAGAGTTATTTGGAAAGCTCTTGGATATTCTACCAGCTGTCATGATGCAAGTTTGTGTCCAGGCTTAGGTCTCTGAGCTGTAAGACAATAGTCTTATATAAATAGGAAGAAATTATCACAGAATCACAAATTGGTTGGGGTTGGAAGTACCTCTGGAAGTCATCTGGTGCAGCCACCCAGACTGATCTAGTGGGGCCAGAGCTAGTTGCCCAGAACCATGTCCAGATATCTTCTGAATATCTCCAAGGATGGATACTGTGAATATACGGTGGATACTCCACAGCCTCTCTGGGCAACCTGTGCTATTTCTCAGCTACCCTCACAGTGAAAAAGTATTCCCTGATGTGCAGACAGCAGCTCCTGTATTCCAGTTTGTACCTATTGCCTCTGGTCCTAGCACTGGGCACCACTGAAAAGAGCCTGGCTCCATCCCCTTTGCACCCTCTCTTTAGTCATTCACACACTGATAAGATCCCTCTGAACCTTCTCTCCCTAGGCTGAACAGAGCCAAATCTCTCTGTCTTTTATGGGTGAGAGGCTCCAGTGCCTCAGCCATCTTTGTGGCTCCTTGTTTGGTCTCATACTGAAGAGCCTGGAACTGATCACAGCCCCCCAAGGGAGGGCTCTCCAGTTGGCAGAGGGTAAGAATCAGCTCCCTGTACCTGCTGCCAATACTCTGCCTAGTGCACACCAGGATAACCTTCTTTGCTGCAAGGCCACAGTGCTGGCTCACATCCAAATTGTGTCTGCCAGGATCCCTGGGTCTTTCTCTAGAAGGCTGAATTCTAACTGGGTGGCAGGAAATTGCTCAACCCTGGGTGCAGGATTTTGTGCTTTTTCTTGTCAAATTTATGAGGTTCCTGTCGGCCCATTTCTCCAGCCTGTTGAGGTTCCTCTGGATGGCAGCAGAACCCTCTGGCATATCATCCAGTCCTCCCATTTTTGTCATCTTCAGAACTGCTGAGGGTACACTCTGCTGCCTCATACAGATAATTTAACATTTTGAAAATAAATTGAGCCAGTATTGACCCCAGAGGTACCCTGCTATGAACTGGATTCCAATGACACTTTCTGTCACTGATCACCACCCTCTGAGCTTGGCTATTCAAGCAGTTAATAATTCACCTCTCCCTGCTTATCCAGTCCATACAGCAACATCTGTACATAAGGATTTTATGGGAGATTGTGTCTAAAGCCTTTCTGAAGTCCAGGCAGACAATTTTCACTACTCCCCCCTTGTCTACCAGGCCAGCCATTTCACTGTGGATGTTCAGCAAGCTGATAAAGGATGGTTTTTTCTTAGTGTACTCCTGACACTCCTGATGATTTTTTTTTTTTTTTATCTTTCATGGACCTGGAAATGGTTTTCAGGATTCCTTGTTCCTGAAGGTTTCACTTCGTTGGAGGTGAAACTGACTTGTGGCTGCCTGTTGCCCTTCTTGAAGTTAGGAGTGGCATTTGCCTTCCTCCAGGTAATACTCCCAGTTGCTACAATTGATAAAAAACTATAAAGAGTGGCCTTGCAATGACATCTGCAAGTTCCCTCAGTACTTGGGGGTTTATCCCATCAAGACCTTTGTGCTGTGGTATGTTCAGTTTGCCTAAGCATCCACTGACATCTTTCTCACCCCAGCCTCTCCCTGTGGTCTCTTTTTTTCATCCAGACAGGCATTCTGACATTTTTGCCTGACTGTATTTTTTAGAATAGAATACTCCAGCTTGGATGAGGTGATCCTTGAATAGTAACCTAGATAGCTTTTTTGAGTCCCCCTTCCTTTCAGGGGCTTATCCCACAGGTCTCTGCCAAGCAGATCTCTGAACAAGCCATAACCTGCACTCCTGAAGTTCACAGTTATCATCTTGCTTTTCATCTCCTCTCTACCCTGAGGAACCTTGTCATGGCCATTACAGCCAAGGCTGCCTTTGATCTTCACACCCCAAAAAGTTCCTCCTTTTTGGTGATATGAGAACCAGCAGATCACTTCCCATTGGCTCAACTTGGAGGAGGAGGTTATTATTATTGAAGCATTTCAGAAACCCACTAGACTGCTTATATCCAGCTGTGCTGTCCCTCCAGCAGATGAAAGTTCCCCTTTGAGAATGAGATAGTGTCATTTCTAAAGAGAATGCATTCCTCCATTGCAACACTAGCCACGGGTGCCATCTCACCATGTTTTTCCAATCACAGTAAGATCAAAACCCTGCATCTGTGCAAAGGTCTGAACTCATCACATGTGTTCCCCATAACTGCATATATTAGGGTACAAGCACGCCAGAATGCAGAGCTCTTGTATAGGGAACTACTTCTGGGATAATCAGAAGGATAGCTTCAATAGTCCTCCAAAAACATCCAGGATCCTGGGCCCTGGTGGGCAGAAAACCTCTCTAGATTGTTGGTTTGGTTGACAGTTTCCTGTCTCTTTCCCCTGCAGCAGGAGGTCACCTGTAACAATGACTGACCATTACTTCCTGGCAGCCTTGCAATGATTTAGAGTTTGGTGAACCAGGTTCTTTACCTGCAGGCATATCTGACATCTCTTCAACTTTGATGACTGTGAACCTATTTTGCATATGCAAACCCATAGATGGGGAAGGAGCCTTCCTTTTGGTACCAGATTCCCTCCTTCTCTGGAGGTTGCATTTAACACGATAGTGAGTGTTCTTCAAGCTACTGGGTCTCAGACAAGATGCTGTCTATCTCCCTTTTACCTTCTTTGAAAGTGAACCTTGCCACAGGAATTTCATAAACTTCATAAGAAAGTAAAAGTCCTACCAAAGCCCCAGTGATCGAGATGCTGTCATTTATAGTACTAATTACTGCTTTTATTTTGCTGCTTTTCAGCTCCCTACTACAACACAAAGTGACAAAAATGAGGTTACACAGGCTGACTTTACAAATTCTCCTGACGTTCTGAAAAGCTGTCAGCACCTGGCTGACCACCACAGAACACAGTGGTGTTAGTCCCTAACATACCATAGAAATTGCTCTCAAAGCATGTTTTGAATACTTGCTTTTGACACAGGGGAACTTTCAAAATTTTAGGCAGCCAAACTCCTAAGTAGCTCAAGAGAATGACTGGAAAACAAGCATGATATCAAAATATTAAGCAAGGTACATATGACACACCTGTATATAAAAATGACCTTAAAAAAGAGAAGACATCAGGAAGAAGATAATTCTGAGATATGTAGAAAATTTTGTTGAAAAGACCATGTTAAAAGAACAATTTTAAAAGCTGTGGTGAAGGAATAAAAGAAGGGTGACATATTCTGATGCAACTGAAGCATTCAGGTGACACCATTTGAAGAGAAAGAAATGTGATTTGAAGGTGTGTGTCAGAAGCAAAAAGGGCTAGTGCAAGTGCAGTGAGGCCTTACCCTCCTGGTTTGATAAGGATTTCCTTTTATACAGACAACTTTTCCTTTAGGATACATATGCCCTATTGCTTCTCCTTATTCTTGCCTATGACTTTTGATTGAATGTGCCACAGTCTGTTGAAAATGCTGTTGATCAATGGCAATTTTGAAGTAAAAATAAAATATAAGATTTCCATGCAAGTCACAGACATAATAAGCCAGTAAGTGCTGTAAAATATTTATGGCTGAGGCTCTTTTCATTAAAATAGTTGAGAGTATTTTCTGCAAAGTGAAGGTCTTTGAAATTGTGTTTAAAGTTTTAGTGATCCTGATAGAAAAACCCCTGGGAGAAACTATTACTTCCTTCCCATGTCCTACAATCATTGTACTAAGAGACCCCTATATGTCAGATAAAATATTTTCATAAATAATATATACAACTACATATTTGCCTTAGATGCTGCCTTTCAAAATTCTGGTAGTTATTCACCACTTATTGGAGAAAATCATATCTCTTTGAGTAGATCTTTGAAGCTGCTAGGCAGGGGTTTTCTCTTCCTAGTTAAACACATAGTCAAGATATTATTCATGCTTCTTCATAGTTTTTGTGTAGGTTACCACAGAATAATTTTAAAGCTTAAGCACGAGAGACATATATTTTCCCCTCATTATCACACATTACATTAGATTGTTTTGTTGATTTGGAGAGGATAATAGAACAATCACATACTATTTTTGTCATTCTCTAATTCTTCTATATTCCTGGAGATATATAACCTATAAAAATATTATAAATATTATAATTAACTATTAAAAATATGATGTACTACTCATGGAAGTAAAATACATCCTTTTCAAAGCTTAGACCCACTTTCACACATGAATCTTATTTAATAATAGAAGTATTTAATTTGTCAAGCTTTCAAAAGACATGTTGGTTAAATATTTTTAACAGTTTAAATAAACAAAAGCTATTGTCAGATGTAAAATGTGGATTTTTAAGCTGGCTATTCATCTTAGCCCAGTAAATGGCTGTACCTCTTTCATAAGATATGCTTTTTCTTTATTTTATTGCACGTGCATTTAAAATCTCAATATTTCTGTTACACTATGTAATGAAATCCAATGGAGGCCAATAAACATGACTTATAATTGCCACTGATTATGATCATGAATGTGGTCAACTGTCTCAGTTTCTAGGCAGTATTCTATTAAGCCATGGAAACACAACCACATTCAGTCATGTGATCATACCCATACTTGCAAAAAAAAAAAAAAAAAAAAAAAAAAAAAAAAAAAAAAAATAGCAAAACCTCTACAGTAAGTAGAGAAAACCTTCCCTGAAGAAACCCTACATTTGTAGGGTTATTTAATTTAACACTTTAAAAATCACTGTTGAATAATTATTAACAGTTTAAAAAAAAAAGTTTTGTCTTTCTGGCATGTGGAAAATTCGTATAACTTTGCTTATTACACCTTCACCATCACAGAGAGGCATTTGTATTTTGCTTTATTAAAATGGAGCTCTTTCCTTACCACTTAAAGCTTGCTACAGATGAATGTGCTTTCATTAAAAGTCTCTTATCAAATATCCTTAAGTCTGTTTCTCTGATTCTCCATCCTTTTGCATGAAAGTTGATGATAGATGAGTAGCTAACAGTGAAAAGCAGTCATAGTACACATTTTAATCAAGCTTGCCATTCCAAGTGAAAAATATTTGTTACAATGTTAGTGGAGATCCTCATGTTAGCTTACACATGTGGCATAAATTTGCTATGCTGGCTGTGTAGCCCAGGGGGCTATAGCGTAAATAAACATAGCCTACAGCTTGCAGAGTGCGTTTTTTTGTGAAAAACAAAGAATGTTAAGCTCTTGAATGAAAAAGCTTTCCTGGGAACATTTCTTCTATCTAAAGCTGTCACTAATAGCCACCTGAAAAAAATATGGAACTCCTAAAACACTTCTTAGCCCCGTTGTCCTCAGGGTTAATGGGAAGGACTTCAAAGCAAGTTGTTAAGTGATAGCCACATGGAAAGGTTTCTGCATTTCAGAAATCACATGGCAACAAAGTGCACCTTGGCACCAGCAGTTCCAAATGATTAACTTGGACATACCTTACATCAATAGGTACAAATCTATTGAAGAATGACAGGTACAGTGTGTATAGACTAAATTACAACATTCTTGTAGTAAAAGACTTTATGAAAACGGTATTTAAATAGAAAACGTACTTTTGAAATAATGCCTACGTACCCTTCTGCATGTATGTTCCACTGAGGTGGCAGGTGCCAGCAGCTGTGTGATTGGTAGAGGTAGATTGGTACAGAGATCTAGAAATTGATGGTGGATGTCTACAGTGGCAATTACATTCACCAGACAGCAAACTCAGGCACTGAACACTTGTCTGTCCATCCCGCTTAATTGTCAGTTTGCACCCAGCTGTCATACAGATCATTACAATCAGCTTTCTGACAGACAAGTACTAGTGATGTCTCTGTATCTGGTCTTTAAAAAAGAAATAAAAGGGAAAAAAAACCCAGAAAACTTAGCACTAGCCTGAGCTAGTTTCATTGTTCCTTCCTTGTAATACTACCCCGTAACACCTGCTGGAGTACGCAGCATGTGAATTTCATTGTGCTATAAAAACATAGCTCCATTGGTCTACAACACACTTTTCATGCTGTTTCAAGCAATTTGAACTGAAAAAGCATAGGAACAAAAGTTACCATAAGCAGGGTGCCCAAGCAACATCCTGGCCTGTATCAGCAATAGCAGCAGCAGTGGTGCACTTCAGCAGGTCTCTGTGGGTGACCAGCCCAGAGCACGCTTACTGAACTGCCAACAAATGAAAGCAAATGTTGGGTTTCCATACGCACCTCCAAGAACAGCTCATCATCTTAAAGAGAGTCCAGCAGCAAAGACAAGATGGGGTTGTGAGCACAGGGAAGAAGGGGTGGGTCTGAGGGTCAAGGGCCAACGAGAGCAGGTGGAAGTGGTGCAGAGGAGGGGCAACCAACTGGGAGGAACAGTGGGGTCACAGGTGGAGCAATGCAGCAAAACAGAGCCAACGGGGATCGGGAGAGGGAAGAACCTTCTAGGGGAGGGACATGTATGGCAAACTGGGGTGAGACAGGGTCAAAAGGGCTGACATCAGCTGTATTAACCAGCAGGACTTAGGGGATTTACGTGCCTGCAAAGGCCTGTGGGAGGGAGGCCCTGTGGCCTCACAGGGGGGTTTCTCCTTGCCTGCCTCTGCCCTTCCAGGGCTGCTGTGTGGTGGAATTCTGAGCTTCCACACATTGCCAGAAGGAGCAGTGCAGGGATTGTATTTCTGTGTCTTGTAGTGGTGAGATTATGTTTCCTGTGTCCAATTGTGACACCTCTTTGGCAGAAAGACATTGAGGTGCTGGACAAGTCTAGAGAAGTGTAAAAATGCTGGGAAAGAGTTCAGAGCACAAGTCTTGTGGGATGTGGCTAAGGATAATTAATACTTAGTCTGGAGAAAACAAGGATTGGGGAGCATCCTGATTCTCTACAGCTACCTGAAGGGAGATTGTCCACCTGCTGGGAGTCTCTTCTCCCGACTGACAAGTGATAGGAGGAAGAGGAAATGCACCAAGGAAGGTTTAGATTTGATTTTAGAGAAGATGTCTCCACACACTTCTGTTGTGAAGCAGTGGAAGAGACTGCCCAGGGAAGTACTTTAGTCTCATCTAGTACCTGATACAAGCCAGTTGGCCCATGGTCCAGGAACTGGTCCTTGAAGCCTTGTATTCAACAGTCTGGAAATTACTGTGATGACTTTGAGACCATTCATACTGCTTCTACAAAACTTCTTAGAGGAAAGTCATGGTGTCTTTCTGTTAATGAAGATTAACTGTAATTAAATTTTTTCTTCAGAAACTTTTTTTACTTTTCTCAGACATTAAATAAATGAGGCATGTTTTTCTCTTTCAGAAAAGAGTAGATTTTTTCTGGATTTCTCCCTTCCTTTTTTCCCCCACCCACTGGCACTAGGACGTATAAAGTAAATGCATCACAGAATTCTTCTGAAACTGTTTATTCCCCCTGTTCTCACTCTCTGTAAAATTCTGATTAAAACCCTTGATAGGTAAATCAAAAGTACTGTCATTGCTTGAACTCCACTCTATCTTCTTAAAATCGTGTTGTGAGTTAACTTTGGAAGGCAACTATGCCCTACATGGCTACTCACTCACTCCTGCACAGTGTCATGAGGTAGGAGAATGAAAGAAAGTGCACTTAGGCATAACAAAAAAAGAAATTACATTGAGACTTCTTATTGGCAGGCAGAAGTCCAACCGTTTTTCAGGAAAGCAGGATTTTATTATACATGCACAGTTACTTGCCATCACTCTGAATGTGCCCCTCTTCCTTTTCTTTCTCCACCTTTGTAAGCTGAGCCTAACTCCCAACTTCATCACTCGTGGGGTGCAGTGAGAAGCAGAAAAGGCCTTGATGCTTTGAGAGCACTGCTCAGTCAATACATAAAACATCCTTGTGTTATCAATACGGTTTCCAGCACATATCCAGAATATGCAGCATCTTACAATCTGATAGAAAATGAGCTCCATCCCGGCCATAACTAGCACAGATCATGTTTTGTTTGTTGGTTTGGAGTTTGTTATTTTTTCATTAGAGCTGTATTTTTCATTCCCCATGTACAGTTCCTGGTTCAGAAAAAAAAATGAAACAAAGTCTATATAATTCTTGTGGCTGTAGAAAGACAGCATATTGGTTAAAGGTGACCAGTAAGACAATTTATTAGACAGTATATGTAGATTTATTAGGGTAGCATTATGGGAAAAAAAGTAGTTGGAATACACGAGCATTGTTCTCTGTAATTTAGATAAATGCCGCATGCTGCTTAGGTTGTCTGTGAGAATTTGCTTGAGCATTTTGAATTAAATGAAATTATACTTTATAAGGAGACAGCAGAAGAAAAAGCATTAAGAGAAAGAAGAACTGTGCTACAGCATACCAAAAGTCTTCAGAGGAAGCAAAGGTGAAATCACTGAAAGTATCCAGTTGACCTGGTTATGTACACTGCTCTCTAACTAAAACCTGAGGTCAAAGACAATATTATAACCTGCATGCCTGAAGGAAAAGGTTGAAGTAGATTTCACCAGAATGAGGCTGTGACACAGAGACATAAAAATGTGAAAATATACTTAGACCAGGAAGTAAAAATTCTCCCTACAAAGTGCAGAAGTTAATATGACAAAGGAGTACCTGTATTTCCCAGAGTTTGTTTGGCTCCTTCAGCTGCTATGAAAGGTCTTTTCAATTGCTTACAGACTTTTGAATGCATTCCAGTCTAGGGCAGACAGCAGGATAAAATGGAAGAATATAGGAAAAGGACAAAAACACAGAGATTGTAAAATCAGACTGAATTGAAGAAATTCTACATTAACTGATAATTCAAGCTGAGAAATCATCTGAAGTGTTTAAATAGGAACAAGCAAAACACTATAGAAAACACAGAGGTGTCTAAGCACTAACTTTATCCTGCCTGACCCTCAGCTGCCACCCCTGTAGAGCAGTGATCTTCCTGCAGAACTTGATTTGCACCCTCTAGTCCCTTTAGGAGCTAAACACCTGAAATGTTTCAGGTGCCTCAGTGCCTGCTAAGCACTTGTTGCTAGGTATTTACACAGCTAAGTCTCTGCCTGGGAGATACAATTTAGAGAGTAAGACTGTATTGCCAGTAAAATAAGGAGCTTAAAGTGACTTTCCCACTTGTGATTCATGGATCTGATGTTTCATTTAACTTTTTATTAAAAAAATAAAATTAATCACCAGCTGACCTATACCCATATAAGTTAAAACTCCATCCTGTACCATATAGAAAATCTTATTTGCTTGACGTATTTTTGTATTTTTGATGTCATTTTTACTATTGTCTTCCACCAATTTAGGCTTTACTGACTCAATTAATTATGAGAGATAAAGAGAGAGAGAGAAAATAGTGGTTGTTTATTGATCATTCTCTGTTAATTCTGAGGATTTAGCGTCTGAAAAGTCTCATTAACTTGTCTAACTCAAGTGTTTTGTATTATTAAACACAGTCTAGTATCTCTTACTTAGACTTTAGTTGCAAGAAGTAGCATTCATTTTGTCATTCTGGGTGAATATTTTGAGTATCTTAGGTCATATTTTCATGATGATTACTAGCTCTGAGGTTTGTGGGAGGAAACAGCCAAGAAATTTTTCAGTTTAATACATCTTATCTTTATATTAATTTGAATAAACCTTCCCAATTACATGTCCATTAATAGGTATGGTGGGACAAGTGGATCTATGTTCATCTCAACATCTTGATAGCCAAGTAAACACTGCTTATATTATAGAAGAAATAATGCAGATACCATTGTGCTTCACTTGGCTAGCAGTTTTATAGTCAAAAAAGCTTTCAAAATTAGGCTTAATGATGAGTTCTCACAGGAATATTATGGTGTTTCGTTTCCAGGTTACCGATCAACTTTCCTCACCCGAGCCTAGCAGCTGGTAGGTAACCCCAGAGAGGGTTGTTGTTTGCAAGCCAACTAGCTGTATATTTTGCAAACAGTATTTTAAAGAAAGAGAATAAAATATTGATTGCTTTCACTAAAAATGGAACCTGCAGTGTCCTTGAATTCAAATTGCTCTCAAGAATTAAATTAGCAATTCACAAAACCAAAGAAATATTATTTCTGACCTCATTACAATAACAAAGCTATCTAATTCTTCTACAAGTCTGTGTGCCAGAATCTAATTTGGCTGTCTTTAATCTTCTAAGTTAAAAAGGTTTAATATTTTAGTAAACAGCTTACAAATTATATCAGACAAAGAATCTGCAAGGAATTTTACAATACTCTCTGTTAATGTGTCTTCCATGTTTTCCCTCTCAGGATAAATCACTTACAGTGCTTATCACAATGTTTTTTCACTTCAGAAAATTATATTTACCTGCACTTTGCTCTGCCAGATTTGAAAAATTTTTGAGCAAAACATGTGATTTCTTTTGAATAAGATTACACTATCACCCCTTCCTTCCTTCCTTCCTTCCTTCCTTCCTTCCTTCCTTCCTTCCTTCCTTCCTTCCTTCCTTCCTTCCTTCCTTCCTTCCTTCCTTCCTCCCTCCCTCCCTCCCTCCCTCCCTCCCTCCCTCCCTAGTTACTATTAAAATAATGTGTTAGGTCAGAAATAAGAGATTGTCTGACTACATTAATTGTACAAAATCTTTTTTGTGTGAACACACTACATAGACAATCATGAGAAATCTACCTCGGACATAACCCTTGAAAACTATAATTTCTTGAAATACACTAGAGTTTTTGAAATATGTTTGGAAAACTCTTCTATATAGTGCTTCATACTTATTTAATGTTTGTCTTTAATAGATGTATTAGAAATAATATTATCATATCCAGATACCCGCTTGAGTGACTATATGAACAGTATCACAAAAGGCATTTAAAAGTTTGGGGACATAGATACCTACAAGTCACATTGCAAGAACCTCTCCTTTGAAATTAAATTCTATTTTTTTTTGCTTGTCTGTAATTTATTATTATTTATATTGTGGTAAAATTTGTGTTCTTCAGTTAAGCTTTAAATTAGACAGTCACTGAATAAAATTTATTTTCAGTAAAAAAATTGTTTACAACAAAATATAAAACTACAGCAACAGTGATATAATTAAAGCAGAATGGAGATCACAAGAAAGCAATTATGTATTATTGGTTTGCTTGCTCATAATATCTGAGACATAATGATGCACTTTCAAGACAACTGTTAACTTGGGAAAAAGCATTGCAGTTGCACATTGACAAGTCTTTTTTACACAAATATCTGTGTATCAAGATCAGTTTTTATACATCTTTAAAAATGCATCTAGAGTGGAAAGCTCCTAATCTTTAAGTACCAAGAAAGGACAAACTTGATGATCAGCTCAAACACAGCCCAATATTCTAGATAAAAGTTTAAAACAAATAAATAAACAAGAAGCCCAAATATACTGGGATTTGGGTTGTGCTAAATTGAGTCAATAGTATTGAGTAAATAGGGCTTTGAAGGAAGTAAATTTTCTTAAGCAGATTTGATGAAATTTAAAATATGAACAGCTATTAGCAATAAGTTTAGGAATTCAATCACATGTGTGGTTTCGTTTCTGCGTTTGCTCATAATTTTGGAGTGTTTCATCTATTCCTGGTGTGCATTCTTGTTGCCTACTCAAGACAAAGTTAATTGCAATGATCAGTATCTTTACAAGGATACAAGTAGATGTAGGTGCAAAAGGACCATTTTTTTTCCCTTGAGAAAGACATAAAACAATCTGGAAATACTCACTAAAACAAACAAACAAACAAAAAGAATATAGGTCTTTTTTAAACAAAGACTAAAAGTATGAAGAACTTTTCAAAATGGTGGGCCGTCTCTATCAAAATGGAATTTTCCAAGACATATACTTTAGCTGAACATGAGATTTTCAAGAGGAAAACAAGAACAATTGGATACCTATAATATACATGAGCTAATGATGGTTTCTGGGGTGTTAGACATCAATTAATGAGGAGCAATGGTATCTTCTTTATAATACAATATCTTGAAGAAATTGATTGAATTTTAAGTTAAGCATTTCAGTACAGTTAAGTCAACCGTAGAATTCCCACTAAATACATCCTTTAAATGCTGACAAATAAATAAATTGAAATATTTAAAATTTTATTGAAAATTAAAAGCAAACACTCAGAAAAATTTGCTATTTGCTTAGACTAATATTTGCAATTTAATAAGGAGTGTATGATCATTTATGCATCTAACACAAGTATTTTAATTTTCGGTTTTAAAATATTTTTTTCTGAAGTAACTGATTTACAAATGAACTTGTCATATGTATTTTTGTTCAGACACAAAGGCCCAAAGTGCAATACAACACCCAGTGAAGGCTATTAGAAACCTTCCATTAGAACAATAGACACTGTATCAAACACAGAAATTAAATAAAGTGACAAATAATAGGGTAGGAGGAAGCAGTGGAGGAGAAAATTCAGAACAGATATACAATGGATTATGCCAGTGCAATAGCACAGTACAATTACTATGGGTGTGGAAGTTTCAATGTTACTCAAAAAAGGCATTTGTAAAACACCTACTGTGAATATGACATGCATTTTAAACTTCTTTTAGTACATCTCTAGAATTAGTTACTGAGGTTGCATAGTCTTTTACGAAGGAATTATGTGTAACATGGCACTACAGGTTTCAGAAAGGTGTCTGAACATGCAATTCCAACAATTTTGCAATGCATAAGAAGGAATTATTAAAAGTAGCTATGAAAAAAAATCACAATTATTGAGTGGATGATATTTGGTCAATGCAAATATTTAGGATTAAAATGTGAGATATGTCAAAATTAGCAGCAAGTACATGAATGCCTGACAAGCATTCGTTCTTTCCATCAGGAAAAACTTGATCCCAATTGCTATAGGAATCATTAAATAGCAAATGTGGACCTATGAATTTCCCATTACAAATATAGATAGATTTATCATAATCCCTTTAACTTAATTTGAATGAAAACTCTCACTTTTCATACTCATTCCTCCTCCTTTTTTTTTGCAGTTACTAAGACATAAAGTAGAAAATAGCTGTGTAAATGGATTCTGTTCATTTCCTGCTTGGAAAGAGAAAAAGAACATTTCACTGTTCATTCTTTTTTTCCCTTTTTTTTTTTTTTTTTTTTCTTTCATATTATTTTCCAAAACAAGCAGGAGGAAAAGTAGGGCAGTCTTTTGTAGAATTCTTTTGCCAAATTAAACAGGCTGTAGGCCACTTTGATGACAATTTCCATTATTGGGCTGAATGAATGCATGAGAACAGAAAGCTAAAATCTACTGTCTAATTCTCTGGATGTCCACTGACTTTCAGTATCTTAGTCTGTTGCTATTTGTACTTCTTGTAATTAGGAAGAGATCTATCAATCTCAGACACACACTCCTGCCCCACCTTCTCTATAGTGGCTCCATCCAGCAGCTGTTCTTGGTTCACAGCAGGAACTGGAATTTCAACAGACAGAAATGAAATCACCTTTCTTCAACCTATCCCTGCAAGAGGAGAGGACACAGTGAGCTCAAGTTGTAAGAAGCTATGAGTGTGAAGCAAACATAACAAAACCCTACCATTCCTTCAGAGGAATGTCTCCTATTGTATAGGCATTCTGTTGCTTCTGCCATTGTGACACTTGCAAGCCTGGGTTATTGCAAGTAATAAATGTGCACACCAGGGGACATATACATGAATGTGATGCTTGCAATTCCAGACCTACAGTGGATGGCAGCACTAGAGTCAAAATTTAGCGAGAAAGTAATGGAAAATAATACAGATGGAGGATGACCAGGGCAACAGAAGAGTAAATATTATTAGATTATAAAGAGCAAAATTCAAATGCCTGGTGCAGGGCAAGTGATAACAACCCCCAATGTCCAACTAGTTATATCCAGCAGAGGTAGCAATTTCTCTAATTCATCCAGACGAACAAGCATCATTCTCTGCAACATATTCCTTTACACACTGAAGTGCTATTCAAGTGTTGCTCAGTTGTAACTTATTTTCCTAGCTGATTAAAATGTTGAGTATTAAAACTGGCACTGGTTCAACCATCAGAGTTCATTAAATTACTCAGGAGATGTGGACTGCGATAGTAAGGCCCATGAGATAAAATGAAATGTTCTATTTATCAAGTCATACCCTGCTGTGCTATTCATTTGGTAATAAAAACTTTATTTTCTCCCCTTGTGTCCTCTCTCATTAATGAGATAAAAAGCATACTCATTTTATTGGTTTGTACAAATACCTGAACAATCAATCAAAAGACAACAACCCTAGATAAAGCTCCTCTGGAACAAAAAATAAAAGTTTATTTTTTGAGAAATAATTATGTTCCTTTTTATAGTTGCATGGGCTTTTTGGACTAATCAATCATCACATATATATCACATAAATATCCATTATCTGGCAAAGATTGTTCTAACGATATAAGGACAAAAGTTTCAGTTGCACAGCTGTGATATGTTTTTTATGCCCCTTTTCACATGGTTTTGGTAGTGAGGAGGCAACAGGGGTGGCTCTGGGAGGAGCTGCTAGAAGCTATCCCCATGTCCAACAGAGCAAATTTCACCCAGCTCCAAGATGGATCTGGTGCTGGCCAAGACCTGATGGCAACAGCATTTCTGGGATAATGTAGTCAAGAAGGGGAAAAACCCTGCTGCAACACTAGCAGAAGTCAAAGGAGAGGAGCAACAATATGCAAAATCAACAGCTCTGCAGACCCCCAGGTCAGTGCAGGAGGGGCAGGAGATGCTGCAGGTGCAGAGCTGAGATTGCCCTGCAGCCCCTGGTGCAGCCCATGGAGAGGCAGCTGTGCCCCTGCAGCCCAGGGAGGGACATGGGGAGCAGAGATCCACCTGGAGGGCTGCAGGCCAGAGCAGGTGGATGCCTGAAGGAGGCTGTGACCCCATGGGAAGCCCATGCTAGAGAAGGTTTGCTGGCAGGATTTGGGACCCCACTGGAGACTCATGCTGGAGCAGTCTGCTCCTGAAGTACTGCATCCCACACTGGAGCAATCTGTGAAGAGCTGCAGCCTGTGGGAAGCAGTCACATAGAAGCTGTGGAAGACTGTCTCCTGTAGGAGGGACCTCACACTGGAACAGAAGAGTGTGACAAGTTGTCCTCCTGCAAAGGAGGAGCAGCAGAGATTTGTGATGAACCCACCACAAACCCTGTTCCCCATCTCCCTGCACTGCTGGGGGCCAGAAGGTAGAGAGACTGTGAATGAAGTTAAGCCCCATCCTGACTTTGAGGACTTCAGGACTGAGGCTTGTCTGGCTCACTCTGAACTAGTCTTGACCTATCTGGAGTTTGTATTTTATCTGGTTTTGCTGTAACAGCAAAACTTTTCTTTGTGATCAGGCGTCTGTCTAAGTGGTTTTACTTTTGCTTATCTGTGTGTGATACACCATAGCTTTTATACAGATAACAGTAACAAGCAGTTATTCTGTATAAATTTTAAAAACTATGATTGTAACTTGATAATGTAGTGTGGAGAAATATATGCCTCTTTTAAGAGCAGAGGCCCAGAGAAGTGGAAAAATAGGGTGCAGAATAAGGAAATACAGGCATGGGATGCTAATACATGCTTCATAGGCTTTGTTCTGGTCATAACTCACCCTTATAAACAATTGACCAGCAGTCAGTTAGAGAAGTTCAGACCTGGAACTAGACAAAAACAGTTTGAGGAGCAGAAAGGAGAACAAATAGGAAATAGTTTGGATCATATCTGGCATATTTGAGCATAATGTGAACTTGCTGACCAATCAAGAAAGACCAAGGTGGAAAAGCAGATTAGCAAATGTTAAAATGAACTAGCTCCTGAAAAGTGAAATAAACCCCCACAAGCATCATAGTCATCCTTGGTGAAGGGCAAGGGATACTGATGACTTATTGTTCCCTACTACAACAGATGGAAGGCATCAATATTACCACCCCAGAGAGAAGTGAAGAGTAATTTAAAAAACCCCAAACAACAGGAGAGGCAAACTTCAGGAAAGTGTGTAAAAATGTTAAATATGTTGCTATTAATACTTAGAACTTCTCTGTAAAAGAGAATTTGTTTTTTAATTTTACTTTTTTCTTGTGGTGAGTTGACTTTGGCTAGCTGTCAGATCCTCACCTAGCAACTCTTGCTTTCCCTCCTCAGCAGGACAGAAGTAAGAAAGAATAGGATGCAGTATATTGTGACTTCAGATAAAGACAGAACACCACTTATCAAGTACCAATATGGGCCAAAGCAGACTCAGTTTGAAAAAACTGATCGAATTTATTGTCAATTAAAATAGAGTTGGATAGTAAGGTAAAAAGTCTAAACCACTCTCCCCTCAGCACATCTCTTCCCTGGCTCAACTTCCCTATTTCATTGATGACTCTACCACTTCCTCCCACCCCAAGCAGTGCAGAGGGAGGGGGAGCA
The DNA here is from genome assembly GCF_029582105.1 of Oenanthe melanoleuca. Lineage (NCBI taxonomy): Eukaryota > Metazoa > Chordata > Aves > Passeriformes > Muscicapidae > Oenanthe > Oenanthe melanoleuca. Next base: position 26,600,361 of record NC_079336.1, on the reverse strand, counting down.
GAGGTCATCTCCAATATTGTTTCTTTTCATGCTTTTCCCTCTCCAATGTGGTCTCTCCATGGGACACATTTCTTTCAGCAGTTACTCAATTTCCAGTTCCATCTGGAACTGCAGGACACTGGTAAGCCTGGCCACCAAGGTGGGGGTGCCTTGGGGAAAATGTATTGAAGGAAGGTGAGAAAACACCACTGAGGGAGGAGGAGAGAACAAAAAGAAACAGCAGAGAGGTCACCAAGAGGAGGGAAGAGGGAGGGCAGGTGCTCCAGGTGAGGGAGAAGAGACTCCCCTGCAGCCCATGGAGACACCCTGGTTAGCAGATCTCCACTCTGCAGCCTGTGAATGGCCACACACTGCAGCACGTGTGGATCTCCTGAAGGGACTGTGGCCTGTGGAACCTCACTGCAGAATGGGAAAAGCATGAACAACAAAAGCTTTGGAGAGCAACATTAATGTACTGACCACAACTCCCTCTGCCTGCAATCCTCATTCTTCCCTGAGTGGTACTTAGGGAATGCTGAAGCAATATTTCTTCTAGAGATTTCATACCTTTGTAGGAAATACAGAAAGTACTGTTACAGGGTGTAAGGAGGAAAAGCATTTTCTATAATTAGAGATAATTATAGCTATGAATAACTGCTATATATAAAGAGCAGTGACAGAAAAATGAATAACTTGTTGGAAATCACACAAGTAGTACAGTAAAAAATGAAATGAAGCATTTCAGACATCTAGGCCAGTAGCACAAACACTGCCACAGCCACTTCTAGTGTACTGGTACAGTATCTGTTATAGATGCATTGACTCCCTGAGATTACATACTACTGACTGGTTAACACACACAAAAAAAAAAAAAATAAAAAAAAAATCCATCTTTCAGTAGGAACTAGTTTACTTAGCCTGGAGCTTTAGCTTAGGTGCTGTTGGTATGACACTGAATCATGTTATCCAGAATTACCCTATGTTTTGGTGTACTGAGCTGCTCTAGGATCAGGTAGACTCTGAATGATTGTGAGAATGAAAACTCCCCTGTATTTTCAAGCAATCTCAGACATTTTGTAATATTGTCAACAACATAGTTATATATATAATTAAATGCAGCAAGAATGTCAACAGATCACTATTTTCTGCTACTGGTTCTATAAATGGCAAATTTGAGCTTTCATTTCTTTGCTTAACATTGCTAATTGTTGTGCCACCTACTTCTCTTTTCTACATAATTCGTTTCATCTACTTACAGTGTTCTGTCTGGCAACAAAATGAATAATAAGTTAAAACCTCTTCTAAGCTTTACTTACTACCGAAAATTTGAGCAGTTATGAAGGGGGATTGGAAGAGGAGTGTGGAGGGGGATTGGAAGAGGAGAGAGGCAGTCCTGAGGGAAGCAGATAAGAATTAGGTAAGTGTGGTTGAGATTAATTGATGCCTAGGTAGAAAAAGCAGATTTCATTGCTTAAATACAGACTTCTAGGAGCACTATTTTCAACATAAAATTCCCTCTAGCCTTCCATTTTCCAGAAGACTCCGGCAGGTCACACTTCATCTGCAGAAATCCCTTGCAGATGCCCCAGACTCCATATGGAGTGCTAGTGACTGAAGCTTGTATTTGGGGGCCTGAATTGTACCTCAGGTGCTTTCAGTTTCCTTTCAGTTGCTTTCATCTGACTGTATGCTGCAGTAAGGGATCAGGACTATTCAGAGAGCAGGGATTAATGTTTGCCCTGAGCTGTTTCTGGAGAGAATCTGATGGGTAAACTCTGCAAAGTACAGAGAGTGACGTTTCTTGCTGGTGGAAGTGTAGGCAGGAGATAAAAGGGAGAATTGTAGTTGTCAGTATTTGGGTATGTGAGAGAGCAGGTGATGATGGAGAAAGGCTCTCAGGTGAGGGAGGGATGAGGAGAGGTTGCTGAAGCCTTGTCTTACCAGAGAACAACAGGAAGATATAATTTTGGGCTTAAGATTACAAATCTATTTTTCCCTTTGTCAGGAAAACAATAGTTTTCCCCAAATGATCATTTTTGTATCTTGGCTCCATCAACGAGTCAAACAGATCTATTTATAAGAATTAAATTATTCTAAATGTGTATTGTTTTAAAATACTCGTCATCACTATCAAATGTCCTTGATTATTGCAGGGCTGGCACTAAAACTCAAAATAAGTATTCATGAGATATATTTGGGAGGCATTTTTGTTATGAAGATGCATTCTAAATCTTCCAAATTAATTTAAGAATGAGAGAGTTATAAATTTAGCCAGAGACTAAATTAGACTCCGTTCATATGGATTCCTATTAATAATAGGAATAGTTAGCAAATTGAAGTGGGTCATTTCAGTAAGGCTCACTAATTTACAGATTTCCAGGCCTATTCATCAAAATCTCACATAGTTTGAGATTAGATATTTCTCTTATAGAAATGGATTGAGGGAATGTTCTTGCAATAGGTGATGAAGCAACAAAAATTATAAAGGAAAAAGTCAGTGAATGTGTTTCATATCTAAATTAAGAACTGGTTGAAGATACTCAGAAAAAAAACCCAACACAGGTAGTGAAGGGTTAACACTGTACTGAAGCATAAAATTGGGAGAACAAATATGAGGAAGGAGATGTAGCACATGGCTTGGTGAAGTATACCTAAAATGTATATCATCTCATATTATGCAAACCATTCTGAGCATGAAACCTCAAAAGGCAAAAATGACACACTGGCTGAAAAACGAACAGAGATTTTTCAGTCTCAAGAATGAGAAATAAAAGTGCTTGCATTTTTTGAGCAACCAGACAACAAACCTTGCAAAAGAACTAATGGCTTCTTATGTTTCCTGGCTAATTACTAAATATAAACACGTACACACACTCAGAAAAAGAAATGCTTGTTCTTCCCAATGCATCGAGATGATGTTTTGTTATACATGGGGCACATTTACAACTCTGCTAAAATGCATTCTATTGTCCAGTACTGAAGCTATTTATGTTTAAATAAAGGTACTTGATGCATGTCTATGAAGTGCCAAATAACAGAACCTCTTAAAATGTGATTGCAAAAGGCTTGTAATTCATTGAGTGTAGAAATGCATTTAATTCAGCTTGACCACTTGTCTTTGAAAGATACTTTCTTGATAGGAAGCTATAGGATGCAGTGTTATTTAGTAGTTCATTTTAAGAGAAGATAATAGGAAAATATTGTGTGTGAAGAAGGGCTATATTGAACAAATCAATGTTGCAACACTGCTGAGAGGTTTTGGAAAGCAGTAGAGTTTAAAAAAATTTGGAGAAGAAAAGTTGTGTCTTCCTAAGTGAAACTTATATCAATTCTAAGGTATTCTAAAAGTGATGTAAAAGAATAGTTTTTCTCTTGAACTTGAAACTGGTTTATGTTTTGTAGAGAAACGTGAAAAAGCCATCTTGTGGAAAAATTTAATTCTCTTTTTTGACATCAAAATTGCATTTATTTCATATACTTGCTTGAGCTATTCTTTATCCAAGTTAAGGACAGTAGGGCCTCGGTTCAGTTGGCTAAATATTTCTGCTTGAGATGACCAGAAGGATCCCAGTATCTGTGTGTGTTGGCACTTAAGGAAGCATGCCTAGGAAAGGTTGTCGACCAAAGGTCTTAATGGCATGACACATGAATGCCAGGCAGCAATTCCCACTGTATCTCTAATTGCAGGAGAGACCTGTCTTTAGAGAATAATTTAAGCCCTAAATCCCACTTGGTTATAGTAAAAGCTGGGAGACAGTGTACATGTAGATGTTAACATAACTGGGTACATTGACCTCAGATTAACTTCCTAAAAGAGGAAGATAAGACTGGAAAGAAAGACGTAATTATAATTCCTTTTATTGTGGAATTTAGGCAAATAAAATAGTCTTGGACTGCAAACAGTGAAGCCAGTCATGGTTTGCTATCTGCCAGGTCCCTTTAGGCACTTCTAAAATGTTTTGATGACAAACTGTCAATCAGTGTGTCAATTCAATAACCCTCAGTATCTGTATTCTCACTGAGACAGACTAAGCCCTCTTGGAGTTGTCATGAGGTCAATCATACAATATTTGTTTCCTGTTTACCAAAGTAGTTCTGGCTTTCAATCATTGGGAGAGTATTACTTGTTAAAAGAGTTTCTATTCAATCTCTTAATCCATATCTACATAATGAGCATTTCTTCCCTTTGCCCAGGAAAGTGGTGGAGTCACCATCCCTGGAGAGTTCAGAAAAGCACATAGATATGGTACTTGAGGGCATGGTTTGGTGGTGAACATGGTGGTGGTGCCAGGTTGATGCTTGGACTTGATGATCTTAGAGGTCTTTTTCAACCTTAATGATCCTACTATTCTATGATAATATAATTCCATGCATGTGCAAAGGCCCTTTCTTCCTCAGACTTCACGAATAGAATGTGAGAGTATTGCCTTCCAGAGAGACAACTTCGGGAGATTATTTCAATTTTCACTCTACTACAGACAAGATCTGCACCACTGCATAAATGAAGTAAATGAGAAGTATTTAAAATAATATATTAAACTGTTAAAACTGCCTCAAATTAGTTTTATTCAATTTGACCTAATTAAAAAAAAAAGATACTTGAAAAAGGCATGTTTTACAAATCTGTGAAAGAAACCATTAAATAAAATTGTCTTCATAAAAGAGTTAATGAGGATAAAAAGAGTTAAGGAACAATAATATGTATGCACAAATATGAACTATCCCAAAGCAGAAGGCAAGGAAGATAGGTAGGAGAGCAATGTGACTAAATCTTGAATTCTTCATTAAACTCAAACCTAAGCAGAAATCTTATAGAAAGTAGAAACAAGTTGCAAGTACCCATTAGGTTAATAAAAAAAAGTAGCACAAGATGGAGAGATTTGGGCTGGAATGGCTAAGACAGAAAACAAGATGCAAATAGTATGAGTCATCAAGAATGGTAGTGAACTTTGTAGGGAGATTAGTATGAAATTGTTGGTCTACTATTAACTGGGGAGAGTGGATTGTAAATAGATGACGCCAAGGAGGATGAAATGTTTAATGCATCTTTTTTTATTCTGTCTTCCCCAAAGGTTAGCTTGAGCTGCTGACTAGAGTAGTCAGTGCCAGTGAAGCAGAATAAGAGAATCATGAGAATGGTTCCATTACCAAAATATAGAATGTAATGTGTTTTGATGAGCTTTAGATTATCTGTGATATCTTCATGGAGCTAGCAATTATGACACAAATCCTCCTGGAGAAACAACTGGAGGTAGGTCAGCACACCTAGAAGTATCTTAGAAGCAGTAGATGGTGTTCAGTCTGAGCAAAGACTACATGTTTGACCTGAATCTAGGCATCAGTAGGAAATTTATACTAGTAATGATTTACCTAAATCAGCAACTTTGAAAACATCTCAGGGCAATTAATTGTCTTCTCAAGAAGGATCTATGACTGCATATCAATTTGAAATTAGAACCCTTAAATTCGGATTTGTTATGTAGGTGCCTAAAGGTATGCCAGGTACTGGATTAAAATACCTTCAAGTACCCACATCAAATGTCCTTTGGAAACAGGGAACTTGAATCAGGCTAAGAATACCCTGCAGGGTCTCAAATAGCAACAGATATTGCTAATCCTAAATTCCCACTGTGGTCAGTGGAATACAAAATGCATTTTGGTTGCTAAAATTTAAGTTTCTTGTACCACTTGTGATCTTCAGGCTAGCAATGAGGACATGGGGCTCACACCGACCTGGTATTATATCCCCAGTGGCTGCCTTGGAGACACAACATGACCTGAAATTATAGCAGACACTTGTATGTGTAATTTCATCAAACTGGGGGTATATTTTCTCTGTATTAAGAGCTTAGACACCTTCAAAACTTGTGGAATCTTCCATGCAGATAAGGAGTTATGCTCTTACACCCTTATAAACTTAGCAATATATATCTATTTGACACATATTCTGCCCTGAAGTACAAGGAAAGGCAGTGCAGTAGTGGTCACAGAACCTGTGGGGAAGAGGGGTTTATAGGGGAGGGATATAGATTTATACTGAAGAAGAAAAAAAACTGAATTAATAAACTGCATCAAGCTTATGAAGGTTAACAGACAAATTAATTAATCTGAACTTGAAAAAAAACCTGGTCCAATTCACCTAATTTTTTTAGATCATAAGATTAGAGGCCCAGAGAATTTAGGAATTTAGTGTGCTTTTAGCTATTTAAAGTTTTTGTTTGGTAGGTTGGTTTTGTTGTGGTTTTTTTGTTTTTTTTTTTAATAATCCAGATAAAGAAGTAAATTCTTGTTGATTCTTCTATGGAGGCCTTAAATAATGTTTGGAAAACTGTGCCCAGAGAATTATTTGTGGTTCACTGCAAGAATGAAAAGATGTACAGAGTGGAGCTTCATTTGTTTTTTTCATTAACAACAGGGATGATGGAATCGAGAGCATATGATTAAATTTTCAGACAACACATAGCTGGGAGGGACTGTAGGCATACTGGAGGATAGGATGAGAATCAAAAATGATCTTGACAAATTGAAGAAATGGTCTGGAAAAAAACCCAGATGCAGTTCAACACAGATGAGTGCAAGGAACTACATTTAGACAGATATAATTAACAGCATAAGTGGGAAGAAAAACAAATGGTTGTGAAGAATTAATTCCCTGACTTTCCAGGGATTATAGTGGATCATAAACTGAACTTGGATCTGTAAAATCATCCTGTTGTGAAAGAAAACAAACATCATATACAAAGTATAATCAAGAATGTAAGCGTGCAAGATGTGTTCAACCTATTTACCCATTAGTGGGGCAACAGGTAGAGTACTGTCTGGGCAGGTCACCTTCAAAATGTGTGTCAGCCACAGAGAGGAATTTTAAAGTAAAGACATCCCAGCTGCAGATTGGAGATCTAGAAAGCAAGATCCAAAAGGAAGCATTGAGTGAAGTGTAGAGAACAGGACACCATGGAGAATACACCAAAAAATTCTCTTTTTTAATAAGGTTATTGTTACAGGAAAATACATCATGCTGGGTCCAGCAGACCAAGAGGTTGCTGAGGCTCTTACAGCTCTGTGCCATAGATGCAACCAGCAGCAAACTGAGCTTGTGGCCCAGCAGGCACACACACACACACACACACACACACACACACACACACACAGAACATGCATATGCCACATACACACACACAGCTGTCCACACAGACCACAGACATGGAGCACTCCCACAAACAGACAGCAGAAACAGCCTTGGACTGTCCCCATCTCTAGCTGAGGAGGGTGGAGGTTTGCCAGTGAAAATATGTTTATGCACATGAATATAAATCTGTATGTGCATATGTATAACATGGACCTTCCTCAGAAGCTGGGCTCCAACACTCAGTTTGTCCAGTAGCTGTGCCTGGATCCCAGTCTCCCTGGGATCACCTGGACATACAAACCCCTGACACTACAGCCCCTCTGCAGCTGCTGGTGCAGACCACCTCACTCAATTCACAGTCACACTCCCATGCCCAGAGCTGGCTCTGACTCCCCTGGTACCTTCTAGTCAAATTCCCCAGATTGTCACCCTTATAGACACACACACCAGCAGGTCTTGACACTAGAGATTCCAGATCCTAGTCTCTGTAGAAACTGCTGGCACTCCTCTGGTTTCCCAAAGTCTGGGAAAGTCCCATTTCCTCCTGGGGTCTCACTTGTGGACACACCTCTTCCCTCCAGATCTGAAGTCACCTGCTTGCTGGCTCATCTGTCTGAATTTTTGCTAGTGATGACACACATTCCTACACCAAGAGTAATCCAGGTGCTGCACTGTGGACACATGGCTTGGCTCAAGTCCCACACCCACACTGGCACTTGGGTTTCACTCAATTTGGTCTCTCCAGTCCAGTTGCTGGCACCCAGGGCGATGCACTCTCTGACCTGTAGTCCCACACCTATTGCTGGCATTCAGACCCCATCCTACAGACATGTACACAGAAGAGGGAATCCCTCCCACAAAAAAAATTGATAAAAATTGTGCTGAGCAAACGAAGTGTGTGGCCAGATATTATTTTGAGCAGCAAGCTATTTACATGCAAATAGCCTTTTTTATCTCCTTATCCTTTTGTTTTCCCAATCTTGTTCCTACTCAGGATTCCCTTCAATACTTTTGGTTTTTCCCTAAACATCCCATTATGAATCTTCAGCAATCCCCAAGTGCTCTTCCCCTACATCCCATAAAGTGTTCTGTATACCCACTCAGTCCCAAAGGTGCTCCAGCACTGATTCATTGTGATAGTCCACAAGTGACACCCATCAGAAGGAATCAATGCTGGACCATAGGACTCATTCTGGGATGCAGAAAAAGTGATAAAAAGGGTTCCTGTGGGAAGGAGTCTGAGTGCAGCAGCAGGTGTGGGACCCTAGGCTGGTGGGTGCATGTCCTTGGGTGCCAGTAGCTGGGCTGGAGAGAGCAGAGTGCCTTCTTGGACTGAGCAGTTTCTGAATGACCAGCCTGGATTTTTCATGTTTTTGGATTTGGGACATGGTTGTATCATTTGTACCAGTCTTAGGACATGTCTCCCATTGGTGAACACTTTGCCTGAAGGGTAAAGAGCAGGTGGTCATAGGAAATCTTAAGCAAAGCCTAGAATATTTGATGGAGATGCTAACTAAATTAGAGAGTGAAATGTTTGGGATTCTTCCTGAACATGAACAATTGACCAGCAATGAGATGAAAGGAGAAAAAAATGTTAGCTACACTCTTTTACCTGTTCAATAATTTTGCACAGCTAGAGCTATAACAGATTTCAGCAGAATTAATCCCTAGATCTTCAAGATTCTTTCAGATTACATATTATGAGGGAAACTTTCAAAAGCAAGTTCCTTCAGTTACTAATGTCAGCACATAACTTTTCTTCAATAGCTTAGTGCTTCTTTTCAGCTCGTTGAACAGACAGTTGTAAAAATTCTGTTTATGTAAACAATACTAACCAAGTTAACAGCCTGCTCATAGTAATAACAATTTGCCCAAATTCTACATTTTCCAGCTCCATGGAAAGAAATCTAGTGAAATAATTCTGATTAGGTCATTCAGTCTTTTGCTAGTACATGCAAAGTATGCATTAAGTAGTCAACATTAAGAGAAGACATAAGGACAACCCCTGAAAATGCTTAGAAAAAAGTCATTATCTGTGGTAGCCTTTCATGCAATTATGAGGTTTTTTCCTTAATTAAAGTGGAAAAAAATAATACAGTCTGGTTACGTTTTGTAGGTTTTTTCGGTTTTCTTTTTTTATTTTTCTTTTTATTTTATTTTTACTTTAATTTTTCATATTTTTTGAGGGGTCTTTTTTGGCATTGCACTTTTCCATAATTTTCATTGTACATAGTTATAAGAACAGAGTATTTTTTTCTGTAACTTGTCTTTACTTTGGTTAGATGTGATATTTGTTTGGAATGTTAATTGTTGCATAATTTTTCTGCATATGAACAGAAATATTTATGGTACAAGGATGACCTAACAGTTAGAGATGGAATCTTCTGAGATGATTGATTTCATTTCTGAATTCTGCAGATGAATCATGTTAGAACATTTGCTTCAGATTCCCTTCATGAGGAAAATTTATTAATATTTACCAATGCTGGTATGCAGCAAATTTATTTAATTCTTATGCAATACTTTGAGGTCGTGTTATGTTGTATGGTGTTTAGTAAGTACTTTAGTTTTTACAAGAGGCAAATTACTTTCTATTGTATTTGTGAAATCTGTACCAACAGTTTGAGATTTGTACTGGTCCACTTACAAGAACACTGACATAGCTGTAGATTTTTATGTACATGTATTTGAAAATTGATATGAATTTTATAAAGGTTACTTTAATCAGCAACAGATGTTTCACCTGTGTTAGTGTTCTTAACAGAAACCTGCTTTTAATGTTCTCTAGAAACAGCAGACTGCAGGGAACTCATTAATAAAGTTTCAGTTTGAGTTTCTAGACATTATCATTTAATATTTTGTTATAATCTGAATTGCTAAAAGTACTTTAAAAATTCCGAGTATGTAATAAAGTGACTGTTCTCCCTTAATTTCACCTCTTTCTCCTGGAAAACCATTCAAGATTAAGAAAGAACAGGATGTGAAATAAATAGTAAATCAGACTATGAATGTTCAGGACAAATTCATTTCTTTAAGATATAATGCTTGATTAATCACTGAGTTTAGAAACACTTAAGTAATCTTAAAAAAAATACCATTGCTGTTCTATGCATGAAAAATACTGGTGGTTTTTGTACAAAGGACAGTCTAAAATCTAAAGGAATCACACAAGACCATAATGCACCTAAGCACTTGGAAAAATATGCCAAGATATAATGCTTTGTTTTCCATAATAAACCAATATATACAAAACTGGGGGGGAAAAAAAGAAGTGACAAGAAGAGAAAGAAATTAATTAATAATTAGTTAAAGAAATTGATTTGCATTTACTATTTGAGTTCACGGTAATATTGTCTATTATTAAGAGAAAAAAATATTAGGTTTAGAAAAAAATACAAGCAACAAGAAAGAACATTTTACCTGTATCATATTTGCTGTATATGGAAATTAAGTACCTTGCTAAAGAATTTCAAAGGACATGAAAGAGTTGATGCAAGACACATGGAAAAAATGACCTGTCATTTTTTTCAGCAACATAATAATTTCAATAATTACAAAATATCATTAACACAAAGTTGTTTGCTACTGGTTCATTTTTTTGATCATTCTGCCAAAAATTTGAAAGGTAATAAATTCTCTGTGTCTATCAGGAAAAAAAACAAACTGAAAGCCATAAGCTAAAATGTCAGCTGATCCTGACTTGGAGCAGAACAGTTTGACTGAATAACCCTGTGAGGTTCCTCCCAGTCATATTTCATATGAGTACATAATTAGGAATTGGCAAATGTTTTGAAAAATGCTTAGCTGAAAGCAAACAGAGCAGTCATGTATCCCCCCTTGTGTGTCCCTGGAGCTGCTGCATTTGTGATATTTCTGTGACACAGAACAGTCTTGCACCTGCCCAGCTTTTTTTTCTCTTACTCATGTCAAAGTGCATTATAAAGAGAGCCAAATATATTGTCCTGATTTCTCAGACTGTGTGACAGAGTCAATTAAAGGTTAATAGAGTTCTCCCAGGTCTGGCAGGAAGCTAGTGGCACAGGAATATAACCAAAATTTGATGATTCCCAGTTTAAGCACAAGCATATCATACCTAGTGGTGTTCAAAGTACTTGAAAAAGTTGCACGCACCTCATGAATATTGTTAGTCACTGGAAAAATGGAACTGACATTGGTATGGAATAGTGAAATATTTGTTTGCCCAATCACAGAATGATTTAGACTGGACCTTAAATATCCTCTCCTTCCAGATTTATCCATTTTCCCAATTTTAGGGGCTACACTGAATCCGAAAAATGTCTCAAATTAGAATAAAGACCATACCAGTTTCCTCCAATACTTTTTTAATGTTATTCCACAGAAAGATTGAGATGGAGAGTTCCCCATATTTAAACATAATATGCTTGTGTGTGTATGTGTTGTGATTTTTTATTATTATGTTATTTCCATGCAGCATAACTAAGCCTACCTTTACTGTGATTTCTTTAGTTAAGTTGTAAAATCTGTAGGGAAAACTTTCACAGCAGCTGTTCCCCTCCATAAAACAAGATTCACATCTTAAAACTTCTCTTCCACAAACTAAATAGGAAGAATATGTGAGACATTTCTCTTATAATTGTTATATATTTATTGACACATTTTAATGGTATGTATATGCCACAATATGTATACTTACATATTTAAAGAGCATACTTAAAAAAAAAAAAGATAAACAAACAGAATTCAAGATTTTTAGAACTATTAACATACTGTCATTAGTAGAAATTCTAGTGATTTTAGTGTCATAAAAATTGTGATATTCTTTACATCCTTGGACATTCATAATTTCAAAGCTTGTGCAATGCAAAACTTGAAAACATTCAAAGTCGCTTTTGTCAGGCTGCACACCTTGCTGGTGTAGGTGTAGCCTCTGTGGACCAAAGCCCCTGATTCTATTTTCTGCCCCACAATGAATATCTCTAAAAGTATGTCCAAGACATATTGTAGATTACTTAAATTCTAACTCCTAGTTCTTCTGCTGAAATGAAACAAACAAACAAACAAACAAACAAACAACAACAAAAAAAACCCCTTCCTAAATAATATTAAATTTACATTATTTTTGAGGCTTGGGTGGGTTTTCATCTTCTGAGAGAGGCTGAGTATCTGACTGTATTTGGGAAACCAAGAAAATCTCAAAACCAACAGGAGTTTCCCAAGAATTACAGCTTTTGAAATTTGAACCCCAGGATGACAGCCTAGAGTCCTTACCAGCATCCTTGCTTGGTATGTGGTGGCAGAGTTTAATTTTGTTTGAATTTATAATAAAAAGAGTTTCACAGACTGTATTGCCTTGCAGAGGAAAGAGCAAATGTAAGATAATACAAGTAGGAAATGGACCAAAAACCTTTCATTTCAGACAAGGAAAAATGCCAAGAAGGTAGGTAGACTTCAGTCAACAACCACCACAAAACTGTAGTAAACAAGCTGTGGGATCTGACAGATGGTGCAAAACATTTTGTATGCCCTGGCATGAAATACTGTCTTCCTTGAATTAATTTTTATGCTTTTATTTCTGTGGGGGAAACCTAATCATAACACAAAATATCCAATTCCTGGAATAATAATTTTGGATAGAAAAGGTTCAAATTCATGTTCCTTGTCCACATTAAGCCAAAAATTGATTTAGTTTTTCCATTTTGTTTCCCTGTACTTTTTCAGACTACTGCTGAGTCCTCAGTACTTTGTCAGACTGCTGGCTATTTTAACTCTCCTAATCTAATTTTGTTCAGAAATTCTTTTTGCAACTCTACAACAAACTTTCTCTAATTCCATTTCTGTTGAAATTAACACATTGTGTTCTGCTACTATAATCATGCTTCTATGAAGAAATGTTTATGATTAACTCAAGTTATACATTTATCTCCAAATACTTGTTTAAATATATTTATCTCTGGTTGACCTACTTTTATTTTTAGTAATACATTCTGATTTTTAGTAATAAAAAAAGAATTAACAAATATTAATAGCAGTACAGATGAATGAATAGCATTAAAGTAGAGTTAAGACTCTTTAGTGCTGAAAACAGAAATAGTTAATGGGTTAGCACACTCATCAACCAGTGTAAAAAATCTTCAAAAATTTAACAGGACAATCAAGTAATTATAATAACCTGTGTTAAGAAGAATCTTGACAATGGCTGTTATGATAAAAGAACATTACAAAATTACTTGCCATCAGTATATGTGTTTGCTTTTGTATGTATGCTTGTATGGATGTTATGAAAAAATAATATTCCTTTGGAGACAAGAGCTGCTAAATTAAGGAAACATTGAATTAAACAATGGACAGCCCTTCAATTTATTTTTAAAAGAAATTGTGCCAAGTGTCAAAGAATACAGTTTGAAGGTCATAACTGTAGTGGCATGTCTGTAAAAAAACATGTTGCATTTTACTTTTCCCTTCTAATAGTCTTTCTAACAGCCAATGTTGTTGCAAAGTAATATTTATGGTGTCAAACTCTGTCTCTTCTATTCCTTCATTCATTATTGCCACTCACTATCATTACTTTCCTTTTTCCTCCAGCAGCACTAACCTTGTCTCTGTCTGTAAATGCCCAGAGTGCTTTAGCTTGTGGACAATAATGAGTAGTTTCAGTGCACCCTTGGAGTTGAGATCATTATCTAGCACATATTTCCCATTCCTCTGCTTTAATTTGTAAGGTATTTGAGTACATTTTTCTCTGACATTTTATTTCCAGTGCACTAGCATCCCCCACTATAGACCTCCTTCCTGAATGTATCAATGAAACCTTTTCTGAGAAACACTTTTTAAGAAATTTCAGCAAATCTTGTTTGCCAAGTCCAGATGCTAGATCACTGAAAGCCTGAAACTGCATCAGTGCTGTTTTCTGAGCATTTTTTCAGCCTTCTTACAATTTCTAACCTCTCAAGAAATACTATATAATTTCTCTTCAGAATCACAATCAGTTTTTCTAATCTCAATAATAAACTTTGTCCCATAACCACTTACCTTGTTTAGGCACTCCTGGCATCTTACTCATTGATATCACCTTTTCAGTTCTGCTGTTTTATTCCTCTGGACTTCTTCATTTTCTGCCACAAGACATTGAATAATTTTCTGCTTTTTAAACAGTACCTTCAGCCTTGCCTCCACTGAGATTTTGTCATGCTTTATCTGTAGAACTGTTTCATAAATTTTTTCTTATTTTTGTTTTTCCCATCTTTTCTTTTTTCACTGTGAAGCATCTAACACAACTGGCTAAAACTGTGCCTTCTACCAAGGCAGAAAATATTGAGCAAGATTCTCACATAGCTATATCTGCATGTATTTTGAATGGAGAGTAAATCCCCCTCAGTTTGTTCTGTATTCTGAGACACATTCTTTTCTGTCACAACAAATTTGTGCATTTCTTCATGATTATCCTTCAAGATACCTGGATGTATTTTCCTCAGCGTCAACTATTCACTTGTCAGTATCACTTTGAAAAGCATGTCAAAGCTTGTGAAATTTATTTTTGGATCATGAGCTTTGTCTTTCACTGTGGCTAAAGTTTATTTAGTGATGCCAAAAGAAAATCAAACAAATAAAATGAGAGAAATATCCAGTCATGTTCAAATCACTGTGAGTGATAACTAGTTCACACCAGGTTCATTTTTCCTTTGTATTTAACTTCTGTGGATGGTTACAGCTAAGAATTATGACTTAAGTTCCATATGATAGATACTCAACAGCAAGAAACAGATTATACATACAAATTTATCAAATTAAAAATAATGAATAAGCACTGACTGAAAACACCTGTCAATCTTGGGTCATTTAAAGGCTAATAGTTGCCTGGAGCCAGTGCTACAGCTAGATGTCAAAACAGAACAGTTGTAGTATAATGTCACCCTCTTTTCTGGATAGCCACCACTACATGTGCAAACATGCAAACTGTTATGGTAATTGAAGATTGCATGTGTTTGATTCCTTCTTAGGGTTATGCTTATCACAGGTAAACCAATTTACCTCATACTGTATGCAGAAATCTTGCTACCACTCTTCAATTTTACTTTTTTTACCAAAAATCTATGTCTTTCCTTATGAAAACTGACTCAATATTACTATTAATTATAAAGTTTGCTTTTTTAATTTATTTCTCTCCCACTAGTTACTCCTTTTTTTTCAAGAAAAAAATCAACCTTTAAGAAAAATCTTTGTTCTTTGATACCTTCACGCTCCCTGAAATTTATTTCCTCAGTGCTATCCAATTTAAAAGTAGATACTTTTCTTCTGAGCTTATGATGTGCCTACTGAGATAAAAATAATCCCACTCTAGTTCTATGAATAAACATTTAGCCGTTTTCTTCTACTTATCTCTTGCAATCTGTGAGAAAGATTGTGAAAAAAAAAAACCTAAATGACAGGTCTATGAAGAAAATCATCATAAAAAATTAGTCTTCTCAAAGATTTATCCAAAATTCTTGCTTGCAGGGTGCTGTACTCAATTGAAACCTCGCACAGATGAGGTGAGCAAAAGCTCCAGTGTCTTCAGCTGTGAAACAAAGCCCCAGAGCATTGTTTAGTTAGGATTCTTTAAAGTGCCAGCAGAGATAGATTCAGTGTGGCTGAAAATATGTCTGGAGGCTGAAACTTTGCAGAATCTTTTCTGTGTGCTAGTTTGCATTATGATTCTCTTAGAAATCTTAAAATTCTAAGTTTGGGAAGCACATTGTTCCCATGTTCAGAGCTCTCAGTTTCTTGGCCAGACAGATGTGTTTTCCTTTTTGCATCTTTGAATGATTTCTCTAGGATCCAGATGGGAGAAGCAAGGCACACAAACATAGCTTGGCTTGTTCTGTAGCTTGCAGTATGAAAGATTCCTCAAAATTTGGAGCAGTCAATAGTATTTAATAATGTGTTTGTAGCATTTAAATTCTCCCATTCATCTATTAAAAGGAATCCTACATAACCTTCAGTGCTTTTGCCTCTGTGTAAGAAATGTGCCATGAGTTATATGCTGTTTCATTGCACTCTCCTTTATTTCATTATAGCACAGCATATGAGAAGAGGTTTTAATCACAGTTATGAACAGTTTTATTCTCCCAAATCCCATCTTTCAGATGCATAAGAGAGAAAAGCATATTCCACTTTCACAAGGGATAGGGAGGAATATTCTTTCTCCATCTATTCCAGGCCTAATAGCTCAAATGTCTTTCCATCAGGAATCAGGTATTTAACACTTTTTTTTTTTTTTCTAGTGGTCTGTAGTGCTACTTCCTGTTTGTTACAAGTTTCTCAAGTACTGCATATAAGGAATTTAGTGTTTGAGGTTTTAAGCTGTAGTGGGTTGACCCTGGTTGGAAGCCAGGCACTCACCAAAGATGTTCTATCACTCCCCTCCACAAGCAGGCAGAGGAGAGAAAATACAAGTTTCCTGTGTTGACAGAGAGAAATCTGTCACTGAATTCCATCGGGGCAAAATAGACTCAACAACAAGAGTTCACCCATGGGCAGCAGTTCTCCCCAGACTGCTCCAGTTAGGGTCACTCTTCCATGGGGTGCAGCCCTTCAGCACAGCCTGCTCCAGTGTGAGTTCCCCAGAAACCAACAGGTCCTGCCAGCAAATCTGCTCCACATGGGCTCCTCTCTCCAGGGCTCCACAGGTCCTGCCAGGAGCCTGCTCCAGCACAGGTCTCCATGGGGTCACAGCCTCCTTTGGGCACCCACCTGCTCCAGTGTGGGTCACCCCCAAGGCTGCAGGTGGATCTCTGCTCCCCATGTCCCTCCCTGGGCTGCAGGGGCACAGCTGCCTCTCCATGGGCTGCACCAGGGGCTGCAGGGCAATCTCAGCTCTGCACCTGCAGCATCTCCTGCCCCTCCTGCACTGACCTGGGTGTCTGCAGAGCTGCTCCTCTCATAAATTTTCACCTCACACTTCTTTGGCTGCAATTAAATCTGTGCAATGCCTTTTTTCCTTCTAAAGCATGTTATTACAGAGGTGTTAATACCATTTCTAATCAGCCCAGCTTTGGTCAGCAGCTCATCTGTCCTGGAGCTGGCTGGCATTGGCTCTGCTGGACATGGAGGAGCTTCTGGCAGCTTTTTACAGAAGTCACCCCAGTAGTTCCCCCAGCTACCAAAGCCATGCAAACCCAGTACATAAGCCTGTTTTCCCATATATCAATGACCATGGATAGTTTTTTTAGAAACAAATTTCCATGTGAAGCTTTTGGTTTTTTTTGTTCATTTAGGTTTTTATATTGGTTTTTCATCCTCTTCTCTCTCTTGCACACTTAGTACTTTCATGTTACTTTTTCATAATACTAAATGGGATCTTATTTCAGGAAAGCTTATGTATAATTATCTCTGTTTTCACTGTAAGGAAGGCATTAATAAAAAGTGGGAAAATAAAGCTGCTCAGTGAATAATTATGTGTATATTATGAAGTAGATGTGGTTTGTGCTCCACAAGTGTGATGCTTTTATTTTCCACCCTTGGGGACCTACCAGAGTGAACAGAAGCCTCTCTATTCTTTTCTTAGGATTATTTCAAGGAAAAGCAAAGGTGCATCAATAGGACTGACACAGCCCAGTATGAAGTATGGTTAGCTTATTTGTCTGATTTTGAGACAAAAATAGAAGGTTTGGATGTGGAGTGCTGTGCCATGCACAAAGGAATTTTGGAAACAGGAGAATAGAATTTCCTGGTGCACGCTTGAATCACAGAATTTCTCATCCAGTTCCTCTTGCCAGCTTTCACCAGTGGAAGCTGTTCCTCTGTTAGGTAATGTTTGATGAGTTTTATACTGGTAAATTGTTATGTTGTTTGTTAGCTGTTTCAACAGCCCCCTTAAAGGGGCTGTGCAATGCTTTCCAGGCATAGTTCAGCTTCTCATGTTATCACTGTAATGACTCATCCAGTTTTCTAATATAAAACCAATTCTGGCTTGCAACACATCTCTACTGGATGAGGGGAAATTCAGGAGCTTACAACTAAATGAAAGTACTATTTCAAAGTTAGTATTCATGCTGCCTGACCTTTTGGCACTTAATGATTAGTAAGACAAATACATTATTATTCTATGTCCTGCTCCCAAATTGCATTGCATCAAGAAGATATAATAGGTGATTTTTAATTGCCTGTTTTCTAGTATTTACTCTGTAGAATAGATCTGTTCAGTCTGTGACCATTTTTTGTTTTTCCTGTGTTGGTGTGGTTAGACAGCAAAGCACCACAGAGCTGCTTCATCACTCCCCCTCAGTGCAGTATAGGAAGGAAGGAGAACTAACACAAACATTCCATAAAAAAATTTCACACTTGGAGGCAGACATTTCCCTCTATTCTTTTGCTCTTTCATCCTGAGATCTTAGTGAATCCCATTCTTTATTAAACATACTTTTAAATTACATGAGCTCTCGCCTTCTTTCATAATTCCCTAAGTCAGCTCAAGACAAGAGTGTTTTGTAAATGTTCTTAGAGGAACCAATAATAAACATTCTATTAATTTTTTAAATTTTAATCTTCAGAAAAATTCAATTGCATTCTTCAAAGCTAGTTGCACCAATCAGTTCAAAACTTTTAGTATGTGATGAATCAAAGAGAGGAACACTTGTTACTGTAACTGAAGCCAACTGGAGAAAGGTTAAGGTACCTAAAATTAGTGAATAATTTTGTAATCATGGGTAAAAATAACTTTCTGTTCTCACAGTTTCTTTTACAAGTTCTTTTGTTCCCTTCCTCAGGTCCTTCCCAGATATAATAAAGCTTAAGGATTCTAAGCCTTTAATGTATTTTATTCAGCATAACTTAGGTCTATGAGGGAGTAAGGATTTCCACTAAGCCTTCCAAGTCTGGGGCTCCTGCCCTCTAGACTTTATTTTCACTTAAAAATTGACAGAAAAGGCAAGAGGCCAGATTTACTGCAACTTTATTCAGAGCAGATGGAAGCAGATGAAACTATAAACAGCAAAGTAGATGAGCATGGAAGTTAAGTAAAACACTAAGTGAAGCTGTTAAATCTGACACAGGGACTAAAGATACACTTCAGAAAAAATTGTTGCTGAATTAAGCACTGACAGAAAGCAGGATCTGATTTCACAGGACAATGAAAACCAAAACAGGGTTTTTTTAAGTTTGAAAAAGATATTAAGAAATAATCAGTGTTAATTTAGAAAAGCATCAGATTAGTTGGTCTAATGAGCCTTAGAAACTGCCAGTTCAATGTGTTCTTGATTTCCATCATAAAAGAAAATGTGTAAATTTTGCCCTTGGTGAGTGAACTACTTTTGAGCATGAAGAAATTGTTTTCTTTTAGGGCCCATAAACCTGCCTCTAATTTTATCTGCATAAAACTATAAAACATAAAAGACTAGCTATGAGGGGACATATTTTTGGAAGTATTTTCAAGAATCACAGAATTATAGAATTATAGAATAGCTTGAGTTGGAAGCAGTCTGAAAGATGATCTGGTTCCAAACCCTTTGCCATGGACAGGAAGACCTTCCTCTAGACCAGGTAACTCAAAGCCCCATCCAAACTGGCCTTAAATACTTCTGGGGTAGGACAGTCACAGCTTCTCTGGGCAACCTGTGCCACTGTCCCGCCATGCTTGGAGTGAAACATTTTTTTCCTAATATCTAATAGAAATTGACTCTTTTAGTTTAGAACAATTCCCCCTTGTCCTGTTACCACATGCCCTCATGAAAAGTCCTTCTTCTTCTTTCCTTTAGGTACTGAAAGGCTGCAATAAGTGTGGAGCCCACTCTTTTCCAGGCTGAAGAACCTTGTCCCTCTCTAAAGGTGCTCCAGGTCTCTAATCATCTTTGTGGCCTTCCTCCAGACTCACTCCAGGTCCATGCTCACAAGAACAGGGCAGAGGAGCAGAATCACCTATCCTGCTGGCCATGCTGCTTTTGACAGTGTTTTGCTTTCAGAGCTGCAGCTGCACATTGCTAGCCCTTGAGCTCTCATCAGCCAATGCACCTAAATCCTCTCCTCAGAGCTGCTCTCAGTCCATTCTCTGCATAGTCTGTACTTGTGTTTGCAATTGCCCCAAACCATCTGCAGGACCTTGCACTTGACATTGTTGAACTTGTTGAGGTTTGCACAGAAGCACATCTCAAGGCTGTTCCTCTGGATGGCATCCCATTCCTCCAGCATGACTGCACCACACAGCTTGGTGCTACCAGCAGATGAGGGTACACTTGATCCCACACTATGTGTCATCAACAAAGATATTAAACAGCACCAATCCTAGTACTGATCCCTGTGGAACATCACTCATCATGCTCTCTGTTTGGAGATTGAATCATTCACCACAACCTGAGTACAACCACCCAAACAATTGCTTATACTGAGCATTCCATCCAGATCTCTCCCATTGAGACACAACAATCTTATGTGGGACACCGTCAAATGCTTTGCACAAGTCCAGGTAGATGGTGTCACTCTCCCCTTATCTACCAAACATGTAATCCCATCGTAGAAAGCCACCAAATCTGTCAGATATGATTTTCCCTTATTGAAACAATCTTGGCTGTCACCCACCACCTCCTATTTTAGACATAACTTATCATCATTCCCAGGAGGATCTGCTCCATGATCTTGCTAGACACCAAGGTCAGACTGACATTTCCTTTACAGGGTTGTTCTTTATTCCCTTTTTAAAAATTGTGTTTATAATTCCCCTTTTTCAGTCACTGTGAATTACATGACCTCTCAAATAGAGATTGTGGCTGAGTCACTTATCCATCAGTTCCTCTGCACTCATAGATGCATCTCATCAGGTCCCATGGACTTATGCACTTCCAGGTTTTTAGATAGTCTTGTAGCTGATCTCCTACAGCAGGCAGTTTTTCATTCACCCAGTCCATGCCTTTGTCTTCTGTGACCTGGGTGGTGTAGTTGTAACATACACCAGTGAAGACTGAGGCTAAAAATTTGTTGAATGCCTCAGACTTCTTCATATGCCTTCTAACCAGGTCTTCTGTTTCCCCCTAGACATGGTCTGTATTTCCCCAGTCTTCATTCTATCACCAATTTAGCTATAGAAGCTGTTCTTGTTGCCCTTGAATTCCCTGCCCAGATTTAATGACATGAATACTTTCCCTTCCTATCATGTTCCCCAGTGCTTGGACAATCACTCTGTGTTCTTCCCAGGTTAGCTGTCCTTCTTCCTACCCTCCTTGGGCTTCATTTTATGTTTCAGTTTTCCCAAGAGCTTCTTTGCTCATCCATGCATGCCTCCTGGCATTTTTTTCCCCATTTTCATCTTTTTTGGCATTCATTGCTCCTGAGCTTGGAGGAGGTGATCCTTGAATATTAACCACCTTTCTTGGGTTTCTCTTCCCTCCAGGGTTTTATCCAATGATAATCTACCAAGCAGATCCCTGCCTGAAGTTCAGGGTAGCAATCCTGCCATGCACACTGTTGACTAATCTCTTTCAAACTCCTTTCCTTCGACCAGGAGAATTGATGAAAAAAATGCTGTGCTCTAGATATCCTCACTGCTTGTCCAAGGACTCTCTAATCCTTCTTGGTGCTCCTCGGGCAGTCCCTTTCTATCACTGGTGCCCTCATGGAGCAAGAGGAGCAGTGAATAGTGGACTGCAAAGGCTTGCTGTTCTCCCAGTGACATCCCAGACAGGAGCCCACAGCAAGGTGCACACCCCCCAGAGTGTGCCAGGCCCACAGACGTGCCCTTGTACCCCTCAGAGGGAGCTGCCTGCTGCCACCACCCAGCACCTGTTGGTTGTGTGAGCCACCAGCTCCTGCCAGGTCTCTGCACTCTCCTGGGGCTTTCTGATTTCAGGACCCACTTGGGTATGCTGAGATCCCCCACTGCACTGTGGAATGCTCCTGAAGGCAAGCTTCTCACCTTGACAAGCAAATTCATCACTGAGATGCCTTCTCTTTTAGAAGTGTAGGTACTTATGAGTAGCTATGGGGGTCACAACTAGCAACAGTCCCTGCCTTAAGTGCATTGTAGCATTGAACATGGTTCATGTACAGTTTGCTTTGCTCTTGGCATGCTGACTAAAATGATGCAAGGCTGGCTGCTTGTTTACACACCTCCCCCCCGCCTCTCTCTGTTTCTGATAGCCAGGTTGATTTCCTGTCTGAATCAAGACTGGAGTAGGTGAAAGCTTCTATAATCTGTCATTAACCTATGGATGCCTTGAATTAGTAATGATGCCTTTAACAGCAGTAAGAGAATGTGTACAATTTCCTCCAAGTATTTCCCATTTCAAGCATAGCATGAAGAAAAATTGCCGTCTCAATTGTTGTTTTACATATGTAGTGTTTTCTATGATTTTAAAGTGATGGCACCTGTATTTCTGACATAATTAATACTTGATTGTAATCTGTTTGCAGTTGAGTGACTTAATAATGCCTTATAGTGATCATATGCACTGGGTGTACATGGCAAGGTTTAGGTGGTGAGGGGGCTGTAGGTGTGGTTGCTGTAAGAACCTGCTAGAAGCTTGCACTGTGTGTGACAGACCCAAAGCCAGCTGGCTTCAAGACAAACCACTACTGGCCAATATTAAGTCCATCAGTGATAGTGGTAGCACTTCTGGGATAACATAGTCAAGGAGGAGAAAACCCCAACTGGGCAGCTGCAGGCAAAGAGAGAAGTGAGAATAGAAGAGAAAACAGCTCTGCAGACCCCAAGGTCAGTGAAGGAAGAGCAGCAGGTGTTTCAGGTGCAGGAGAAGAGATTCCCCTGCAGGAAAAGTCCATGGTGGGGCTGGTGTTCTCCTGCAGCCCATGGAGGGCCATGGTGGAGCAATCTCTCTACAGCCCCTGGAGGATTCCACACCTGAGCAGGGATCCCTGAAGGACATTTGACCCCAGGTAAAGCCCATACTGGGGCAGGCTCCTGGCAGAACCTGTGCTCCCGTGGAGAGAGCAGCTCATGCTGGTGAGAAGTTTTGGCCCAGTGAGGGTCACATGCTGGAGCCTTCTGTCCCTGAAGGAATACAGCCCATGGGAGGGATCCATGCTGGATATCTAATGAAGAGCTGTAGCTTGTGAAGGATTCATGTTGGGGAGTTTTATGCAGGACTGTCTCCTGTGGCAGGGGAAGAGTCTGAGGAGTCATCCCCCTGCAGAGGAAAGATCAGCAGAGATGATGTGTGATGAATGGACCAGAACCCCCATTCCTGTGCTGCTGGAAGAGGAGGATTCAGGAGTGAGGCTGAGCCTGGGAACAAGGGACTAGGGGAATCTTTTTTAAGATTCGGTTTTTATTGTTCATTACCCTAGTCTGAGTGGATTAGCAATAAATTAAACTAATTTCCCCAAGCTGAGTGTGTGTTGTCCATAGTGGTAGCTGGTGAGTGGTCTCTTCCTTTCCTTGTCCTGAAGCATTCTCTTGTACTATTCTCTCTCCCACCCAGCCAAAAAGGGGACCCCACTTCAGTGGGCACCTGGCATCCACCCAGGGTCAACCCAACACATCATATAATTGTGATAAAAATAAAACCCAGGGAAAAGATAAATAGATGTAAATTTCATGAGGACAAGAAGGGCATTCTAAATTTCAACCATTATCTTTGAAATACTCTAAATATATTTATACAAAGATGAGGTCATTTAGAAATCAAGCTTCTTGGCTTTGGAATAGGCATACAGAGGAGAAAAAGTTAATTTGATGCGTCCCTGCAGCTTCTGTTATGAAAAAATGAGTGTGATGGGGTGACAGTAATTAACATCATCATGTGAAGAAATGACACCATCCATGTTCTCTTTTAGGGAATATAAAATGGATTGTTGATTGTAAAGCTAAGAGGCAGATCAGAGTATGGAGAGAATGCCACTTCTGGTGGAGAAATTTTAAATCCCAGAGATCTCAAAAATAAAAGCCAGCAGAATAGAAACTGCAGATTGTTTAGTCAGAGGAACATATGGCATCATGCAAAATACTGAAACTGAATGATTAAACAGACAGACTGAACATTTATATGCACAGTACAGAGCTTGTAGTCTATTTAAAGTCAAAGATAAGTACTATTCCTAAAAGCTAATGAAATCAGAAGATCATTTCTGGAAGCAATAGGCACAATTTCATGATGTTGAGTACCTTGATTACCTCAATTAGTGGCAGAACATGGATTTGCCAGAATTTGCTTGCAAGAATAATTTTTGGCTAGCAGAATGTGCCAAGGTAGTTGAGTGTATGTGGCTGTGTGCATGTGGCTTTTATGCCAGACAGTATACTAATATATATTCACACACACACACATATATATAAGAAAAAATAAATTAATTTTGTTTATCCTTGAAGACTGGTGTCTGCAATGCTGGTGTTACAACGTTCCAGCAGAGCTGCTATGAACTCTATATAGAAATTGGGATTTATTTATCTCCATGGTATCTGAACAAATCATACAAGGACCAGTATTTTCTGCAATAAATAAATAGCTGAAATACACTACATGGGTCTAGAGATGCTCTACTATTTAGCACAGACTTTTCAGAAAGCTATGAATGCTTTCTAGTCTTTAACACAGTCATAATCTATGCTGGGATTTCTTTTTCCTTTGTTTCCTCTAAGTTTTTCTGTCACTAGGCATGTGAAGTCAAGAAAAACAAGGAGTCTGTCTGTTTCAGTATGTGTGAAATGTGTGTAAATTATTATTAATAAAAATAGATCTAATTTATTTGCTCTTAGATGAAGATCTGACTTCCCTGAAACCAAAGCAAATTGATTTTATCCCCTTGGTTTTTTGTTCAGGTGATCTATTTGCTTAAGAATTTTTAAAGGATATTATAACTTGTACTGCATTTTGGATAAACTATAGGTGTATAGACTTGGATATAGGCTGTTTGTTGCAGTGACTCCTTGCATATATACCATGTGCTTTTTATTACACAATCCTATAAGTTCATGGGGTTTTGTCCATGTTTTCTTTTTTAACTGTTGTTCTTTATTTAGTTTGATTACACTTACAGTTTGCATAGTCATGACTGTTACAGAATAGTTTTACATCAGCACAAGCAAGATAATTTCTTGGGAGGCAGTTATCTAACAGTGCCAAGAATAAAATAAAATGGATTTTAATATCTATTTAGTATAGTAAACATTTTGATGGCTCATGTTCACATTTTAGCAGTATCTGTAGGATGAGCTCCTACTGAGCTGTTTATCCAACTGTAATTTTTATCTAACTGTGCTTTTCAATTTTCATAGCCAAAATTCTCATACATTTTTCAATTAAAGCATAGACAGAAGAATATTTATGGTGCATGAAGTGGCAGGTAGACATTAACCTCTAGTTAATTTAGTACTTTTGCCACTGCCTATTAATATTCTTAATTGTTGTTTTCAAACAGTAGTTATCTTAGATACAGATGTTCCAATAAGTATCTTGTGTAAAACTTTGAGGAAATCTATCAATGAACATATTTTTCAAGAAAGAGTTGAAAATATTAAGGAGAAAACAAAGATCATTAGTTGAGGCAAAGCCTATCTATACATGTACTGAAAAATAACAGCAGTAGAAAAAAATGCTCTGTTTGCATTCCTTTATTCCAGTGTCACTCCTCTTTCCTTAAGGGTGGGTAGGATGAATTTATTTTTCCTCTAACAGTTGTACAACATGGATCTGATAGAAGTAACACTTAAAGGGAAGCTTCTTTCTCCACCAGCTGGAAATGTGTTTGAACTTCACCCTTCAGAGCTGGGCAGGTGAGAAGGAATACAGCAGTGGGTTGGTTTAGTGCTGCTGGCATGTTTTGTGTCATCTTCTACTGATCTTGTTCCCAACCTCTCTACTGTAATTGTGCTGAAATAGTTGTGCTGAAAACTGAGGCTTATACAAGTGTTAATTTAGCAGCTGAAAAGATGATATGGTAAGCTCCTTTAATTCTGATCACTGTTTTTCCTTGATACTGCTCCAAGTGGAATGTCTACAAATAATCATTAATGAACCCATAAAGTATCTATCCAGTAAATCACAATGATGAGATAATAATAAATTTTTGGCCTACCATGGTGGTTGTTTTTTGAAAAAGTTAGTCTTTGACAGAAACAAAATGTGCTGACCAGAACAACATATCTTATTTACCTCCTTCTGCAATGTTGGGTCAAAATTTTGGTAGGAAAGCTGTAATATTTTCCATACTATTGATTCTTCCCCTCAAGTCTGAACCCTTCTGATCCAGATTCAAATACCAAATCATACCAAACCATAGCATAAGCAATCTCAACCTCAGTCAAGTACTTCTATAATTGTGTATTGTTTTCACTATTTTCTGTGAAAAATGAAATTTTCCTAGTGCCACTCTCGCTACCAACTTTTAGTGATGGCAACACTAGAAATGCAATTCACATGGCTAATAATTGTAAATCCTTTTACTGTTCCTATACTACTCCCCAAACACCTTTTCTGTCAGCAACTAAACTATTCTATAAAATATGAATGACAAAAGGGAAATTAATATTCTTTGTTCAAAATGTATGATTCAATCTTCTAAGTACCTATGTAGAGCCATGTGAAATTCAGCAGGGAATTGTTACTTCAGGGGATGAATTATATCCCACTCTGAATGGATTTTTTCTGTTACTTAGATCCTTGAATGTGTAGCAATCTACTTGAAACACTGGGAAATTTATGCCTGTTTTCCATCCCAGTTTGCTACCTAGTGAAGTTCATTTAAAAAATTTGTCACTGAATCCAGTGGTAACTGGATGGAGTCCATGATACTTGGGACTGCAACTATAGTAAGAAGAGCTGGGAATTTATAAGTAAACAGTTATTATCCATGTTCTTACTTGTTTATTCAACTGTCAATCCTTATGGATAAATTTATGTCAACTAACAGTTAAATTTAGCAGCAATTAGGTTTTCCCAATAATTTGTAGACAAAGGCATATCACTGGTTATCTTGTCAGGGCTGAGCTGCTCTTTAAAGATGTGGTTGGTCTTTGCTTAGAGTTGAAGTTCTTTAAGACATGGATTAAAAAAGGTAAGACACAAGCTTGAGACCAAAAGAATTTTGGAAGGAGATTAAAATTATTGAAGCTACGAATAATCAAAGTTATTAAAACTTTGTATCACTTTCAGTAAGACCAAAGTGTATCCAGGGGCAGAGATAGGATGGCTAATGGCAGTGTCAGAGTAGAAATGGAAATTACCTCATCAGAGGAGGAAACAAAACTCAGAGTTTCATATGTCCTGATCAAGACATTTATTGATTGTCATTGCAGAATAATGAAAAACTGGCACACTTTTAAATTTTGATAAGTAACTAATTTATCTAATTTGGAGTTTACCTATAAAATAATAAACATTGTACTTTTATTAATACAAAGAAAAACATAGCCATGAGAAAGAGGAACCTATATTTTCAATTCAAGAGTGTAGAAACCTTTGGAATAAATTAGAAAGTATTAATTCTAGAAATAAAAAATCAAAACAATTTGTTAAAAGATCGATAATACCAAAATAACTTGATATCTTTGTATGATAGAATAATTGATTCCCTGGGTATGAGAGAAGCATAAAATATAACTTATATTTTTATTAAGTGGTGGAAGTATTTAACTATAGAAAAATATTAAAGTGTTGAAGATATAGACTTAATTAAAAAAAGATGTTGATAAAAAACTAAATAAGGAAATACCTTAATGCTATCATTTATATGTTATGCATTATTTTTATATTTTGTGACTGTGCTAAATTTTTTGCTTGCAAAAATAAACCCATTTCATATCTAAAGGTCTTCATTATAAATTGTTTCAGGATAGTATAAGGAGAATCAGGAAAAATTGCTTGGGTATGGCCAATTAGAAATTACAATCATAAAACTTCAGACAAAATGCATTAGAAAGTGCAGTGCAAAAGTTAATCATTTTAAATTTTGCTAAACCATTTATGTTACAGGCATATCTTTGCTCTTACCAAATTCTTGGCCCAGACATAGTCCTATAATCATCAGGTCCTATTTATAACCATGATAAACAACCATGGCTGCTCTGAAATTAGTGAACATGTTCAGGTTTATAGTAGCTGAAGTCTGTCAATAACCATTCTATTCCCTCATGGACAGATATGGGTCATATGCACAATACCCTTCAAATATTAACAAACTTCTGGCTTCTCAGAAGGGACCAATTTAGAAATACTTGTTATCATATAGGAACTTTCCTTCATTACCATAGAACAGCTTTCCTGCATCTCCCTATCAATGCATCTTAGTTTTAGGGATGAAACAAATTTTTGTATATGATTATGTGTATGTGTCTGTGTATGTGTACACTAAAAAAATAAGAGGAATCAGATTTCACTGTAATGGGTATGTATAAAAAACATTATAAATAATGCCTGTAAAATAAAGCTTTTCTAGACTGGTACTAATTAGCAACACATTTAGTGCAAATCTTTTGTTCTCTTTATTCACCATTATCGTTGCATACTCAAAGCCATCACTGCCCAGCAAGCACACTCAACGTTAGCTGTGAGCAGTCAAATGCACAGAGCTGACCTGTGTAATTAGCAGTGATGGCAACAATACTTCATGTCCTCAGTCACCACAGTGCAGATGACCAGGCCAAGAGCTCTTTAACAAAAAGAAGTTAAGTAAACATCTCGTTCAAGATCTTGTTCTTTTACAAAGTGGTTGATTTCCAAGTCACTTCCCAGTCCCTGGCTCCCACCCTGAGTTACACACTGCCTGAACCTGGGAAAAAATTGTTTTCCAGTCTGGAGCACATGGCTCATCCTGTTGCTTGGCTGCTGCTCCCTTGCCTAAAGGAGAAGCAGTCTTCACAGGTGCTTTTTCCTACGGTGAGTAATGGCCCATCAGTGCATTGCTAGTAAAGCTGTTGGGTGCACAAAAGCTTTTACAGATCTGCTGACATGCTATTTCATACAGGTTCATCCTATTTCTTTCTTCAGTACTTGACTTGTCTGTCAGAATAACAAGCAAAACTATAAAGTGTCTTAAAATAGCAGTTTTAAAACACCATGAGGCTGAAAGTTTTTATTACATAAAATGATATGAAATCTGGATATTTTTATCAGAGCCTTCCTAAAGTAGTGATTTTGTAACTTTCAAAATGGCCATGCTATAGCACTCCCTGGTGCAGTGAGGATGGAATTTGTTTATCCAGTTCTAAATCAAATATGGTAAAATTGTTTCCTGGAACAGGAAATTGACTTTGAATCTGCCTTTACACAGAATATTTTTCTTTTCCATTTTCATTATCCTGGGCCATGTTTTATGAATGCTGCTTTGTGAAACAAATATATGAAGAAATAGGTTCCTTGATCTATTGAAAGAATGTTTCTGTAAAATGTATATTTCTTAATTCTGGCCTTTGGATAAATAAAAGCTGTCAAATAACTAGACTCTTTTCCCTCTGCCCACAAAGGAATTGACTAGTGATTAAGTCTTTGTCTTCTTTCATTTTATTCATAGCTTCTAGTTATGTAGCTATTTCACTCAACCCTGATAGAATTCACTTTACTGCTGATTTAGCCATGCACATATCTAATTGTATCAAAAGGTTGTGAAGTCCCAGTTGTTCTAAGTCTCTCACTGAAATGTGTGACTATAATATTGTGGAGAGATGCCTATTTTTCATTAGTTAATACATTTTATGGATGAATAACAGATTGTCATTGAAATTGATTGTTTCACTTAAAATGTTTAACTGCTGAGGTGGATTGCTTTTGTACACCATTACTCAAAGCAGAGAATATACTTTTTAGAAAGGTTTTAAAATGGAGTAATTAAATGATATTTATGTCTGGTCAATGCCTTGCTAAAAGGAAGGCCAAAGCCTGCTGACCATATTTTAAAGTTATTCCTTTTTTTTTTTTAAGAATTTTCGTATAAACCAGTGTAACATGCATGTTTTCCTTGCCACAAGCTACATCAGGTAAAGGAAAGACCCTGAAATTTTGAAGGATTTTATTTTTTGTGTTATTATTATGGGTACATAATATGAATTAAAAATATGTATTTGTTAGCTTTATGTAAAAGAAAATATTATCTCACCAAAAGCTCATATAAAACCTGAATATTTTTAATAGAAACTGGGTACATTAATAGATACTATTCACTACAAGAAGCTGCTTCAAATTAAAAATTATATTTAATTTAGCTTTTGTCTGCCTAGAACCCGTCCCTCAGAGGCAAAGCAGGGAGGCATTCTGTTGCTCCATCTCCTTGGAACTGAAGAAAAAGAAAAAGAAAACAGAGAGAGGAGCAGTGGTGTCCTATTAACAATAGTATTAACAATAATGGTACTGATTTTTATCAAGAATATCTTGAAATACAAGCACAGAGAAAACCATGACCAAAACCAGCAATAGGACAGAAGCTGATGAACTGGTCATGATGGAGTAGACCACTGAAATTTTTTCCTTTCCATATATTTCCTTTTTTTTTTCATTTTTCTGAAAATCGTATATTTAGCAATGTTTCAATTTGTTTAGATTTTTAGATTAAAGCAGCTTTAAGTTTGAACCCTGGGACTTAGTGGTTGAATGGAGCCCTAGACAATAAAATATTGCAATAAACATTATAACTGTATAGGTAAAAGCTTTTATATTCAGTATAAGTAATACGCATTTTGAAATGTTGAATTTTCACCTGAAGCAAATGCTACAATATCTAATGAATGGATTGGCATCCTGACTCATAGCACCTTAGCTAAACACACAGACTCCCTGTCCAATCAATAGAGAAAATGATTGTCTCTGAAAAACAATTTTAGAGTCTCAATGATGGGTACATCCATGGAAGGATATAATACTTTCACAGACTGCACAGGGACTTGTCCAGATCCAGCAAATAACAAAGCACTAGATACTGGGTGTATTGTAATTAGCATATGTGAGTGTGGAGTAAAATATTCTTCCATTTACAGAATTTACTTCCTTTGCAGAACAGATGCCTAGTAGTTTGTAATGTTCTATGGGTCATTACATCAGCATACAAAATCCAGAGCCTTGACTGTATATCTTTTACTCCCATGTCAAGGAAGGATGGAGGAGAGCTAGTGCTACTGCTTCTTTAATGAATACAGACAACACAAGGACAGAATGAATCAACTTTTACTCTAGTGGCAGACCTATATGATTTTTCTAGGAAGGAAATTTGGCGGCATACTTGAAGAAACCTGATGAAAACATTTTTTTTAAATAAAAAAGTAGTAAGAACTAGCATTTGGCTTGATAATATCTTTATTTTGATTCTGTGCAGTCATCTGTAGTGACTGCAGCAAACAATATATTTCCATACCATCTGAAAATTGGCCTAAGTAAACTTCTCCAAATTGTGCTAAAACCTTCCTGCAGTGGTGTTTCAGAAGACAGATACCGTGTACTGAGTTACCAAATCCTTTGTGAGATGATCAATGGTTTCCTTGGTTTCTTTAATACAGAAGGAAAGAGAGGAAGGAAAAAAAGAAAGAAACGCCCCCAGTGTATTTTGACTGTCTCTTTGACTCTCACAGCAGAGGGGCAGGGAGCTAGAGCAGAACTGTTATGTTGATTTGTCTTGGCTAGAAAATCCTCCAGGGATGGTGCAGATCAGACAGGTGTAAAAGCTGCAAAATCAGGATGTGAACCACATTTAACACTGGCAGCACACAGTGACAAGATGCTAAAAAGTGGTTTTATCTGTGGTGTACCCAGATTCTTAACAATGAAATAATATTCTGAGGTCATTCAGTGTCACTATTTCGTGCAGGGATAATGCTCAGCTTTCTGAATGTGCACTTTTAAATTTATTTTGAAGCCACTGATTCCACCTATTTATTTACCTACTTTTAGGCATTTCTCAGCAATTTGCTCTGTAGCATCTGCCACATGGAAGGGCATCGTGATTTATCTGCAGCTCTGAATATATTACTTGTTAACCTTTACGAACACCTAGCGTGACTCATTCCATCTTATCACAGCAGACGTCAGTGGGAGTAAGCATCACTCAACAGGACAACCAGTTTGTACAAGATACAGGAGTGTGTACAGAATGTACCCAGATAAAAGAGTCAGTTAATTTTTAAACTGTTAGAAAAGAATGTGGATACAACAGTGCAGTCTGCCCTGGGATATGAGCCATGTGCATTGGTAGTCGTAATAAGGAGTCAAGAACATGACAACAGCATAAATTACAAACAAGAATTGTAATTGTCACCTCTAGGTATCTCAAAAACAAACAAAAACAAACAAACAAACAAACAAAAAACCCAAAAAACAAAACAAAACAAAAAGGCAAAAAAAGCAAAAAAGCAGATAGCTTTAGCCCTTTATGAGCTTTCCCTTTTCCCAGGAACTCTGGTGTTGTTAAACCAGACACTGCAGACCTCTTGAGCAGTGCTTTGTTTGCTAAATTTCCCTGGCTAATGCTAAGTTCTACAGACTTGGGAAACACTGCACCTACACAGTTTCAGACTTTCAATGGTTTGCCCATGCTGCAATTTCTAAACTTTTTGCTCATAAAGTCAAAATTTTCTAAGATGTGTACTTATGTGTGTGTACTTTCCTTTGGATTGATTTGTTTTGTTAGGCTCACACAGGTCTTCAGACAGCCAGTAATGCTTTCACAAAACGAAATTTCTGGTAATTTATACTAAAATAGGCAAAATAACAAACAAAAGTATATAATCCACATAATCTGTTGAACCAATTTAAACACATAAAGCAAGTAATCAAAGTTAGTAAGACTGTTATCTCTCTCAAGTGAAGATTATTCTATGAGGACAATTGTCTTCAAATTTCATTTCCAAAAAGAGACTTTGTGAAGGTTTCCCAGAGTTTATGAAATGTATGGAACTGTAAGAATGGTCCAAAGCAAACTGATTAGCATAATGGCCAGATATGGTTGGGAGATCATCATAGAATCTGAATGATTTAAGTTGGAAGGGACCTTAGAGATCATCTAGTTCCAGCCCTCTGCCATGAGCAGGGACATCTTCCACCAGAGCAGGTTGCCCAAAGCCCCATCTAAACTGACCTTGAACACTTCCAGAGATGGGGCTTCCACAGCTTCTCTGAACCACCAGTTCCAGTGCCTCACCATCCTCACAGGAAAAAACTTCTTTCTAATATCTAATCCAAGCCTGCTCTTTTCCAGTGTGAAGCTTGGTGTCACCTGCATGTTTGCTGAGGGTACACTTGATCCTTTCATCTAACAATATTATTAAGTGTTCCAGTATTAGTGAGGATATTAAGTAACACTGGTTCCAGTATGGATTCCCTGAGGGACACCACTTGTCACCAATGTCCATTGGGACTCTGAACCATGAACAGCTATCCTCCAGATGTATCCAGCCAATTCCCCATCTGCCTAACAATCCACTGATTGAATCAGTCTCTCCAGTTTAGAGAGAAGGATGTGGTGGGGTCCCATGTCAAGGGCTTTGCACAAGTCCAGATAAATGACATCTGTAGCCCTTCCCTTGTCCACCGATGCAGTCACTCCATCACAGAAGGCCACTGAGTTGGTCAGGCAGGACTTGTCCTTGGTGAAGCTGTGCCCAAATCACCTTCCTGTCCTTCATGTGCCTAAGCACAGCTTCTAGGAGGAGCTTCTCCATGATCTTCCCTAGGCACAGGTTTTTGAGGTTTTTTTAAAGTATGTAGATTTTGACTTGGACGCATTAACTGCAAATATTAAATTTGCAATGTTCTCGGCACCCACTGTCTTAAATTAAGGTCTTTAAAGCCATACAGAAAGGCATTTTTGTTGGAATCATGACAAATGCAATGTGTTTGAATAAGATTGTTCCTGTATCCTACAGTATTTCACCTTAGTAAAACCTAGTAAATTTGCTATTAGAAAGACTTCCTCCACAAACAGCAAGAGATTAGGAAGTGCTTAAACATCTACCTAGGTAGCTGAAGTAGGGGCCTGACAAAGACAGTAAGTTAAAAAGATTTTAGATTTTGGATGATGAATTTTGGATTCCTTAGAGACTCTTTAAACAGGTTGTAGGTACCTAAAATATCAGCCAAAGTTAAAGTTAAAGACAAGGCTGGGTGAATCGTTTCTTGGTTTATTGTGCACATTTGACTGTGAACAATTGTTCAGTTTTAAAAGAAAAAGAAATCCATATTTCCCACTGTTGCATTGTTGATCTTGAGAACTTTCCATGTATGAAAAATTTATGATATCTCAATTTTTTATCTTACTATCCTGTTGTAGCGAGTTTATTTGTAAAAAGAAAATTCTACTCCATCCATACAAGGGTAGCCCTGGGCATGACATGTGAATCACTTACAATATTGCCCTCATGAAGCAGAGGCTTTCAGATTAGAAGAGACCTTTGCAATCCATAGCTAACATGGCTTTTCAGCATTGAAAATTTGAGATAATGAAGTTGTCATAGATTGGATTACCTTGGTAATGATGTATCTGCTTCTGACATAGAATGTCAGGTTGCAGCATTTACTTAAACTTACTTTGTGCTTTGTACTCTGAAATGGTATGACTCACATTGCTTCCCTTGATATGTCTTAAACTGACACCTTGCCATAGATATGCAAATGCTCCCATTTTCTGAAAAGAGCAATTAATATACTCCTGATAAACCAAGAGTTCTACAGAAAAATACTGACATTTTTTCACACTGCCAGGATATAAATGGTATGATACAGGATTTGCTGCCACACTTCAGCATTTCTTTAAATCTACAGAAGTACTTCTGCAACAACAATTAAATGATACTGTTCTGAAAATTATATTTTTTATAAGATTGGAAACATGCTGGTAAACACTAATGTTAATCATCATACACTTTGCATGTATTTTTGTAGATATAATATATACAAATATAAAAATAGATCTATAATAAATTAAGTCTATTGTGTTTACTTTATCCATTTTTCTCTTCTGCTGTTGGCTTCTATTGTTCATATAGGAAAGTGTAGGCTCGGTTTTTGTTTAGCCTTACCAAGACCAAATCCATGTTATTAAAGGCCTTCTATAATTTGTTGGTATCATTTACTGACTTATTTTATTTCTGTGGCTGTACAAAGTCCTAATTTTAAAAACTCTTTGAATTTAGTGTCCTTCTTTGCAATTTTCTAAAGATTTAAGTTTCCCTTAGAGAGTGTTCCAGATGAACAATATACAAGCTAGAGGTAAATATTGTCAGTCAAAGGGATTTGGAGGCAGAAAATATTTCCACTGGAAATGTTTTTGCATAATTTAAGCTGTAGTTTAAAACATGTTTGTGGTTTATACCTGGCAGGGTGAAGTTAATAATCCTATTTAAATTTATAAAGTATGAATGTTGTGTTTATTACTACAGATACAGGAAACCAACTGCTGTATGTTGTTAGGCCTAATTTTACCTTAGTATTCCACAGAATCATCCAAAATATATGTCTCCCCACTAAAGAAATTCTCTTTAGGTTCATTTGTTCACATTTTCACTTTTGAGTGAAAAAGAGTAGATGCTGTTTGAGGTACATTAGGGCACCTTAAGCATTCAGGTGTCATTGGCAGACAGGACACCTGTGTCAAATCTGTAATCTTCTGGAGCAGTATCTGGGGACCAGATGGGATACCCACCCTGCTAGGGAAGGTGGCTGCCTGAGGCTGGCAGGGTCAGAGATGGTGCATTTAAAGAGATGGTGCATTTAAAGGAAGTATTTTAAAATCAGCTTTGCCCATAGGCTCTGTCAAGTGCAGCACAGGAGTAGTATCCAGGCACACGTATATTTGTGTTTACTAGTTCTTAACTATTCGATTTTTGAGTTCCTCTTGCATTGTCCTCTTCTCTTTCTGCATTTCTTTTACTGTTTAAAGAGAGCATGAGTTTATATAGGAATGATTGTGAGTTTAATTTCAGTGTCTGAGGGAAGATGGGAGAGATGGGGCAGATGACTGAGATGGCCCAACAGGTGTTTGAGATTCATCCTCAGTGCTCTTAGGACCTATAGCTCTGTAGTTTATACTGTGGATCTTTTTATATCACAGAAATCCCAGCACTCCCAGGTCGGCTCTGCATGGCAAAAGAGTCATGGTATGAATCCATGTTCTGGTTTTGTAGCTGTATTGCTGTAGATTTACTGAAGAAGAGATCCAGTGCTACTTGAAGAGTGTTTTAGTGTCTACGTGCTCTGACACTCCCTCATTCCATCAGGAGTATCACTGCTGCTTAGTTTACACCTGAGATACATTTTTCTCCCTCATGCAAGATCCTATTATGTGTAAATTGAAGTATCTTTAATTCACCCTTATAATAGGTGTGGCACATATTCATCACACAGCACTGTTATCAATGGGCAGAGTATTCTTAACAGGGGAAATATTTTAAACCATCTGTCTCAAATTCATTGATAAAATGTGGTTTACTAGTACAGTGGAATTATATTTTTATTAATAGAACAATTTCTGCATTAATTGGGATCTGCTTGCTAAAACCTTTACTCAGAAGTTGGTAGACAAACACTTTTCTTACTGAAGAGCAACAAATATATAATATATTTCATGACTGAAATACCCTCTGCTAACTACTGTCTTTCTTAAGCATATAATGTTCAATAAACTCCATTTATTCCAAATGAATATGAAGCTATGTCAATATGCCACATGAAATGCAAATACATCTTGTCAGACAACAAACAGAAAGAACAGAAGAGAAAAATCTGTAGACTACTGGTTAGGTCGTACCAATTTTGGACAGGAAGGACAGTATTAGTGGGTATTTGAAGGTCATCTTCTATGGCTGGATAGTTCTGTACTCCAATCAATACTTTATGACTGAGAAAGTAATAGCAGTGTTGAACCTGACACTACTTGAGTGAGAGTTCCCATGTCTTGTGCTCTGACTTACTTAAAGGCAAATTTTGCTGTACAATGAAAATGCCTCTCAGAATAGAGATTTATATTATCAATTAAGTAATCCAAACTACTAAGTGAGAGAGGACAGATGTCTCAGTGAATAAACAGAAAGCATGGAGTCATCTGTCACTGAAAGATGCTCTTGCAAAGGTATGAATTATGTAAGTCTGTTGAAGCTCAGTTGTGCATGATAAGGGGTCTGCTCCCTTTGCACGTGGTGTATATGTAAAATACAGACATTACTATCTGAGTTGTTCAGTTGGGGTGTTTTGTGGATGATTTGTGTTACATTTTCAGTGTGGGCTTTGTGGGTTTTGTCTTGCTGTGGTTTTTTTAGTGAAATATCGAAATATGATTTTGTGGCAATTGAATAGGAGGCTGGAATTTGTTTTCTGTAACTAAGGTGCAAGAGAAGAATGCTTACAAAATCCATTATCTGGAAAAAGGATTAGGTCTCTGGGTTTAGGCAATATGAGATGGCTAAAGACAGAAAACTATGACTGAATATTTGTAGTGGACTTTATCAATACCTTAATTTCCCTTTCTGTTTTAAAGAATAAGCCTCAATAGAAAAATCTCTGCTCCATGGATAAGTTTAAGTTTAGTGAGTCAGAGTTACAATTTTAACTCTAATTGTGTTACTTCTTGCTGTGGCTATGTTTATAAATCTCGGTTTCTTGGCAGGACTAGGTATATTTTTATATGTTACTTCCCTTACATCCCAAATTTTATGGAATCCAATATGTTATGAAAAAGTAAAACTTTTGAATTTTCTTCACTTCAAGATTTATTAATGACAGAAATGCTGACTCAAAATTAAGATATTTTGTTTTTACAAAGTCTATTTTGCTTTATGTCAAACTTACTTTATGCAAATTTACAGCTGCTGATGCTGGGCATAATCCCACTTTTACTACGATTAACACAATTTTGTATTAAAAACTGATGTATCGTACTAGTATTGAAAATTCTTTGAAAATTAAATCCTTTTCCTCATTGCACTGGCATCATTCTGAATTTACAACTGCTACAGTGTTTAGATGTTGTGTCACTGGAGAAGGATTGTAAAGCCTTTCCAGAAGGATTGTGTGAAAAGCTCTCCTTGACTGGAGGATGCATGCAAGAGATGCTGAAGTGTCTTGGTGCTCTCAGCACAGCCCTTGCTGTAAACTCTACTTTGAGTTACAGCTCCTCTGATGGTGGGGACCCTCTCCTTTTGCAGAGGAAGAAATGAGGGCAGTTAGCCTTCATTTTCATCTCTGCTCTAGGTGCCCCAGGCAGCTCAGACATCAGAGCAGGTAGGAAGGGAAACAATCTCTGCCAGGTGAATGCCCAGCTCCCATTATTCTCTAACCTGGAACAAAGCAAAATTAAGGTTTATCTTGTTATTCCTTGAATTGAAGTTCAGTTCCTTGTCAGGTAAAATTCAGACAACAGATATTGCCTAACCCTTTATGGAGGCATTTTATTAAATTCAGAGAGTGCAATAGTTCAGGATTTTCTGCAGAAAATAAGTATGTTTGTGTCATTTAGGGCTCCTAACCTGCTGTTTCCCAGGTTTTGAAGAAAATAGACAAGAGCAGCAAAGTGATGGACAGAGATAAATATTCCACAGGTCCAAAAGCTGCCTTTAGAAACTAGAACCAAATAAACAAACTAATAAATAAAATGAGAGAAGCACAAAACACACTTTAGTATAGCAGAAGTGCAAGATAGCCAATAAAGGAAAAAAGGTTTGAGGTCCTACCTGCATAAGGAATGATTTTATAGAATTAATTTTTCAACACAAAACGAGTGTTTGATTTTAATCTAGTGAATAGTGATGCTTTTGCTAGCTGAATAAAATACTATCTGCTAATAAAAAAACAGGTAATCATAAAAGATAGTCTTCACTCTTAATTAAAGGGTCAAGACACTGAGGTATGTTGAGTTAGTATAATGATGATTTTGTAGTATGAGAAGTTTCTTAAAAAATTAAATTTGAAAAGACCCCAGCTAGTGGATGACTTGATCAATCAAGCTTTCTGTTAAACTGAAAGCTTAAAAAATAAAAAAGAAAGAAAAAGGAAAATAGAGTTTTCTGAGGTAAATATGTTACAAATACAAAAAAGAAGCCTGATATTCTACATGTGCTCATCTTTGTACAATAAGAAGAGGACTGAAAATTTCAGTGCTTTTTGGTTTAGTTTATCAATTAAAAATGAAAACTAGGTGCTCATCACAACGCATATATTAGAAGATAAATAAAAAGCATAAATAAGAAATTTTAAAATTAAGTCAATAGAAACTAGGAAGTTTTAACACAAAATTAAATCTTTGCCTTTAAAATAATGAAAGTGAAGCATCAAAAACCCTTCATCTGCTGAGAGTGAGACTAAAAAAGTTTTTAAAAATCTTCAAAAAGAGTATATTTCCCCAAAATATGTTCCAAGATATACTTATTTCAATGAAATAAATTCAAATAAATACCTTTAAACATAATATATTTATATCCATGTAGCTGCTATTTTGAATGGAACAGCAGAATAGTCACAGGTCAACAAGATGGCAAGCTGCACTTTCATTCTCTGAAAAATGATGTGCAATTTTTATATTAAATAATGTATAAACACATTATTTAGCAGTATTTTCATTTTAAATTATAATAATTATATTACTTAAACTATGTGCTATATAATTTAAAGTTAATTTTAATACAACAAATGCAGTAATTGGTACTTCCATGAAATTATCTCTGAAAATATAATTTTATTAAAGAAAAATCTGAATTTTAAAAATAAGAAACTTTAAGTGAAGTTTCAAGTAGGAGAAACTGTTCTTAGACTAGGAAAGATCCATAACAGATTGAACATTCTAAAAAAAAAAAAAATTGCTAATGAACAACACTAATTATCTTTCAGATATAAGAAACTCTTAAGATGTATTAAAAAAAAATAAAGATCAAAATAGATTGGTTGCTATAAAATTAAAGCTAAATTATTCTAACAGGAAAAATAAATAGACATCCCAATTATGAGTCATTCAAAAGAATTTGGAAATATATTTTCTCCAAATGCATTTACAGCTGAGCCCAAAATCTCAGAGTGCTTCCAGAGCCAAACCACTAAAGCTTAGAGGTGCAGACCTAGATGCTTTAAGTATCTGCAGTGCAAAATGAAATCTGCACCCAAGAGCTGCACCCAGCTGTGAACAGACAAGGGTTGGTAAAGCATCCACAGAGAACAGTCAGAATGACTAGTGTTCTTTACCCTGGAGATACCATGCTTCACATTGAAGGAGCAATATAACTGTTGTGGTGGGGTTATTTTCCCTGCTGGCGTTGAAAATAGAAGTAAACTTATACTTGGGATCACTCATGCTTTATTGAGGAAAGTAACTTCAAAATAACAATCAATAGATTGGTCATGACTATCTCTAGTAGGACACAAAGGACTCTACTTCTGAGCTGGTAAATGATAAAGAGATATTGTCATTTTGATGAAGTTTGCAATGTCTTGTCTGTTCTTGGAAAGCTTGTCAGACCTACTGAGTTTTTAACTTGATACTGGTACAGAAATATCAAAAGACATTCTGACAGAGACTGGATGAGTGAAAGTGAATGCAAGCAATCACAGAAGGACACTTTTGTAAATACTGAATT
Organism: Oenanthe melanoleuca; assembly: GCF_029582105.1. Taxonomy (NCBI): domain Eukaryota; kingdom Metazoa; phylum Chordata; class Aves; order Passeriformes; family Muscicapidae; genus Oenanthe; species Oenanthe melanoleuca. The sequence continues at coordinate 26,559,820 of NC_079336.1, read as the reverse complement.
CAGTGAGAAAGGGAGATATCTTCCTTTAGCCTTTGAATAACTGACATCAAATAAAGCCTTTGGCTGTGTACAGAAGAAATTTCTGAAAATAGTTCTGTGAAATTTCACTGATAATTTGAAAACTACTGAAAATATTTACTGGGATCTTGAGGCCACAGTAAAATCACAGTGCAATCCACCTCCATTGAGACTTCTGTAAAAATATATTCTTTCCCATCATTCATGGTAGAATAACTGTCAATAGAATTGTAAAATAAAAGGGATGTATGGTATGGGGTTAGCTTAATTAGGATACAATACAAAGGGTAAAGACTCAGCGTTGTTTCTTTCATGGAAGAGGGCATGATGGTTGCACAGTTCAAGGTTCCATCTGAATCTTCATTTAAAGCTTGCTTTTACTTCTTTATTTCAAATTTGGTCCCAAATATTCATATCTTCATATCCTCATGCTCCTAAATCCTCAAAATGCTTCTGGGAGCAAAACTTAGCTGGAGTTGATACTCTAAAATGTTTACAATCATTACTTTTTTTTTTTTTTTTTTTTTTTTTTTTTAACTTTAGGCTCCAAAGTACAGTATCTGCTACTTATGGATCTTTGAAAGGAAGGTAATATAGCCCAAAAGAAGTGGAATTTAACACATTTTAGTCCACCATGGTTATGCACCATACACAGAATCAGAAGGCATATTGCTAACCAAACTCCCTTTATTGGCTGTAGGGGACAACCCAAGGACATACATTGGCTTCCTAAAATTTGACTATATGAATAATAAAATATTATCCAATGAGTTCTTCCACTATATATGAGATCACTTTGCTTCAGAAAGCAGAATAATTAGCTGAAATGAAAGACAGACCAGATCAGACTCAGCTTTGAAGACAGTTTACCTGGAAGTGATCTAGAAGAAATACATCAGCAAACACTACAGATCAATAAAATACAAAAGTTACAGAAACTTGAAAACTTACAAAAGTGTGTTGACATGGAAGAAGGGTAATGAGAAACTAAATGGTACATTAGGACCTCTTAATGATCTGTAAATAAGGAGAAAGCAAGGATTGGTATGAAAGAGTAATACAGTTAGGGGTGAGAGGGGAAGACTAAAAAGACTTACAAAAGCCAAAGACATAAAAAGCAATGAAAGGGAAAATGCACAATACAATGGTAAAATAAAAAGGGAGGACTAACTAGGCAGATGGTCTTAAGGCAGAAAAGAGCTGTGTGTTTCAATGGACTGAAAACTTACTGTAAATTAGCAGCATTATTTACGATTTGCACAAATAAATGAGGAATAATTCCTTTATGGAGGAAAATGCTGCAGTGCATTACAAAAGTGCATAATGACATTATTGCAGCTGTGATAATCTAAATTACATTCACGGGGCTAATAAAACATCTTACCTTTCCCTACAACTTCTGCTTCATTAAGCGGAATAATGCTTGTAAGACACAGAAGGTAATTGTGATGCTTTGTTTGGCATGGAAGACATCTGGCACACTGCCTCTAGGATTGGGCAGTGGACTTAACAAAAATACCAACTAATAGGAGACACTTTAGAGGACAGGAATATCAATTATTAGGGATGTGAAATAAAGACATCAAGGGCAAGAAGAAACAGAGGCAGCAGTAACATTTGGTTTGAAATACTAAATGAAATGTAAAGGAAATGACAGGGCTATTAAGTATATAAGTAGCATAAGATTTATGACTACTGATTGTAGAACAAGAAATAATGGACTTGTTTTTGAAAAAAATATTATTTTGTTTAGTATTAGCATGAATTTATCAAGTATTTAGATTACTAGGGAGGTTGTAGGGTCTCAATGCTAAGAGACAAGAACAAGAAACGAGATAGAGGTTCTTCAAATCAAGTGAAGAAGTCACACATCACAGAAAATGACAGCATTTTCCTCTGAGCATGACTGTTCATTAGGCATCCTGTGGGTCTGTCATGTGTCTCTGTCATCACAGCATAATTCCAGGAAGATACTGTGGTTCCCATGGCACCACCCAGCTGACTTGGCATCTGCATCAACCACTCACAGCTTCTGGTATCTGTGCAGTTGTGGTGTGTTAACTGTGACTGTCAGATACCCACCCAGCTGCCTGCTCACTCCCCCTCCTCAAAGAGGACAGGAGAAGAAAATGAGATGGAAATAGGTTTTTGGTCAATCTAAGGGCAGAGAGATTGCTTACCAGTTACTGATCATGGGAAAAGCATACTTGACTTGGGCAAAATTACTTTCATTAATTGCCTGTTCAAATATATATCAATGATGATATAAAATATGAAAAGGCAAAAATCCCAAAACCTCCTCCTCATTCCTCTCTTCCCAGGCTGATTTCTGGCTTGTCCCTCCATCACACAGCACTGAAGGATTTGCATTGTGGGTTTTGGTGAGTTCATAATAGCTTCTATCCATCATTTCTTCCTCTTCTTGCTTTTCCACTGCTCCAGCTCGGGCTCTCCACCCCTGCCACTGCCAGCACTTTGGCACCTAAGCCCAAAACAGTAGACAAGACAGTCCTGGACTAACTGCCAGTTTTGTATCTGAAGAGCAGGGTAGCTACAGGCCGTCAGTAATGTGTGCTAACCTGCAATAATAAAGGCAAGATTACATTGTCAGTCCCTCCTGGAGGGAAGCAGGAGTTGATCAATTTTGGGTGTGAGATAGGAACTCCAAATGACAGCTGTACAGGTGCATCTCTGTAAGTCTCTGTGTCTCTAAAAAGTTTATACACCACTACATTAATCCTTCTTCTGAGTCTATTAATTATATCTGTTCAGTTCTTCAGGGGGCCTTCAGCAAATTTATGTCCTCCAGCAGAAAAACTTGTCTCAATCAGATAAAATCAGATAATCAGAAAAACCATTTAAAATTATTAAGCTATTTTAGACAATCATAGATAATGGAAAAAAAAAAAAAGGTTATTTTCTGTGGAACAAGTATGAAAATTTAAGATGCCTGGGATATCTAGGAAAATAAATTTTTGATATTTCTCCAGGACAGTTCAGTTCCTGATTGTGATATTATGTGCCAGGTCTTCATGATAAGCAGGTGATTTTCTGAAAACATAGGTATTGTAAATGATTTAGTAATTTCAATGGAATTATTATTGCTTATATTTTTCCTACTGTCCAGGTATATTCAAGTAAATATGAGGAAGTATATCATCATTACATATGTGCCAAAAAATTATTAATAACTCTACTTTTTGCTGACTTCTCATAAAGTTATATGAAGAGTAGTCTTCCCCTGTAATATGATACCAAGTAACACGTTTGTGGATTAGGATTATATGTTGGTTTTACCTTACCTTCCTCTATATTATTTCCTCTTTTTTTTTGGCAAGAGCTTTTATTGAAATAATAATTGAATATCCTTTATCTATTGTGCTAAGTGTACTCTGTAAACTTTTACAGGGACTTTATAAAGTGAAAATTTCAGCTATTTTAAACCCTATCCTTGTAAAACACTTTTTTAATATAGGTATTACAGAGAAAAGTAGCACTTTTGACCAAAGCTATTATTTTGACCAGCTATTAGTTCCTACACTTTGCTGCACTGCAGATGATTTAAGGTGAAGGGCTGAACTTTGCTGCAATGAGTCACTTAGCAGGTTAAGCAAACAAAACTCCAGAGTAAACATCTTCACACTTCAGAAAGAACAAAAGCTTTTCTTTCTTTTTCTCTGTATCAGTGTATCCATCCCTCATCCTAAATGCTTACCTGAGATAAACACTTTACTTCATTAGTCAGTTGTGTCCTATGGAGCCCTCCCTGCATTGTTACTTCTTGATTTCGTCAGCCCTTTTCTGAAGAGGCCTGACCATGGGAAGTTGCTAGGGAAGGAGTGAGAGCAGCCTCTATATTTAGTATCACAATCTCTAAACACTGTTGTAAACAACAGCAGATTTCAGTGGTCATCATAATGGGCATTTTTAAATCCATATTTGTCTTATACTCTCTGTGTTTTTCTTTCTCACATAGGTTTTTGAGTGTGGTAGAATTAGGAACATTGCAGTGGTGGTGAGCAAGTCTTACACAACTGATACAGCTTCTCAACACAGGTTTAGAAAACACAATATTTCTTATTGATATGGCATAGATAATGGGCTTGAAGCAGTCTCTGTTATAGAGTAGCTGCTTACTGTCATATATACTTTGCAATTTGCACCCTTCCATCTGCATTGCACCTATATGAACAACTTAACTCTGAAAATTATTTTGAAAGATTAATCATGAGGCTAAAAACAATTATTGATAGACTTGTCTGATATTCTTCCTACATGTAGCTGTAGAGAGGGAACAGTCAGTTACGTGTCAGATTGAAGTGTGGAAATGGAAAATGTTTGCAAAACTCAACATTTTTACCTAAACCTCAGAACTTTCTAAGATTTTGTACTATCTCCTTGTGTATAACACAACTGTACATTTGTAATCCAAATTTTTAATGTTTACGTGAATGCAGAATTATGACTCTATAGACAAGAATTCTAACACTTCTCTCAAGGTCAGGGGAAATGGTATGAGAATAATACTTTGTATTTACTTAATGTTTTGGTAAAAGAACAACTATTTCAAAGTACTTTCTGATGCCTTCTTGGATAACAGTGTGTTTGATAGATAGCATACATCAACAAGTTATATTTTTTTTCTTTTAAAATCTGCTTAATAGTTCAGACTGCCAGAGGAGTATGTATTATGAGCTAAACTACACTTCTTTGATTAGGCAAATAATTCCATTCATTTCACTAGCATTAGATTCCTGAAGTATAGAACAATGTAATGAAACCACAAAATTTGCACTGATTTATACTATATGCAATTCCTATTTTGAGGATAACTTTCTATTCCTTCCAGGTGATATTGCAAGCAGTAACTTCAGAATAAAATATATGTCACTCAGGCTATCAAACCTGTCATTCTTCCATCTTCATACCCTTTTTGTTTTCTTGCCCCTTTTCACTTTGATTTGGTAGCATAGTTCATATTCCATTTCATTATGGGTTTAATTTAATGGCAATACATTAGGAGTGAAAAATATTGTCTTCTGAAATTTGTATTCAGGAAATATTTTATTGTCATTGGGCATAAGGAATCGAATTTATGCAAATTTGAACCACCACAAATGAAGGCTTAAAATCAGTTGATCAAGTGGTGGGTTATCCCCAGGTGCCCACCAAGAGCTCTGCATCACTCCCCATTTCAGCTGGATAGGGGAGGGAGAATATAACAAAAGGCTCATAGCCTGGCACAAGGACAGGAAAAGATCACTCACCTGTTACTATCACAGGCAAAACAGGCTCCGTTTGGGGAAGAAATTAATTAATATAATTTACTGCAAATTTGTCCCCATTTTTCTTGTAGGCCCCCTTTAAGTATTTAAAGGTCAATACTTCCCTCTCCTCCCCATTTTAAATAGAATTTTCCTCACCTGTTCGCACAAAACTGTTACACTTTAACACTCCTAACTCCTGTTGATATATTCAGGAAATTTAGAACCTGTGACCTGATGAGCCAACTTTGACAGCACAGAATGGACGTGGAGGGAAAACAATAAAACTAGCATCTCATAAAGAAATAATGCTTCCTGACTGGAAAGTAACATCTTAAAATATTAGTTGAGTGCCAGGCTGGGCTTGTCCTTCTTCCTCCTTTGACTTAACGTCTACTCTAATATTTCTTAAGCAGCAATGGGAAGAAATTTAAGCTCTTATGAATTAATAAATATTACAAAATTAAAGTATGCTTATAATATACATATTTTGATACTACATCAACAAATGAACATGCATTGTTTTGGTTTATACTCCTTTCTTTTATAATTCATTATGAGGAAAAGCAAACAAAACACAAGATATTCCAGCTCCTTCAATTTTTTATGTTTGCTTTCTTTTTGCTTTAAGGTTCCTTCTAAATGTAAAGATCAAACCACTTCTGCAAGAATAATGTGGTAAGTACATGATTTGCTTTTTATAAAATCAAAAATCTGGGAACATTGAATATTTGAAAGCTTTTTACAGAAGAAAAAGCAAAACTTCAACTTATTTTAAGAAATTGAGTTAAATGTGCTGTATAACATATGTTCACTGGTATTTTGGCTTCTTCAGAAGCCAGAGTGCCTGTAATATAATACTTTTTTGTTAAAATGAAAAAAAAATTGAGGGATGAAAATTACTATCTAGAAAATCGGAACAGAAGGATTTTTGTTTGGGAATTCATATTCTAGCTGAACTGAAAAGGAAGAAAAAGGGAATGAGCATAAAGAGAACCATATGGGAGACAGTCACTAAGCTGTTGAGCAAAGGAATATAGTTCTCTACCTTTTAAGTATCATCCATGCATGAATTTGTCATTTTTGTTTAAGAATTATCCATTTTATTGTCTGGAGATTCAGTCCCCTTCAGTAACCAGTACAAAATGTGCCATTTCAAAAGGCAACATTTTAGGCCTCTGAAAATCCCTTTGCTATGTTTTTCTTTTCCATAAAACTGTTTCTTGGATCCAACCAATTTCCTAAGCAGCAGATTTAGGACCCGATTAGATTCCATTACATGTCAACAAAATTTTGACACTTGAGAGTAGGACTAGGTCTGCAATCCTTGGGTAATTATGATTGAGAGGTCCTAAAAAACCTGCTTTCCATTGAGTATTATAGTCATCAGTTTTTGAAAGTTGCCATTTCATAACTAGCTCTTTTCATTTTTCAAAATCCAACCTTTAAGAAATACTTAAGTGTGTAGGAAATTTGCAATGAACTTTTGTGTATAAAGCTGTTTCCATCATGTCTTGGCTGAATTACAGACTGAGGCAGCAATTGGATTCCAAAGCATCAAATATGTAATAGACTGAGGAGCTAAAACCCCATAATTTTGAATTTTGAACCTTATGTATTTATATACTACCTTCTCAAAGCCTCTGCAAATAGGGCATGCATTTTTGTGATCATAAATGTTCTCTATATATATTTTTATTACCATCTTAATAAAAAAAATCCTTGAGCTCACATTGGAAAATGGCCACATTGAAAAACAGCATTGCTTTTATCTACAAATATCTTGAAAATAATTGTGGTGTTGGAATAGGAGTTTTTAGGAGCAAAAAGTTGTGCAAAACATGTTACTAACAAAAGACCTAATGGCAAAATTGCAAAGAATATTCTCTACTGTCATACCAGGGCACATAACTTGTCCTTAAAATAAGCTGCTGATGGAATCAGTTTCAGCAGAGTTGTTTTTTTTTGGCAGTACTAAGGCTAAACCTAGGATTGGGCAGCTGTTTAAGCATGGCTTATACATCTAAAGTAATATTTATTATTCTATTTTTTGACATTACATTCTCTTGGTATTAAAGCACATCTTCAAAAACCAAATGACTGTAGCTCCTTGGGATTTAGAAGTGCAATTACAGTGAGAGCAAAGTAAACACTGTTTCAATTACCATCATTAGTGAAATATGTGGGGGGTTTTGCAATGATGTTATAATTAAAATTTTGTCTAAGTTAGCTTTGTTTTCCTTGTTATCAGATGATTGTAATTCTACAGTGAAGACTGAGAAATATCTGAACAAGTTTTCTTTTGATTCATAAATTATTTTCTACTAAAGTAAACAAATAATATTTTACCCACTCTGTTGTTTGATATACAAATTACTTGGAAAAAAATTATACTTTTTTCCCCTGTAAACATACCTTTTAGAAGAAAGAAAGTGAGAGAGGCAAGGTCCCCTTCTTATTAAAACTTTGGGAAATAGCTGGAAAAATAAATAATTGTTGTAGTATGTATAGTTTCTTTTTTGGGAGGGATGAAAAATATCATGTCCTACCTCCAGGACTGGGAGCTATACTTTAATGTCATCCATCCTGTCTCCACTATGGCTATGAGTACTTTGCTTTTTTTGGTGCAATGGAAGTTTGTGTAGCTCATGCCATCTCTGGATCATGGATGGCCAGACTCAGAGCTACTGAAGCAGTTCAGTCTTCCAGGCTGAAAAGAGGTATTCCTGGAAAGGACCTCTGAGGGGGTACCAGTGCTTCAGTGCTCCAAGGATGGCTTGAATTTCTGGAGTAAGGCAATGAAGAGTGTAGTTATTAGTTCACTGCAATTGTAGCACCCATAAAGTTGACATAACTACTCTGGCTTTATTCTGATATCACTGAACACAGACCGTGGCCCTTTGCTTTTTATATTGTTTCCTTTAACTAATAAACTTTAAATTACTCCTTACAGATGGCTTTGTTTGTTTACTTGACATATTTAGTCAGTTTCAGAGCTATCTTTCTAACAAGCATCTTGTCACCACAGATTTATTTTATGTGCACAGCAAAGGAATTGATTGGAATGAACTAATTTTGTGTTAATGCTGCTTCCACCTGTACCTCTTTATATCTTCTGCTTTAATCAAGAATTAGTTAGGAATTGGTAGACACTCACTTTTTTTACAAAATTGTTTTAGGATTTCAAGCTGCAGACATCCTTGGGGTCACTTTAGAAAAAATTTGTGTCTTTGTGCTTAGAGTTCTATCAGAGATAAATGGAAGCCTTGCTGTTATGAGCTACAATGGTAATATCTATCAATATGATTAAGATTGACTAAATGAGAAATTTTAATTTTTAAATAGTTTAGACAGACAGAGGGGGAAAAGGGGAAAAGAGGTAGATGTACCTATGTGGCACAGATTTAACATTAAGGTCCAAAATTTAGAACTTTAACATTATCACTGAGGTGTTCTCTAGATCTAAACCATGCCAGACTGGATAGCTGAGCACCAGGGTGTTTGCCTCTATCCTGTCCACAAAGCAGCCTTCCCACTGCTCAGGCTGCCCATGTGGCAGGGACTGGGACCCCTGCCTCTGTCTGCTTTGTTCCCTCTCTTCTTCCCCTGGAATGAGTTCAGGAATAAACTGCTGGACAAAACCCCAGGAAAAGGAGCCTCCTTTATCTTTTACCTTTGTCCATGTGGGTTCCCATCCTCCTGTAGTCCGGAGCTAGCTATGTGACCAGAGAGAGGAGGAAATATCACATCTGTCTGCCAGCTGGCTCTTCTAAAGATATAAGAAATAAGAAAGAAATAAGAAATAAGAAAAAAAAAAAAATCATCCTTACTCTTTTTTTTGTGGCTGAAAGATTATTTAATTACTTCATGCAAAGTGGAAACACATTCAGTGGGCAAAATTAAAAGTATATTGATGGAGTAGATGACATTTAAAGGTCTCTTCCAACCAAAAGTATTCTATGATTCTATGATCCAGTCAAATTTGTCACTGAATTTTGTGTATATATGTTGAATTAGTTTTTTAATTGGTCCATGTACTAGTTATAGTCTTCTCTAGTAGCAAAGAACTCATCATGAGACAGTTATTGCAAAAACAAATGAGTGTCAAGTCTGTGAAATATAATTTTACTCTGCTATATTTATAGTAATTGATTCCTGTGTTATCTGATTAAAAGTTAGCAATCATGTCTGCAAAGGCTTCATCTTGCATCTTTTTTTTGGTAGAGAACATTGAAACAGAATTATTTGATCCGTGGAAATCAGAATAGGTAAAGGCAGAACTTGACAAGAAACACGCTTTCTCATCAATATTTTCTGCAGATTCACAACTTTAAAATCAGGACATTCATTTTTATGTATCACAATTTTAGATGCCATCATAGAGTATGCTTAGCTCTAAGTTTCTAAGTAACTTTGTCTATGTTATATACACACACACACACACACACACACACACATATATATATATGTATATGTATATGTACGCATGCTTCAAGATTACTTTTGAAGTTATGAAGCTGTAAAGAAGCCCCTTAAAGTCCTTGTACATCTTTTAATCTTTTTTTCAGTGCTTTAGGAAAAGGCAGAAACAGACCCTAGGGTAAAAGGTTTCTGCCTGGTACCCAGTGTGACTGAACACTTTGCTTATGCAGCCCCACAATTGACTCTGTGCCAGTCCACTACGAATTTTGTACATTAAACTGAAATCTATTAGCAGTGCAAGTTTTATTTGATTTTCCATTATTGAGCCCCTCTATAAATTATAATTAGCTACATCTCTAGAGGCAGAAGAGATAAAACATGTTTGACTTGGTTGATGAGATATAAAGTTATTTCAAAGATGGGAAGGATATGCTGTGATATACATAAGGAAAAATCTCCCTACTATGTTGGTTTTGTGTGTGTAGTTGCCTCAACAACTTTAATTTATGGTTCCTTAATTTCTTCAGTCTTCTGTACACAGACAGCAGAAGTTTATTTATTTTATTTTATGTGTATATATACAAAATCATTTTCATAATACTGAAGGGTCAGTTCTGAGACATGCAGCTCAACCCTTCCCATAGCCCCATAGCCTAGGCTGGACCCTCTGAGACTGTGATTTTTCATCATATTATTTGATTTCAGCAGTCCTCATCCAGCAGTAGAGATATCAATATAGATCAATATAGACATTTTTTCCTGTAGTTGAGAGTTTGTCTAAACCCAAATATCTAGTGTCATTTGAGATGCCACTGGGTATCTTCCTGGCTTCCAGCTGCTGCTCTCAAAGGACACAGTCCTCCACAAGTCCTGTGTTACATCTTGCAACCCTGCAAGAGCAGCAACATGTATATTTGAGGGTGCTTTAATGACATCTACCATTAAGAAACATCTATCTTCAGGTAACTGAATCTTATTCCAAGGTGCAAGATACAATCTGAGATAAAGTACTGAGTGTGTAACTGCCTGTGTGGCACTGGGTAGTCATACCTTAGTTAACTAAGCTTTCATATCAGTAAAGGCTAAGCCAATGGGGAGCAGTTTGGCTCACTATGAAAAAGATCCTAAAGCAAACATCTTATTACTAATTAGCTCTTGAATCCATCAGTTGCATTTACTAGATCTCCATTGTCTATGATGTAAGCCTTGACAGCTCATGTGTCATGAGACACTTTGACATAGAAACCTAAGTATAAATGTTTTAATCTTGAAATCCATCATGCCCTAGATATTTACTCTTAGATGCTAACAACTGAGCTAGTCTTTTATTGTGACTGGAAATTTTAGATTCATTTCAAATTTTTGCTTTTGATTAGTTGAAGTGCATGCCAGCAGTACCTATTTCTTTTCTTTTACTGTAAGGGACCCTGGGGTCACTAGCTCAGCCATTAATATCTGCTAGTTTCTGAAATGTATCATGTTAGTGGCTCACCCAGTTTCTTTATGACTAGGATTGCTCACAATCTTAAATTTAATATCATTCTCAAATGCACTAGTATACTATAAAGTAAAATATATTCATGACTCCACTCCATCCATCAACTAAATACCAAGCAGACTCTTGCTCACTCCCCTACCTGAGAAGAGAATGGAGAGTGGGAAAAAGGTAAAACCTGTGTGCTAAGCTAAGAATAGTTAAAAAAAAAAAAAAAAAAAAAAAAAGAAAAAAATAGAGAGAGAAAGAGAAAGAAAAGAAAAACAAAACAAAACAAAACAGAAAAAAAAACCCAAAAAAACCCAAAAAAACCAAACAAAAAAAAAAAAAAAAAAAAAAAACCAAAAAAAAAAAAAAACCAACCAACAAAAACAAACAAAAAAAAACCAAAAAAAAAAAAAAAAAAACCAAGTGATGCACAATAAATTTGCTCACCACCCTGTCCTGAACAGTGATTGGCCTTTCCTGGCCAACTCCCCCCACCCAGTTTATATACTGAACATGATGTTCTGCAGCATGGAATAGCCCTTTGGCTTGTTCAGGTCCTGGCTGTGCTCCATCCTGGCTTCATCTGCACTTCTTCACTGGCAGGGCATGACACACTGAAAGGTTCTTCCTTTATTGCAACCAATACTCTGCAAAAAGCAAAACATCAGTGTTTTATCAATATTATTCTCATAGTAAATTCAAAACACAGCACTGTACCACCTACTAGAAGGAAAATTAACTCTATTCCAGCTGAAATGAGGACAAGTACAAAAAGTTAAAATATTTCTTTCTTGCTGAATTTGTAAGACCAAAAGGAGCTCCTGGCTTCATTCATGTTTCTGCTGTCTGATAATTTTCTTACTTGAAAAATGATCTACTGAGATTTTTACCAGACTTTATATTAGCCAATTAAAAGAGCTTGTCAAAATAGTAGCAGTAATTGATCATTCCCACAAAAGCAGTAGAATAAAGAATTCAGTATTGATAACATTGCCAACTGAAGATTACTCTTATTTTTAATAAATCAAATCCCGGGAGTAATTTGTTAAAATTGTCAAAATATTTTTTTACAATTCTACAGAAAAATAACAACCATTTGTGCCGGTTTTGACTGAGATTATTTTCTTTGTAGTAGCTAGAATGAGGCTAAGTTTGTGCTGGAAAGTGTTGGTAACACAGGAGTGTTTTCATTCTTGCAGGCACTGTGTCAATGTCTTTTTGACTCCTCACGCCATCAATGGGGATTTGAGGATGCACAAGGACTTTGGAGGGGACACAGACAGGACAGGTGAACACAAATACCAAAGGGACATCCCATAAAACATGGACTCATGCTCAGCACATAAAGCTGGAGGGAAAAGAAGGAAAGGGAGGACATGCAGAGTGATGGCATTTGTCTTCACATGTCACCATTATGTGTGATTGTGCTGAATTTAACAGCCAGCTCAGAAATAAACTCCACATATACTACTCCCTCACCCCCACTCCTTCCAATAATGGAAGGACATTAAGGAGAGATTATGAATTGAAAATAAAAAAATCACTAAAATCACAAAAGGGCATTCACCACTGAGAACAGAGCAAAACACTTCCTTAAGACAGTGCCCAATGTGGTTTCTAAACAGCAGCAGTACAGTGGGGAGAGCTTCCCTGGCTTAGCATCCCCTCATCCACCCCCTGATTCAAATAAAGGGGCTCTGCAGGTGCTGGCTGAGCTCAGTCCCCTGTGACTGCTTGAGCTGCCACCTCAACTCTGCCACTCGGAGCTGCCTGCTATAATCTGTAACTCCATAGCTCTGGAGTTAAAATGGGATGAGGGAAAAAAGCCAGCAGGTAGAGGGCCCGAGTTCACTGGGATTTGAGAGGGTAGTCCCCTCCACTGCAGTGACCTAGGCAAGGAGGACAAGCTTCCCATTTCTGGCCCCATTGTTCCTGCTGAAACCAGCCCCCCCAGCAATGACATGGGTGCAATAAACAGCATTAATAGCTCCAACCCTTTTCTCTGTAGCCAGGACAGTGGGGGAGCCCTGTTTTTCTGGAGATGGCTGAATTCCCCACCCATGGGATGCAGTGAATGGATTCCCTGTTTTGTTTTGCTTGCATGCATGGCTTTAGCTTTACCTGCTATACCTTTATCTCCAACATGAGTTTTCTCACTTTTACCCTTCTGATCTCTCCTTCATCCCACCAGAGGGACAAGAGAACCAGCTGTGTGGAGTTTAGTTCCCCAGCAGGGCTAAACCATGACAAAATTTAGGGCAACAATATGCCTTCAATATAGCAAGCAGCTTTTAGATCTTTGTATTGATGCTAGACTGAAGATATATGGTACAATTTAGTTTCTTTCCTGCATTATATTAAATTGAAGCATGAACTTCCATTATATTTGACTGTGTTAATGAAGTATAGTAAGAAGTCTGAAAATAATACTGATAGCCTAGAAGCACCTTAACTAATAAGAATTTTTTTCTTACATTTACATAGCAAGATTTTGGTAGTGGAGGAGTGACAGGGCTGCCTTCTGTGAGAAGCTGCTGGAGGCTTTCTCTTTGTCTGATAAAGCCAATGTGAGCTGGCTTTTAGATGGACCCACTGTCAGCCAAGGCTGAGCTCACCAGCAGCACTGGTAGTGCCTCTGGGATAACATATTTAGGAAACAGGAAAAGAACCTGTGCAACTGCAGTGGAAGTGAAGAGTGAGAATACATGAGAAAAACTGCTCTTCAGACACCAAGGTCAGTGAAGAGGGAGGGGGAGGAGATGCTCCAGGCACCAGAGCAGATTCCTCTGTGAAAACCACAGGCAGCCCCTGGAGAGCTACCCACTGGAGCAGGTGGACACCCAAAGGAAGTTGGGATCCTGTGGGAAGTCTGTGCTGCAGCAGACTGGTCAGGACCCCTTAGGGGAACCATGCTGGGCAGTCTGTTCCTGAAGGAGAGCACCCTGTGGAAGAGACCCATGCTGGAGCCATGGGAAAGAAAGGAAAAAATAAAAATCAGCTGGTCTGCAAAAACGTACAACATTCTATTGGTAAGTTATACGCTTGTCATGGAATGTTAACTTGGTAAGTTAGCTCCTTATCATGTACATAAACACATGGTGCTGGTTTTGAATAAGGAGTAGAGTGCAAAAGAGAGAGAGAGAGAGACCAAAGAGAGGGAGAGAGAAAATAAATGGAAAGGAAAAGAGGAAGACCAGTTCTGGCTCCAGCATTTATCCAATTGATGGGTGTCCAGGGTCCTGGGGGGCTGCCCAGGTTTTGTGAGGGTACTTTTTTGTAGATAAGTTCCTCCACCCTGAAGCTTACTTACTTGTTTTTGGTTTTTCTCAGAAGTCCATGCCTGTTTCTCAACTTCATTCCTGTGCTTGAGCTTATCTCCAGGAGCCAGAACAGGGATATTTGTCCCAGAAGAATGCTTCCCTACTCCATATGGCTCTCTTCTTCAGCCACATTCAGTTTTTTCTTATAGTATGTTCTTACCAGCAGTCCTTGGTTGGCTCCATGGCCATACACACGTCCTTATCTTCTGGGCTTCTACACTGTGCCCTTGTGGTGATGAGGTGGGGAGGAGGTAGAGTAAATCAGGACAGGTGGGGTGAAACTGGCTTTAAGATTTTTTTTTTTTTTTCTCATTGCCCTACACTGATTTGGTAATAAATAATTTTCCCCAAGTTTCACCAATAACTTTCTCTTTTACTTTTGACAGGAATTGGTGAGTGCTCTCTTCTTTCCTTCTCTTGATTCATGAGGCTTTCACTATATTTTCTCTTCACTGTCCAACTGAGAAGAGTGATAGAGCACCTAATGTCCAGCCAGAGTCAAACCACCACATATTCTGTACCTGAAGTAAATTGTATATTTATAATCCATGGGAACTATTATAACAATATAATTCGAAATTATATGTAGGCAGTCAGAGGGTAAAATTAGAGATGCTACTGAAGGTGAAGGCTCAATACTGAAAATGGGAGATATGAAGAGTATTGCTGAGGAAGTTATGTAGACTATCAAGATACAAAACTGTATTTCACATCACTAGATAGTCTTTGGATTTCTTAGTTCTTCCATGTCTACTAGTAACAGCTTCCTGTCAATATTAGTAAGAAAATGTAAAAACAGGTGAAAACAGGTGGGAAAATGTAAAATAATGCCCACTTTGTTTTTCATACCCAGAAGAAGATCTTTCTTACTGTATTTTTTTTCTCACACTGCGAGTCTCTCTTTGCATGCACCATTTGTGCGACTTTTCAGAATCTTAATTATTCAGCTGTCCCCGTGATTGCTCAGTTGAGTGTCTGACAATGGAGGCACCTAAAATCATCAATTCACTTAAAAATTTAGGTTTTCATATGTATATATTATTTTATATTCTTCTTACAGTGTTTGAGAATGATCACTATAATGTTATATTAATAAGGAAGTTCTTGGTGACTATGATTTGACAAAAGCATTTCCATAAAATTTGAAAAATATATAGCTTCAATTTTATTGCATTTCCCTGCAGAGTTAGCAGTGAAAAACCTTTCAAAATTGTAGTATTATATCAGAGGCAGAACTGAAATGCTTTTAGAAATAAACCAGTCTGATTTACCTGTCTAAGTAAGATGAAATGGAAAAAATAAGCTCTGTATAGTGACAAGCAATGTACATTAAAAGAAATTATTTGGCATCTAAAATGTCATTTAAAACATAGATGAGAAGAGATTTTTACAAACTATGGTAGTACAGAACTAGTGTGAATTGGCAGACCTCCACTGATTGTATTGGAACTTTGCCGATTACATTAGCTGAGGATCTGAGTTTATATGAGTTTTAACTTCATAGCATCCCTTAAATCATCAGGAATAAGATGCCTTAGTGACTCAGTAAATCAAGGCAAGATCAAATAATTATTAAAAAATAAATGAGAACTGTTCTTTAGTGCAATACAATTTTATTTTGAATAGCATTTCATAAAAATGCATCCCAAGACACTCTACAAGAAAAGCTATAAATAATAAAATTATGTGGTTTAATAATAAATAATAGATTAAAAGCTGTTAAGGGTGTTGGAGAAACAGTTTCATCTTATGCTTAGAATAGAGCAAAGATTTTGTGGGTTGACACAGGGCAAGGATGCTAGTTTAATCATAGAGGAATAGATATTCAAACTATAATCTGAATGAAAGGGCAAGAGGGAAAAAATTTATTTTTTTATTTTCATGGCTGAAATCTTATATGCAAATAAATCTATATTTCCTTCCTCTCTGGAGAGTAGTCCAATCTCCAGATAACAGCCTACTCAGAAATTGGGAACATTTTCAGGCCTGCTGAAAACTGAGCTGTTTTGCCTTGCAGAAAAAGAGCACAGCCTGAGCAATGTGTGTCATAGTGAACTTTGTACCTAGCTTTATGTGCAGAAGAGATTCAGTGTCCCTGCCCTTCAGTCCCCATCCCAGGTGAGAGGCTCTTTAAAAGAATGAGTCAGACAATGTGTTTGTTTGGTTCTATGTTAAAAATGTAAGGGGAGGGAGGAAGAAGTACCACAGGGGAAAGAGTGCAGCCTAATTTTCCTTTACACTTTTCCTCACTCTTGTGAGCATTGTTTTTTTTCTAGTTGCTATGGGCTTCATGCCTCCACAAGTGACTCAAGGCTGGTGATTCAGATGCTGAGGGAAGACTCCAGTGCTCAGGCATTACAGCAGCATTGCAGTGACCAAGCCTCCAATATATATAAGCTAAAAATTATGTCCTTTAATTCTCATATATTTGTCCTTTCTAATGTGTGTGTCTGTCTTCTAACAAATTCTTTTATCATATACATTCCAGTAGGAAAGAGTTCAGACATACATCTCAAAGACTGGAAGAAATAAGAAGTTAATAGTTCAAGAGTGACTTGCTGCCAGGTAGCTCCTAGAAATCCATTGGAGATGCAATGATGAAAATCTGTCTAGGATATGACAAAGAGAAGGAATTGCAGGGGTATTCAGAAGGAAGAAGGAGTCAGAGAGTCAAAGGGAGTTTGGAGAAGAGGTACAGCAGTGGGAGACACACAACCATTCCTAAATGAGATGCAAAATTAGCAGAGCCTCCTGCTGTTCCTTCTCTACCCAAGGGTCTCTTAGCTTTGTACTCTTGGCCCACAGTAACTGGCAGCATATCAAACATATCTGCTAATTCATTTTGAAGAATGTTTTGGCAATAAATTATTTTCTTTCTCCTTATTAGCAAACCCAGTGTGTTCTCCTGGAAGATGGGAATCATTGGTAGGAGTCTATAGCTTGTCTACAGCAAGCCTAGAGCTTGCTATACTTTTTATAGCAATACTTTATAAAGTATTTCTAGAGCAATACCTTATAAAGATTGGTAAATCTTTATGAAGTATTGCCAAACTTCACAATGGCTTAAGAAGCCCCCATGTTTGGAAATATTCTATGAATCAGGCCAGCTGCTGTGCAGGTTCACAATTTCCTTTCTCCAAGGCAAGCAAACTGGGTAAAAGAAAGTAACTTCTAAAATCTTTACAAAATATGGGACTCCAGACAGCTTTTTGAAGTCTTCTGGAATAGTGTAAGCTATTAGGTAACAGTACCAAAGAAAATAAACCCTCTATGACTAGAATGAAGCAAGCATTAGTCTATTATATATTATATGTATGCATATATTTTGGTAATGTTTGCACACATACACTTCACAAACCATAGACACTTAGCTATATACTGTGGATAGATACATGTCAGGTCTCATGATGGGCCTTTTCATTTTCACCCATGTTGCTCCACACAAAGGTTAGAATGGAACTATTCAAAAGTTGGCATGAATCAGATATGGTAGTTTTGGACTTAGGCTCTACAAGCTTAAGGATGCTTTAGCCTCATGTTGAACAAATTGCACAGCTGCATTAGAAATTATGGTCTTCTGCCACCCTTGAGAGCTCAGTTGCCCTTCAAAACATTCTTCATGGCACTTCTGTCATTTTTATACATATTTTTATTTACAATCAAATTTAATTTTGCTTTTTTTTTATAATCTATCATTGAACAAAATACTTTGGCAGGCCATGACAAGGGATTTTATTATTGTTTATACCCTTTAATGGAAAATTTGTAATAATAATGTCTTCTTGCTATTTGGAATTCTTTTTCTTTATAAAAGTACAAAAGCCAACAATAGAAAAGTTTACTTTTAATGCTAAAATACTGTACAACAAGACTTTACCTGTAACTACAGTGACAAAAGATTTTTTCCTGGTGGAAAATACCTATTTTCCTCACCTGACAAACATTACTTCTACGTACTTGTTATTCCTGCACTTGTTATTCCAGTGATTAGTTGGGTGACTGTCAGAGTTATTTGCATCTTTCTTCTCTGCTACAGCATTGTTGCCTGGGGAGAGTTGGAAACCTTGGTTAATATTAATGAAATATTCTGGGACAGAGAGCAGAGCACTAACTTCTGCTGCCTGGGCAGTAATATTACTCCTCATTAAAGCTTGTGGAAGTTCATCTCACATTCAATTACAGACGCCTGAAAACTGTTTTCTAGGCAATCTAAGCTCCTTAGACAAGAGAAAAGGGGGAGGAAAGGAATCTGTTTCCCTCTGGGATTTGCTGCTCTCTTTGCATATACTACTGCTGACCAGCTGGAAGATTTTGTTAAGTGACCTGTTGGTCAGAGAGATGTCATATTCAGAGATGATGAATGACTCTGGGCCTCTGCTCTAAGATCTTGCAGAAATAATACAGTAAATCTCAAAGGAATATTGGAAGTTTTATCTGTAACATTCAGAAAAGCAGCCACATTTATGATGTTCTAAATTCTAGACAAGCAAAAGCCCTGCAGTTTTGGTTTTTGGGGTTTTTTTTGGAGCACAACAATTTGTACACTGTTAACCCTTTTGAATATGAGTCTAATGGGGTTGCCTTTGTTCAGTAAAAGACTGCAGGGGTTGGAAGTCCAAGGGGAAGAGAGGAAGCAGAGATGTCATACAACACACACTACTTGCTGATTTTTGCCTCAGCTTTTGTTGTGCTATGTGATTTTCTCGAATCAGTATAAAAATATATGATTCTTTTGTAAATATGCAGTTCAGAGCCACATCACAAAGTCAATTCTTATGAGGTATAAAAAGAGGACACAGCTGATGGAAATTATGAACTATTTCAAAGTTTAATTTGAATTGTGTTTTGGGTGAGGTGCTTTATTTTTCAAAACTTGTGAATATCAAAATTATATATTTTCCCCCAAATCCCTATTTCAGCCTCATTGAAGACAGTTCAGTCAGTCTTAAGGAGCTGGCTGGAAGGTCACACTCAAAGGCTTGAGGTCAATGGCTTGATGTCCAAGTAGAGATAAGACAAAGCTGACTTTGGGACTGGCTCTTTCCATCATCCATGTTGGTGGCATGGACAGTGGGAGAGCACCCACAGCAAGTTTGCCAGCAATGCCCAGCTGAGTGGTGTGGCTGACACTCTGAAGGAAAGGGATACCATCCAGGGGGACCTTGGCAGCCTTGAGAGATAGGCTTGTGTCAACTTCATGATGTTCAACAAAGCCAAGTACAAGGTCCTGCATGTGGATTGGGGAAATTCCAAGAATAATTGCAGGCTGAGTGGGGAATGGATTTAGAGCAGAACTTGGGTGTGCTGGTTCATGAGAAGCTCAACATCAGCCAGCAATGTGCACTTGCTGTTCAGAAACTCAAACACATCCTGGGCTGCATCAAAAGTGGCATGGCCAGGGAATTGAGGGAGGTGATCCTGTCCCTCCACTCCCCTCTGGTGAGATCCCACTTGTAATGCTGCTTCCACTTCTGGCACCCACAATGTAAGAAGAACATGGACATTTTAGAGCAACTTCATAGAAGGGCAACAAAGATAAGAGGGCTGGAGTGAGCAGAGGCTGAGACTGATGTGGTTATTTAGCCTGGAGAAGACAAGGTTTTTGGGGTGACCTAATTGAGGCCTTTCAGTACCTAAACAGGGTTGACAAGAAAGCTGGAGAGGGACTTTTTACAAAGGTATGTAGTAATGGGAAAAGGGGAAATGCTTCAAAGGGAAAGAAAGTAGGTTTAGAATAGATATTATGAAGAAATTCCTTACGGTGAAGGTGGTAAGATGCTGGAACAGGTTGCCCAGAGATATTATGGCTGCCTTATCCAGTGTGGAAGTGTTCAAGGCCAGGTTGGATGGAACTCTGAGTAACCTGGACTAGTGGATGGGGTCCCTGTCCATGGCAGGGGGTTTGGAAGTACATGACCTTTAAGGTCCCTTCCAACCCAAGCCATTGATTCTATGATTCCATGATTTGCTGTCATATATTGTGAGAAAACATTCATCTGCAATATAAAACATAATTTCACAGTCTCTTTTGGTACTGGATATATTTGTTAGAAATCAGAATCTACCTGAAGCTGAAGAATCAACACATGCAGGGCAGGACAATTACCATATATTTTCTGGTGTTTAATGCTCTTTCCATCATCTCCTTTTTATTAGGAGGGGAGAAAGGATTTGAATCCAATCACCATGAAAGGATCATAAAAGAACATATGCTGACACTTGAGAATATTCATTAAAATTCTGCACTGTAATTGATTTTTCTGGCAAAACAGGAAATTTGCTAGACTGTGATATTTGATTATTTGCTAGACTGCGAAAACTTAGACCAGTTTCCCCTTAGAAAGTTTTGCTGAAATAGAAGTTTTAAAAGAGAAACCTGAAATCTGAAATTGGAAATGATCATTATGTGCAATATGATTTACACATATTGTTTTCCTATTTTAGACTGAAATATCTTCTTTGGAGGATAACCTTCACTGCTTTAAAGTGGGGCATTATAACCTGAAATATTGTTTGGTTCCTTTTTTAAGATTTCCCAAATGCTGATCAACTCTAAGGCCTCTCTCATGTACTTTAAGCTTCCTCTGTTGAATCTGATCATGACTTTATTTGCAGGTTTAGGAAACAGTGCAGAGCTATAGTGTGTTCAGCATGCTAATGACAACCAGCTCCATACCCACAAATCCTGGCAAAGTCTGTAGTCTAAGGATATGGTTCTACTTTGTTAGTAATTTTTTTTAATTATTATTTTTCCATTTAATAAGATTTTGAAAGGTTTCTAGATGATTTTTGTTTTACTTGTAGAAGGATTTTTTTAAAAATTATACCATTATTTTAGGTATTAGAACATACATTTTTAGCAGTTCATTTACAGCATGTTGTCCCTGCTTATGATACTTTAAAAATAAGTTACTATTAGATGAAAGTTTAAAAACAATATGCTCAACACACAGGCAATGATTTCAATGACATTTTTGGTGGAGTTGGAAGAGAGAGGCTGAATGCACACTCTCGATGGCTGGGTTGAGATGATGTACCATAATGGTTCCAAAGGAGCTGTTACAATCTACCCAGTCAATGATCCATGAACAAAGAAAGATTTAGTCAATTTGAAACCAATACCTGCTAACATGTTAAAAATAAACAAGCAAACGGTCCTATGCTCTGCTGGTCCACACAGAAATTTCCTCCTTTGCTCACAGGTAATGCACCTATCTTCTGCCTCATCCTTATAGCTCTCCCTTCTCTGTCTTCTGAAGTATTTGAAGGACTGAAAATGAGAAAATGTTTTAGTCTGCTTTGATGTTACTGTCAGGTATTTTCAAGTCCTGGGAAGAAGAGTGGAAGATTTGCAAGTCAATTTATTGTTGTGGTTTAACCCCAGCCTGCAACTAGGCCCCACACAACTGCCTACTCATCCTCCCCCAGCAGTGGGATGAGGGAGAGAATCAGAAGGTCAGAAGTGAGAAAAATCAGAAAACTTGATGGTTTTACAGTTTAAATGCAAAAACTTTGCATGGAAGCAAAACAAAACAAGGAATTAATTCACCACTTCCCATCAGCAGACAGATGTTCAGCCATCTCCAGGAAAGCAAGGCTCCCCAACAATAACTTGGGGGGACAAGCACTCAGAAAAGGCAGAAAAGGCTTTGACTCTGTTTAAGCACTGCTCAGCAATAACTAAAACATCCCTGCTATTAACAGTTTCCAGCACAAAAACACAGCCCCATACCAGCTAGTCTGAACGACTCTATCCCAGCCAAAACCAATACAAATAAGTTTTACTAGTGACTTTAGGAAAGTGAGTTTTCATACTCAGCATAACTACAGACATGAATGCAGCTAATTATCTATTTTACCCAATATTTTAGCTCATTGTTTGAGTATGTGGATTTATTAACTGCTACTTTTTAAAATAGCAGTTCAATTCTAAAACTGTCATTGAAACAGATGATAAAGTGATACTTGATAAAGATGAGACAGGGCCAGTGATAAGCAGCAGAAACGTTTGTATATAGAACTTACAGAAAACAGTCCTGTGGAAAATCCCTAGGAATCCAACATACTCCATGTAAATGGATAATAATAGACTTACTATATATTTCACTATGTTAAGTCTGTCTTCCTCTTTGTTTTAATGGCACGATACTGTGAATTTTCTAAAATAGCTAAGCAGGTGTGATATCACTATTTATTATTAAGGGTTCATTGTCTGAATAGTAGCAGCCTCAAAGGGTGCCAAGTTTTGTGAAACATATTTAACCTGCAGACAGAATTCCCATTACCTAGAGGTAAGAGGGTGAGTAACCTAGACTAAATGCCTACGTTTTATGTGATAAAATGTAGACATTACACCTAAAAAACCTGGAGTGCCTAAGATTATTTTTGTTCAATTTTTTATACTAATTAAGTTTCTAACTGTCTAATAGTCCAAATCATTTCTACAGTTATAATAAAAAGACAATACATTTTAGATCAGAGTTATACTGCCTGTCAAAGGGGACCTGGAATGCATATATAACCTATAGAGTGTAAACAACTATATGTATGTATTTAGGAGGGGGAAAATACTCAAATACAAAAATTGCTGATATTTGTACAATCTCCACAAACATATGAATGTTGACAAAACCTTGCATATTCACCATCAGAAAACATGGATTCTTCCTATTTGATAAATGTAATGGAACTCTAGGATCACAGAATCATCAAAGCTGGAAGAAACCTTTTTAAGTTCATCCAGTCCAACTGGCCACCAGCAATGCCACTGTGACCCCTAAACCACTAAACCTCATCACCCAGCACCAGACTCAGAGACTTCTTGTTCACCTCCAGGGATGGGGACTCCACCACCTCCCTGGGCAGCTATTCCAATGCCTGTCCACCCTAACAGTGATTTATTGGGTTTTTTTTGGTTGCTCAGAGGACATTGAATGGGTAAGAAATTGAGATAAAAAATTGATAAATGCTTAGGAACCCTAATTATTGCACATTAAAAAATTACCAGCTGAGAAATACAGTTGTGGAAGAGTGAATGTCATTATCCTAGCATTTCTTCTAGTTCTTATGTTTTAAATTAAAAAAAAATAAAATAATGTATAAGTAGTTATTAACTTAAACCAAACACATTGAGCTGCAGTAAATATAGTAATAGTCCAGAATTCTTTAGAAATATACTTATTTTCTTCTACTATGTCTTAAAGCTTTAGACTTTGTATTTGGACAAGTTACACAGAAACAACTGAGAGGAATATAAAAATTATTCTAATTCATAAGTTATCTGATGTTTGTTTAGTAACATCTGGACTTAGAGTAAACTATTACTCATTCCTGAACAGGTTGACAGTTTCAATGAAGTACTTGACTTAAGATGAACTTCTAAAATGTATGATGAACTTTATAACCATCATGCATAAAAAGGGGAAAGGTAAGATCAATTTACCATAGTTTCTGCAGACCTAACTAGTTTTTGAATTTAGATATGACTTGATAAAAAAAATTGAGCATATTTATTAAAATTTACATAATACCAAATACTGACATTCTCCCCCAAAAAATTGCAGTACACTTTCATTAAAGATATGTTCACTATTATGAATTATTTATTCTTTAAAATTAATGCTGTTTTTTATTAAGTATAATAAAAATCCACAAAAATGCCACATGCTGCTTAAAATCTAATTGAAATGTGTGTTTTCAAACGTGATCACACTTTTTCAATTTTTTACTAAAAAAACCAAAGGACTGGTAAATTTTAAAAGGACCTATTTATATTTTTTTGTCAGACCCCCATTTACTGAGTTGAATATAATTCTTAGATAATATCCTCTTTCTATGTAACTTTCACATGTAACATTTGTTAAGTGAACCTTGCTATTACAAGACTTGCATTATGCTTGACTTTATGAAAGCACACACATCTGCACACAGAAGTATACATCTACCCATTAATCTGCCTATGTATTAAAGAAATTAATTTATTAACCATGAATCCCTTAAAAGTGATGAAAATTCTGCACTAAACTAAGAAAAAATAATAGGCATGTGTTCTCTGCTTTAATTGTTATTCTGCATTGGAAAAAAACATAATTCCAATTTAAACAATACCAATCCAATATAGGAAAGATAACATCTGATGCAAGTTGCCATAGACCCAGTGAGTTAAAAAAATGCCTCTACTTTGCAAATGTTTAGCTGTTAGACTTGTGAATCTTTACAAGTATTTTACTATATATGGATATTCACTCACTCTCTGCACTTTTTATCTGGTCTTGGGATTTGAAAGCTCACAGATTTGTTTATTGTTTTGTAGGTTCTGAAATCAAATATCTCAGTTTCTTCTGTGATGTAGTCTACCTAACCTAAAATACAATAATAACCATTTCTACACTTCTTTAAGAAACTCTTGTAATTTCTGTGGAAGATGTAGATTTTCAGCTCCATTTATTTTCCAAGTGTTTGATACTAGACTTCTCTTAAAGCTTAGTTTTTGCTGCTTTGATTGAGATTTTTTTTAGCCCATCTCTCTCTTACTCTTCTGCCACTCTTACATACTTAACTTTAGATTCAGCTAAACAAAAGTCACTGCAATTCTAGATATTGGTATAGAATAACTCCTGTTCTGAATTTCTGTTTCACTTAAATTTTATAATTCTAACAATCAAGAGAATTTTCTGCTTGTCAGAAGATTCTTCTTCAGAAGATTTCTTCAACTATTGTAGATAAAGGTAAGGTTGTCTTTGTACTTTCCATAGGTAAGGTCAGCCAAAGGAAACTTCTAGAGGATCAGCAGATGTACATAGTTACAGCATGGTATAACTCTTCATGTAGTGACTCAATAATAGGCATAAATAAGTGCAGTATCAACAGCATCAAAATAAGTTTTACACAGTAATTTAGTTGCCATAGCATTAGACTTTTCTGGGTCTTGTGCAGAAAGTGTGAAAGCTCATTAAATTTTCTATATTTTTATAAGAGGTATGGCAATAGCTGAAGAATCTTGACTTCACATATATTTCATTCCCTTTCTTTCTTAATATGAGGTGACTTTGCTCACAGAATCATAGAATTATAGAATCATTAAGACTGTAAAAGACCCTTAAGATCATCAAGTTCAATCATTCTGCCAACTCTCCTTCTAAAGCATGTCCTTAAATGCCATGTCTATACCTCCAGGGATGGTGACTCAAAGCACCTTATCTGACTTGTGTGCACATGGCATGAGCAGTGAGAAATGCACTTAAGTTAAATAAGTGTAATATTCATAAACAATTATGAGAATGAAGTATTCTGAATCTAGCTGTTACAGCACTGAAAGGCCATGAAGTTGCATTGTACATATGTAGCTCATTAAATTTTAGGTAAAAATCAACTCATATTCAAAACTCTCCAAGAGAAATCTGAGATGCAAAATACTATTTAAAATGTAATTAGCCTTTAGTGCTTACACAGAATAGGCAGGAAAATATTCATAATTTTTCAAACATTTTTTCTCTCAAATTATATAATCCCTGAGGTAAAATAAATACCTAATTGCTTTGTAACTGTATTTACAACTGACCTGATGGACATTTTCAAAATGCCTTGCAAAAAAGAACACTATATTTTTAGCAGTTAACATTCTATATTTATGTGAAATTGTATGTATACACAGGTATATATACAGGTATATATAGCTTCTGTGTGAAAAAGGTGCTATTAAAGATAAAATTGGCAAACTTTCATTTATGTTGCTGAGTGTAGATTTCAAAATTCTTACAAGAACTCAGCAGATGCTACTGAGCTTTACAGGAAAGTCTGTAAACATATTAGCATGAACTGCAGTATGTTCTCAAATTCTAAAAACAAGTTAGTGTGTGGCATTTCAATGCCTTTTTTCTCTTTATATTTTGTTCTTTCTTGTTTTTTTTTCTATTTTCATGCAAACGTACAACTTTAAACTTAAACATATTGTGACTTTCTTACATTTATTATAATTGAAATAATGCAGAAATTCCACTATAATGAAGTTTAAAATCATGTTTGTGGGTTTATGAAAAAAGTGGTGTGACAAAATGATAGAAGAATGCTGTTCCAAGGAATCATGAGAGAGCAACAGATAGAGGACAGTTGCAAATTGGTTTCCTAAACTCTTGGGTTTGATAACACTACTTGTGCTATAGTATAAAAATACTTTGCATGCTTTTATAAATGCCTGTTCCCATAACAGAAAAGTAGTAGAGCTAAGACTTTCTTTGATGCCTTTACTGCTGTGAAGGAGATTTCCTAAACCAACTCAAAGAGCCAGAACACCAAGCACATCATAAGTGTACTTTCAAAGGAGATGGCATAAGGTGTCCCACTTTTTGACTTTGAAAATCTGTTCCCCATGCAGCTGATGGCACAGTGACTCTTCTGATACATGGTGACTTCTGAGATTCTGAAATTTGCTTTTGTTCTCTGCTGGAAGGAAAACTGAAGTCTTTGTGGAGCACTATATTAGATTGGTATTCAGGGCAAATACAGGACTTTCAGTGTGAGGTGAGTGCTCTTTTCCCCTTGTATCTGAGGGGTTTTGAATTGTTTTGAATTGAGCAGGATAAGAACTTGATCCTCAGCCTTCCATGTGTTTGTACCTTCGGCATCCAACATGAGAGTCTTGTTACTTCTCTTTTCCCACTGAACTGTACCTTAGCCTAGTGAAACCTTTACTATGAAAAAGTGGATCTCTGGGAAATACACTAGAGATGTTAAAGTTGATATTCAACACAACTGTTCTGGTGAATTCTGCTGTTTGCTTCATTAAAGGAAAAGAAACACTTTCAAATACTTTGGGAGCCTCTTGGTTTTCAACCCAAATTCAAGCAGAGAAAGGATTTACAGTAGAGAAAGACAGATTAATAATTTCACACATGTGAAATTATTTCTCTTTAATTGTCTTTTTAGAAGTACCTAACGTGTTTCTTTCCATTATGAGCAATAGGATGGCATAAGGTTTAATTCTGAAGTGGTTAATTTTTGATTATATACTGTTTTGTTATACACTTTCCTTCGTCACATTTCTTTTGTGGAAAAGCAAAGTAGTATCAGTCTTGCCATTGCATAGAAATCAATATATTTTCTGGTTTCTTCTTTTGTGTACTTAGACTTTGTCAAATGTATAATATGCACCTGAAAGCCCTTCTGGTGTTCAATTATTGTTTTGCTGCAAGCACAATAAAAAACTATAATATGCTTTTATTTAGCAAATGAAAAATGAGAACTTGGACACTTAATTATAGTGCACTGAAATATGAATGCTGAGACAGTTTATCAGTATTTCTGGGATTTATTTTTTTTTTAAGAGAAACATACAGTAGAACCTATATGTCTATTTAAAGGCAAAGGAGGGATGCTTTCCCCATTAAGTAAAATCATGCCCAATGCAAATGCTTGTTCACCCTGATTTTTAAATATTAGAAAATGAAATACCCACTCTAAAGAATAGCAGCAAAATTCTAAATAAGAAAATACTTCTACAAACCAACAAGAGTACTGCTTTAATTAACTTCCACCAATTAGGTTCATTTTGTTAAACATCTAGTTTTAGAGCTGTATTTTTCCTATGTCTCCTTACTCAATTTATTGCCTTTTGAGTTGTAACACCATATGGTTATGGAAAGCTACTTTGAGGTAAGGAAATGAAAAAAATTCTGACCTTGTGCAAAAGCAAATTTAAGTTGTCCTAAGCCAGTATATAAAAGTAGTTAAATGGCATTTTGAAATAAAAACAAATAATATTTTAATGTTATTACTCTACAACTCATAAGAAAATGAGATTGTTTATTTTATGTATACAATGGGAGATGACAGTACTGCTACACAAAATAATAAAAATACAGAGAGCCAAATTGGATATTTATTCTTGCAGAGTAGGAACAAAGGAGTACTCTCAAAGGAAATGAAAAGCAATTAATGTAAAATTTATAAAATAAAACAGGATTTTTTTCTTCTTTCTTGTTTTCCACAAAATGTCTACAGCCTTTGGAAGGCATTTGATCAAGTAAACCACTTGATATCAGCCAATATCAGCCTTTTTTTTTTTAACTGAGTGTTTATAATAGTGCTGAAAATTCTTACATAAGATAGGATAAGTTTCCTAACCCTACTTTTCTTACCTTAAAACTTTGAAAAGTAGTAATTTTGCATTATTATGAGAAATTCCTGTGTTGTTTTTTTCTATTAGTGATTTTTATATCATATATAAACAGACAACTAGATTAGTTGCCTTTTTTTCTTCTCTGGTATATTTTTTCTTATGGTGTTATAAAAAAGATCTTACTTTCCTTCTCTTTTTAACATCCAGTTTCCAGAAAACAACACAAAAATGTATTGAAACTATATTAGCATAACCTGAATTCAATGGGAACATAATTAAACAAAATCGAATTTTTTTATTTCTGTCCAGTAAATAAAACTGACCTTTACAAATCCCTATGATTTTAGTAGTGAAAGATACATTGGGAAAAAAAGCATTTGCATATTCATTAGAGAAACAAAATCAACAAGCAAAACAGGCCTATTTCATCATTTTGCTGCAAAAATTTTTATCCAGAGTAGATCATCAAGATTTAAAATGGTAAGTTTTGTTTCAATTTGTAGATTTTGTAATTTTTCTGAAAGAAAAACACTGTAAATAATTGGAAAAAGCAAAAGAATGTCCAACAATGTGTTTCATAGTCCAAGTTTATTGGACATAATTAGTGTGATTTGTCTTTTCCATTTTTCACAAGTCACACTGATACACGAAAAATGTATTAATGTCATGGCATGAATTTTTCAAGCTTCAGCCAAGAAATTCTTTTCCACAGTACTTTTTATGGTACAAAAATGTCTTAGACATTCAAAGGAATTACTAATATCTCATGTATTTCTGGTGATAAAAGCTGTGAACATGAGGCATGGGTTCCCTTTGCTTTGCCTGGCTCTCACAAAAGGCTACTTGTGGATGTCAGCAAACCACAGATAAGACTAGTTCATAGAAAAATAGGTTTAGAAGGGATTGTAAATTGCTATCCAGCCCCTCCCCACATCACAATGTGAGTAAAAGATAACTTTTCTTATCATATAGTCATAAAAATCTTCATTCATGGAGAGTCATGGCCTTTTCAGACAATCTGTTCTAGCAGATTTTGGAGCAGTGAGCTTAGCTGGGCTCACAGACATTTTTATGTGTGAAGTCTAAAGTGCTACTCCATTGGCTTCCTTATGAAATCTCAACATAACCAATTCCAGGGGCAGCACTGACAGTGAAATACTATTCAGCTGGTTCCTTGGCTTCCATAGCTGAGAAAAGCCTCAGAGATCTTTCCATGTCAGTTTGAAAAATAACCATGATCTCAGATATATTTTCAGTATCTACTCTCCTAGTTTCTATTTTTTGAGTGCAACTTCTGCTTTTAATTGTACAATCAAACCAAAATCTCTGCTTTGGTAAAGTAAAAAGTGTTGCTTGCATTTAATTCTTTTTCTGGCATTACTAATGCATTGTCCATGCTTTAGAAATCGTGATTTATTTCGCTGTAATATTGAAAGAAAATAAAGCAGAGTGGAAGACAAATCCTTTGGTAACAAGTGGTTTGAGTATTTTATTGATCAAGTATTCCACAGAGCTGCAATTTTGATAATAACACATGCCAGAAAAATGGAAGAAACGTTTTCTAACAGTCATCCTCCAAGGCCTTTTTGGCAAAGGGCAAGTAAAGGGGATAAAACTCACATATTTTCATCTCATTACCTTTGTTCCAGCCACAAAATTTTTCCCCTCATTTTAACAGATGACATTTCAAGAAGCTACCAGATACATTTTATCATACATTCCTGTGTCTGACAGTGGCTTGTGTACTTGAAACTTGTGAAACATTGATAATTCTCACATTGCCCATCAACTTATGGATCAGGGGGTTTCTGAGCTGATGTTGCAATATAAAATTATAATTTTTAATTTATTTTATTATTCTTATATATAATTCCAATAAAGTAATTTTTATATAAGTATTTTTATCTGTTATATTTTATGGTGATTTTTTTTTTTGTCAATCAGGTGTGAATAAAGGGTCTCTTTTTTCTTTTAAAATATTCCCCTTCCTTAGGATATTCTTAGAGAATAAATAGTTACTCCCTATTCAATTTTTTTTAGTTGTGTCCACAATGCTATGTTTACCTTTCATTAATACCTTTCAATCATTCTTTTACAGAACAGTGCATCCTAATTTATTCAATCAAAACATTGATCATCTGTGTAATCTTTCTCTGAACTTTCTTGAGTTTACTTTTGGGATAGAAAGAATGCACACAAGGTTTTGCTATAAAAAGAGCTAAACCAGTGTAGTATAGCTTAATGTTTTGAATATTTTTCTTTTTCCTAAAACTCTAAGTATTTTTTGTTTGCTGCCTTAACCCCTATAGATCACAAAGGCAATTACTTCAGACAGCAATTCAGGTTTTAGGGTTAAGGAGAGTAGGTTTAGATTAGATATAAGGAAGAATTTTAATATGAGGTTGGTGAGGCACTGGAACAGATTGACCTATACTTGGAAGTTTTCAAGACTGGGTTGGGTGGGACTCTCAGTAAACTGGTCTAGTGAAAAGTATGCCTGCCTATGGCAGGGAGGTTGGAAGCAGATGACTTTTAAAGTCCCTTCCAACCCTAACATTTCTATGATTCTATTATTCTAAGAGGAAAAAAAAAGATTAAAGCAGATTAGGTATAACCTTCATGATCTTAAACAAAACTGCTTGATTTGGCAACAGGGTGAAATGGTCTTTATATTCAGTACAACTGAGAAAGTCAGCATCCCACCTTTTGTTTGCTATTTAATGCTGAGCTGTGCAAATCTGTGTCTAGCATTGTAAGCATTTCTAGTACAGGCAAGTTTAAAATAGGATGGCTGAGTGTCAGTTTAGAAGACAGCTCATATCTCACCTCTGCTTCCCTGTTGCCTTGCTCCTGGGATGTATGTTTGGTGATATAACAGTTGGATTTGGCTGCAGCTAGTCAGGAGATTACTGAGATCATGTGCACACTTGGGGCTGGGACCAGGATGACATCAGGAGTGAGAAGTGGCCATTGTATTATGGCTGTAGTGGGACTCACAGGTACTTGGTTCTTTATTTTCTTGTGATGTGAACACTCTGAGGCCATTATCCAGTAGAACAGGGGAACTGCTGAGCAGATTTCAGATGCCTCAAGGACTTTGGAAGAAACAGCTTCAGTTGTTGAGAAGAAAATTATGAAATGTTACCTTAATGATCCAATTAAAATTTTCTAGTCTTAAATAAGCTCAAAGGTAATTACTTGATTTTTGATTTTTGATTTTTGATTTTTGATTTTTGATTTTTTTTTAAGCTAAAATAAAGTAGGCAGAGTACAGAGAGAGATTAGGAAGGTCTGCTTATAGACCTGAATTTTCTGGGTCTCAGCCCAGACTCCAACAACTTCATGTTTACATGCTTTATTTGCAATGTATTTGGTCCTAGTTTTCATCTGCATTGATTTTTTTTTTACAGTTAATGAAAAATAAAAAAGTTGATGCTGAAAACTTCTGCTATAGGGACAGCTTTACAGCAAGGGAAGCAGTAGAGGCTTCCAAAGAAAGTACATATGCTACTGTGACACCCATTTATAGGAGTGTTGCCTGCAGATTGGAGGAGGTGATCCTTTACCTCTGCTCAGCACTTGTGAGACACATCTGGAGTGCTGTGTTCAATTCTGAACCCACCAGTCCAAGGGAGGTATGAAACGAGAGTCCAAGAGAGTAGAACTAATCCAGCAAACCAGAGATAAAATACTGAAGGGCTGGAACCTGACATAGGAGTGTAGAGATGGGACTATTCATCCTGGAGAAAAGAGGGTTCAGGGGAACATTATAAATGTGTGAAAATAACTGATGGGAGGAATGAAGAAGACAGAGATAAACTCTCCTCACAGATGTCCAGTGGCTACAGACAAAAATATAAAAATTCTGATTAAACATAAGAAAAAAATTTTTCCATAACTGTGGCTGAACACTGGGAAGTTCTCCCAGTAGGCTGAGGGGTCACCATCTATGTACATCTCAAAACCCAACCAGTCATGGTGCTGGGCAAGCTGCTGTAACTGACCACACCTGAGCAAAAGGCTTGGATTAGATGCTCTGCAGAGATGCTCTCCCTCAGAAATGTTATTTCTGTTGTGTTCATCTGTGCTGAAAATGACTGACTGCTTCAGTTCTTGTGAACATGTCAAAATCTCTTTATAGTCTCAATGTTTTACAGAAGTGCTATGGTAGTTGTGGTTGTTTGGGGCTATAATGCATGGGGGTTCTGAGATTTTCATGTTTATATAAGTGTGACAAACATGACTGACCCTTCAGAAGGAGAGCAAACCAAGCTGTTTTAAAGTTATGATGAACCATACTGAATTTATTCTGTATATGAGAAGTGTTGAACATTTCTACTCTTCCATAGCTCTTCAAGCATGTTGCAAATAAATGTGTCAGTGAAAATCCTGAAAAATTTTAAAGTGACCATTTTCCATTTTTGCTTTGGATTTCTACGTGGCTTGAACAAAATTGCTGAAGAATTAGTTATGCTAAATACAGTGTTTCATTTTACTTAAAAATATCTAGTCAATTTGTAGAAAAGCTGAATTTGCAGGTGTAGATTACTTGTTTCTTTGATAAAAGAGATTAGGAGCATTATTTCAAAGATGAGAAATTTTTTTTTTTTTTTTTTCCTTTTTGGTACTTGACAATATTTATTTATTTTATTTTAATCAGGAAGAGAAAATATCTATTAAAATTTATGAATGCTGACAGCCTAGGTAGTTCATGTTTGCATAAGTTTATTTGGGCAGTGTTTCCTGAGAGTAACATTTATAGCCATCAGCACTTAGACTCCACTTTCAAGCCAAACTGAGTGTCAGTAATTGGTGTACCATACTGCCATGTAGTAGTTTGTAAAGCAGAGCTGGCTAAAAAGCAGCATTACACTTTCCAGCTTTTTTTTTAAGGGTTTTTGTTCTGAATCAACCCAAAATGAACAAATAAGAAAAAAATCTAGAATTTCCTGTGAGCTGGAAGCTTCCCAAATTTTGCAGCTGCTCAGAGAAATGAGCTCTGAGCTGTGATACTGGCAAAAATGCAAAACCTGTCAAGCTGCATGCAGTGATTGTAAGATGCACAGTGTTGGGTCCCTTCTCATAATTGCCTCATGTATTTCTAGCACTGTACCTTGGCCTTTCTCCTTTTCCATGGCTCCACATGCCAGTCAGTTTGTTGGTGGTGTGTTAATGGGGTAACCAGCTGCTCCTTGCACACGGGTCAAGGGATGGACAAGAAACCAGGGCTTGGCACAACAGCTGGGGCACTGCTTTTCAGGGAAACGTTTGTGCTGAAAAGATCCCTGTAGAAGACTTTTTATTTGGTTGCCATGTGTCATTTAAAAACTTCTCTTATCATGTAATCCCATGTGGCTCTCCAGCTGTGGTACATCACCTGCTATTCTAATTGCTTTCTCAGCACATAACTTGATACAGCATATCCTCACAAGCTGAGGAAAATGAAATTTAACCAGCTGAAAATACATGTTTAGCTGAGAAGGTGAGGGAGGTCTCCATTTTGAGTTCTTCTCATCTGTTGTACTCAACTTTGAAATGAAGGTGGGGATAGTTTCTGGGGCTGAGGTATTTCCAATGTAATAGAGCAAAAAATTAATAATTTCCGGTCAAATTTTGTTTCCTTAGAAAAAATATTAATATCTGAACTGCTGAAATTTAAGTAAATTCAGGGAAAGAAGATGCTAATAGTGTCAGTGATACATGTAGGAAGATGTCCAGAGGAAGAAGCAGTGTTGTTCAGAGATTTTGGGACCATAGGGAAAAGACAAGCAGCATCCACAAGACAGCACAGTCTCACATATATAATATGTACATATCTTGATCACACAATTAAAATTAATTATATTATTTTATGGTTTTTAACTGAAGAAGCATTTAGAAAGCCATCTTTAGGAGTACTTTTATCAAGAAAATATACTGGCTAGGGGAAGTAAAATTTAGGAACTATGAGCCTCAAAACTAGAACCATGACCTAAAAACCACAGCGAACTTATTAATGTAAAAGAAATGGAGTAGAAGTCAAGCCTGGCTTCATGGGGAAAGAAGGAGGAGAAAAACACATTGAAACACATCAGACAGACAGCCTGAGGTAGCCTAGTGGGGTGATCTGAATGAAAGGGGAGAAAAAATTGAGCTTGATACAAAGGGCTGAGGAAGCACAGAAGGAACTCAGGGACAGAAAGAACAACAAAAGGCATGAAAGCACTTTCCTTTATTCTGTTAAACCATGGTTTATAGATTTTCCTAAAAGTTAGTATTGGTTGCAGAGCTGAAAAATACACAGTAGTTACCTGGTAAATTAACACATGTAGGAGTCACAAATTTAATTTTTCTATTGGTCAGCTCTTCTATTATACACATTTGAACACATGGTGTGTTTAAAATCCAGTGGGAAAATTAAACCCACTCAAGATATCCCCCCATTCCTTCTGATAGTGGTGGAAACACTAGGAGAGACTATAAGATGGAATCACAATTTATGGAAAAATCACAATAACCGCAGCAATGTTAATAAAAGAGAGTAGTTTCCCAAAGAGGACTCCAGGAGTGGTTTTCCCAGACAAAGGCAAAACAGTGACTGGCTTCAGGCAAGAGGAAAGCAGAGGCAGTAAGCCAGGGAGGCTCATGGCTTAACTTCCCTCCCTCAACCCCCAGCCCAAACTCCATGGAAATACAGGGACAAGGCAAAACTTGGTGGGACCTGACAGGGCTCTGAAACAGGTCAGGGGAAGTTTTCCTGAGCCTGACTTCTCTTCTCAGGAGTGGGGCTGGAGTGTTTCATGGCTCCACTGCAGCCTGGGCTCCACCTGCAGCTCTCAGCTCTGCTGTGGTCACCACAGCTGCAGCTTGGGGGCTGCATGGTCCCACTGGGCTCTGCTCCTTGCCCACTCTCTTTTCTTTTTCCTCAGAGCAGTGTCTTGGTGCTGTCCTTTAGCACCAAAGCTGGAAACTGCAGCTCAGAGGAATGGGAACGGGATTGGAGAGAGACCCTAGCTGTGACCCTGAAACCTGCACAGCCTGTCCCTTGAGCTCTGAAAGACAGTGCCCCTTCTGCTTCCAGCTCCACCTTCTTCCTGCTTAAACCATGCCCCTGCCATGATGTAGGTACTGTGGAATCAAACAGTACTAGAAACTCCACCCCTTTTCTCTATAACCGTGATATTATCCACCCCTTTTTCTATTCCATCAAAGTGATGCCCAGATCTTATACCTTTCAAGTACATGCACACACACACTCACACACACACGTATATATGTATATAAATATATGTATGTATATATATGTATGTGTGTGTGTATATTTATATATATATATGCAGAGACATGCACAAGCACAGGTATTGTTTCAATAATAGCTGGCAAAAAGGTGTTTGTTGAATTCATTTAGTCCATGGCTGGTGTAACTTCAATGGCAGTGTTATATAGAAACCTATATCAATATGCGATTAAACATTTCAAATTAAACATTTCAGGCTGTTCTGGACCAGATATCAAATTTCCTTGAGTTATGCATTGTGTTTCCCTATTGTGTTTCCTCTGTATTACCCATCAAATGCACCCCAGTTCTTGAGTGAAAACAGTGGCATGGATGGTTTGTCCTTATTTGAGCCAGGACTAATCTAAACTGTCTTCTTGACATTCTCCTAAAATGTACTTTGGGGACTTTATCTCCTTCTGTGGTGTGGAGGGGCTCTGTTTGGGCAGGTCCAGCTTTATTGGTAGAGCCTCTAGAGTTAGTTAGTTAGTGTTAACTAAGCAGGTGGCCTTCACTAAATGTAGATCCCAATGTCTGAGGATCCCACCACCCATAGCTTTCAGTGTGCTTTCTACCAGTGCATTGCACCATTCCACTTTGCCAGTGCCTGGTGAATATGATTGGGAATATGATACACCTACTCAGAACTGTGCTCTCTGGAGCAGATGTCTATGAGTCTATTTTTTAAATGAGACCCATTGACCTGAGTCTGGGGTTTTTTTGGGTGCTGGATTTGCTTTTCAAGGCCCAGGATGGTGTTAGGGGCAGCAGTGGGGTGCACAGGGTATGTCTCCAGCCATTCCATACTTGCCTCCCCCATTGTCAGCATGTAGTGCTTGCCTTGGCACATTTGCAGGAGTGTGATGAAATCAATCTGCAGGCCTCCCCATATTTATGTTTCAACCATTGTCCCCCATATGAAAGGGTCTTCACCCAATGCTTGACTGCAACACAAGTTTCACAATTATGAATAATCTGGGAGATAGCATCCATGATCAAATCCATCCCTTGATCATGAGCCCATCTGTCTATTGCATCTCTTCCCTGGTGACCTGAGGCACCGTGGGGCCACTGACCCAGAAATAACTCACCCTTGTGCTGCCAGTCCAGATCTACCTGAGGCACTTTAATCTTGGCAGCTTGCTCCACTTGTCTGTTGTTGCAGTGCTCTTCAGGAGCCCAACTCTTGGGCACTATACATGTGCATCTACATGATGTAATTCCACAGTCAACTTCTCTGTCCAGGCAGGGATGTCTTGCCATAATTCAACAGCCCAGATGGCTTTTCCTCAGTGCTGCCAATTGGCCTTTTTCCATCAGTCTAGCCAAACCTACAGAGCATTTGCTACCATGAGTCAGTGTAAAAGTAGAGTGTTGGCCATTTCTCTCATTCAGTGGTATCTACAGCCAGCTGGATGGCTTTCAGCTCTGTGACCTGACTGGATTCACCTTGTGCCCCAACAAGGAGCTCCTGAGACTCACCATGTAGGACTCCATACATAGCAGCTTTTAATTTTTGATTTGTCCCTATGATATGGCAAAACTGTCAGTGAAAAAAGAGTGTTGCTTTTCATTTTCAAGCAACCGATCATATGATGGGGTCTCCTCAGCACGTGTCACTTGCTCCTCATCCTCTTCTGATGGTAGTACAAAATTTTCACCTTCAGGTCAATTCATGATGATCTCCAAGAGCCCTGGGAGTTCTTATTTGAACTCACTGTATCATCAGAAGGATTCCCTTTCTCCACATGGCACGATGGCATGATGAGTATAAGGAACCTTCCCCTGGCAGTCAAGGTGCCAGGAGAAGCTTTGCTTTCAAGCCAATCACTTCTGAAGCAGCTCAAATTCCTTCATAAGGTGGTAAGAACTATTTTCCAGCTGGGGTCTAACAGGCCTCAGATCCTTTGTATCCCAAACTCCAGTACCCCAGTGCCTATCCTCAAGTCTCTCTGGGCACTTTTTGCTAGTCTCAAGGACCATTCTCACCTTCTCCAAAGTACAGCGCCTTCCACCACATCATGTTCTGACTGGCCCAAGGGCCACTGCATGGGCAATCTCCTGTTTAATTTGTTTAAAAGCTTGTTGTTTTTTGGCACCCCACTTGAAATAATTTCTCTCCTGTTTCCTATGGTAGAGAAGGCTTACAATCTGTCTGTTCTCTGGGCTATGCATTCTCCAAAACCCCATGGTGCCTAGGAAAGCTTGCGTCTCCTTCTTGTGGTTGGTAGGAACACATCCACTGGAACCAGATGAGGTCCATCTGAGCTGTTTTGCTGCTAAAAACTAAATTTTCTGGGCAGATCACTTAACCTGCTTTGCTTTATGACAGAACAACTTTCAGGAACATCTGGATTATCTTCTTTCTTTGCTTGAAGCCTTCCTGTGCTATGTTCCCCTACACAATGATGTCATCTACATAATAAGTGTTCCAGAGCCTCACCCTTTCCCAGTGCAGTCTGGATCAGTCCATGGCAAATAGTGGGGCTGTATTTCCATCCCTGGGGCAATCAGTTCCAGGTGTACTGTACTTCCCTCCAGGTAATGACAGAGTGTAGCCTTCACTCTGCTGATAGAGGAATGGAGAAGAACGAATTGTCAATGCGATGGTGACACCACTTTACTGCCTTGAACTCTGTTTCATACTGAGGCTCTAGCATGTCCAGCAGGGCAGCACTCAGTGATGGTATTACTTCATTCAGGCCTCAATAGTCCAGTGTCAATTTCCACTCTCCAATGGGTTTAAGCACTGGCCATATCAGATTATTAAAGGCTAAATGAGTCTTGCTGTCCACTCCTATGTCCCTATAGCCATGACAAAGTTCAGCTATTAAATATTTCTTAATACATCTACCTTAAACTTTTCTGTTCTGATATCATATTTTAAAAAAATATATGCAATAACTAGTCCCATTTCTGATATGCCAGACTGAAACTCTCACCTTTAAAAATGCAGTCTTGCACCTTTAACATCCTTAATGCTTTCCTTATTGTCCATTCACCATAGTCTTGACAGAAAGATTTGGATGAAAGCAGTTTGATTGTAGACTGACACAATAATTTTACTTAATTTTTTTTCCATATTGGATGTGGCCTATGCTTTACAATCTATTGTTAAAATTCAGAAATGTTATTCCAGAAAGATTTATTAGAGTAAACTCTGAAGATTTTTGTTGTAAGTCTGGGATATATCATGGTGCTCTTAAATTCACAGAGACAAAATGCATATCCAAAGAAATCTTGTCCTGTTGTTCAGCTATCTGACTTGAACCTTTTTCTAATAGGAAATATTTTTTTTCTGCTCTAAAATATTCCTTTAACTTCTGAGCACTTGCTTCAAAATCCCTATAATTCCCTGGGGTATTTTTCTGAGGTAACAAAAAAAAATATCCATGAAGTTAGAACACCTAAAGAACAACAAAAAGCATTTGAGAGGCATCCATAATTTCCAAGACAGTTGTATGCAATTTAAAATTGTCAGATTTGCAGTTCAAATAACCCCAACAGATACTGGATACCCAGAATAGTCAAAGATACACAAGATACACTTTCTAAAATTATTTCTCTATCATACAAAGCTGTCAATCTGTTTGCATAATCAGAAATAAGATTTTGGCATTGCCTCATGGAGCTTTATTCTGCAATGCAGAGTCTAAGTCCACTTTTTACAGATTCAAAACATTATAAATATAAGACCCTAGTTAAAATTGCAATCGTTAATTTCATCCTCATGCCTATTGTGCCTTGTAGCTTTGATCCTTGATTACTGTTCTGATCTTGGACAAAACATCAACATTTGGGTTGAAGATACACTAAAACCTGATAGAGTCCTTTCACTTGCAGTTCCTTTAAACTTCTGTATTGATCATGAGGACATTGGCAATTTTTTATCACTATATTTTCTAATTTTTACTAATTTATATTTGTATAACTGTTTTCAATCAGTACTTAAATTCTTTGGTAAATGGAATTAGCTACTAAAACCAGTTTAAAATAATCAATATGAAAAACACATGCAAACAAACAAACCCAAACCCAAGACAAAAAATCAAACCCCAAAACAATAACCCTCTGAATAGGAATAATGGGATTTATCCTCAATAATTATTAGGTCTGTACTCAAGGGGTAACCTTCACCTCTAATACTCCCAATTTCTTCTGTTTTGTGAAGAAATTACTAAAAGTAGGTAGGTTTTCGATGCTTATTATATTTTCAAAAACATCAACAAAATCCAGTTAATTTTTACATAAGAAGAATCAAACATCTGGAGACTATT
The DNA here is from genome assembly GCF_029582105.1 of Oenanthe melanoleuca. Taxonomy (NCBI): domain Eukaryota; kingdom Metazoa; phylum Chordata; class Aves; order Passeriformes; family Muscicapidae; genus Oenanthe; species Oenanthe melanoleuca. Next base: position 26,519,665 of record NC_079336.1, on the reverse strand, counting down.
TCTTTGCTCAGATTCCAATATTTGTTCTTGCCAGCACTTACCCCAAATGTCTTTTCTCAGAATATTATTCAAATCCACATGTGTTCATATCCAGCATGTCTATCAATGTGTGTCTTTTGTTCTCATGTCATTATTTTTACAAACAGGAACAGTTTCAGCAGATAGCATTCAGCATTTCAAAGCTAACCATCATTTCCATAAGCCTTCCCTTCTGGTTTTAGCCTCAGTGACAGACAGCCAGTACTCTCATCAGTTTCAATATGTATAAAACCCAGCTTCAAGCATCAAAGAAAGAATATACACTTACATATGCAGGTTGCTTTCTATGAGGAAAATATCAACAAGCATATATGATAAATGGCCATATATCTAGCAGAACAAGAAGGATAATGTCAAAATAAATAACTGCAGTCTTTTAGTTTAAGAGATACAGTCAAACATAAGGTAATTGCAGTCAGTTGAGAGACAAATTACAACCATTTCCTGAAAACACACAGTTTTTTGCACAGATAAGAAACTATAGGAAGAAGAAATGCAGAGTTTTCTTTCTGGAAACAATCTTCAGGAACAGTTGTAATATAAACTCTTTATCAATTTTCGTTAGGAACAAATGATTAAGGCGGAGCATGGCTACAAACCCATTAAAAGAACAGGGATGTTTTATGAAGTTCAGTTGGCAAACAGCTGTTAATCAGCTGCCCCTGCAGGAACAATCCAAGCCTATTTCTCAATTCACTCTTGTCTGCTAGTGAGATATTTTTCTGAACAGTGTTGAACCTTTCCTAAACCAGGTTCCATCCACACTGTTGTAGAAACACATAAAGTAGCAAGAAGTGACAGGAATGGAATGATCCTCTCAGTAGCATACAAATTCAGAAATATCTGCTCCTTTAATCTAGTGTTTTAGATTATGCAACTTTCAAGTGGAACGTTTAATTCTAGTGCCTAGGTCAAACATATATATATTAAATAAATTCTGAACATAGTGTGACCACCAGCATCTAACAGACATCTTTGTCGTGGCTTTTCTTTCTTCAGACTTCTTACTGACATACTTAAAATCATAATATGAAAAAGAATAAATTTTAAAGGAAATAATAATAGCAATAGTAATTAATAGTAATAGTAATAGTAGTAGTAATAGTAATAATAATAATAATAATAATAATAATAATAATACCATCATCATCATCACCATCATCCACTCTACAACAGCAACAATAATAACCTCGAACTAACCCCTCTGCCACCAAAAATTATTGATAGTTTAGGTGTCTATCTGACACCTTATCCTCTTTTATTTTGTTCAACAGTGCATGCATGGTAACACAATCTGGAAGACCCTCACAGTAGGGATGCACTCAAGAAGACCATCACAATCCTAATATGGTCTGTATAAACTGAACTTGATCTAACACTGCACTATAAGAAATTGTTGTTTCTCTGGCCTTAACACTACCTAGTGAAGACTATCAGTCAAGGAGCAAGGAATACCCAAAATTAGATTGAGATCTAAAACACTGGAGAACAGAAATAACTAAAGCTTGAATTTCAAACAATTTCAATTAGCAAAGAAAAAATGTTCTTTTCTCAGTAAAGTAACCAATTGCTCTTGATGTGATGTCCTTAAGTCTTCTTTCTGTACAAGCATAAATGTGTAGGGTGAACAACACCATGTACACCAGAACTGTTTATTAATCATAGCTTACAATCAGGGGAGAAGTTGGAGAAAGCACTGCCTTTGAGAGGCAGCTAAACAAAACAAATGCATTTTCCTACTAATTTTCTTTTGAGACTCTCCAGTACTACAGTGACATCTCTGTAAGACTCAGAAGATTTCTTGGTCTTTCTGTTTACATCTCTCCAGAAGTGTATCTGAAAGAAGCTTCAGTCCTTGTTCTTGCAAGAGGTGAACTGTTTCTTTCACGAGTGATGGGAGTCATCCAAAAATGTCGCTGCTATAACATGAACTTGAACTGTAAAGGTCCTTCCTGCAGAAAACAATTTATGCTTTTGACTTGGAAGGAGAACAAAGAAGGATTAAAATGGTCCTAAAGGCAAACTCAGTGATTCAGAAATCAAAGAGAAGGCTGTGACTGGAGATGGAATGCACCTGTCTGTACATACAGGTGTGTGAGGATTCACAGATGTTTAAACATACTCATCTCCTCATGTCCAGGAATTACAGATGACCTTGTGACAGTGAAAGAGAATTTAATAATTTTTACTCTCAATGACCTGTTCTTTGTGCTGTGTGTGCCACATTTATGATTCTATTGTTTCATAGTATTCAGCATGAGAGGAAAATGAATTCTTTATTATAAGTTATTATGCTCAGTCTTTTCTGCTTAAATCACAGATATTATTCACAGTATTAATTTAATCATTGCAGGTTTATTTTGACCCACCCTCACACTTAATCTGATGATGGTATACATGCTTTTACAATAAAAATGTGGACACAATGAGATACAGAACACAGAAGAGATGCAGGCAAAGGAAAATAATAGGGGAAAATTAAGAAACCATGCCAAGATTCTTCAAATTATAGCACAGAGAGTTAAGAAATGCCTTGAGACGTTCTCAACAAATAGCAATCATATTTCATTTTATTTCACGTCAGCGAGGGAGACCAAGCCTGAAAGTGGAACACACAAGTTTTGTCAGACAAACACATCTGATATCTTGACTAAGAACATAAACAAATTTTTCACCGTTTAGCAGTTGCTGCTAGACATACAGTAGACACAGTCTCTATGGTTTACAGATTGTTTGTTACATGAATTGTCTTTAAACATAATTTTTTACTCCTCTCAACTTTTTTCCTTTACAAATAATTCTATTTGGATATCTAGGAACCTAGAACAGGTTGTATCATTTTATATTTTTGCAGTAGGTGTTAAAGTCTTTGCAACAATCTCTTTTGTTACTATCCCATTGCATAAAACCCTGAAAAAAAATTAGCATCTGCCTATTAATTCTGTAGAGTCAATGGCAAACTGAACATCTGAAAATATATCACCTGAACTGAAAGAAAATCAGTATGTGAGCTGTGATGGGCCGTGATCAAGAGGAATTAAGGCAGTCTGTGACTCACCCCATTACAGAAAAAGTTAAGAGATAAAATCTTACTTATAGTTCTTATGGTAATACAAAAAAATGGTTTCAAATTTACACACACATTTTCTATTTTCTAAAATCAAAAGCCCCACAGAAATCCTCCAAAGCCAAGAAAATAAAATACAGTGCAATGAGCTATGAAATGGCTTTTGCAGATGAAAGAAAATTATGCTAAAAATGGTGTTTAGAGATCCAGACTTTAATTTATCATTTTCCATCCAAACACAGGGCTTGGACAGATGTGCTGGGGCAGCATTAAGTTTGGCATTTGAAGAAGATAAGTATCTTGCTTATAGTAGTAAGAAAGAAGCAGTTAACAGATAAGAAAATTCTGTTAGTGTGGAAAGAATGGGATGTCCTAAAATGGTCCTTATAACAACTAAATTATTATTTGCCAGGTGAAGTAATAAATTATCATGTCTCTTAGCCATGTTGTTTCTTATGAAACAAAAACTAAGACCAAAACAAAAATCCTGAATTATTATGTTGCAGATAGCATCTTATGTGAGAAAAAGATTAATGATATGAATGGGGAGATTGAATAAGCAGTCATCAGCAGTTGGTCATGGATAAAACTTGTATAGCATGAAATGTTTATCTTAAGCCAGAGGAAGACATGACTATAATATAACAATATGGGGATTTTTGTTTTCTTTTTAATGATCTGGTTAGACATTTGTGGAAAGTCTGCAAGAGTATGTGTTTTAAGCTGTCTTGTAGTCAGTATTCTAAAGCTTAATGTACAAAGTTGTTCATAGATTTTTCTACTTAAATGCTCTTTTGCTTAAAGGTGCAGGCTTTCTTCTTATTTTTAAGGCAAATAAAAAAACCTGGAACAGTGATATAAAAGATGAGAATTTTGGATAGTGTTCACAAACAAGGACTGAACATCTCTCCCCTATTTCTATTAAATATTTCCCTCAACCTCTTTGGGTTTTTCAGAATTTTTTTTTTCTTTTAGCACTGGAAAAATGGCAAGGTTCTGTGGAGTTTTTGTTAGGGCTGATTTCTTTAGTCTTCTCTTTGAGTGGAACTTTCTGAACATAATTTAGTAGATTATGATTTTAAATCTCAAAGGCAAGCATAGGGAACTTCTGCATAAATAAAATTGAACTAAGAATTTTCTGATTTTCATATGAGGATGTCTGAAAGTCTCTGAAGCCTTTACAACAGCTATATTTAATTCAGGCACTGAGTGCTTATTTGAATGTTTAAAAAGAGGTTATAAATAAGTTTAAGTAGTTTAGTGGTGCACATTTTTCTTAGAAAATATATTTTTTAAAGTGTTTTATTGACTTCAGTAAGTGTGAAATGATTGAAGCTATAATGAACAGTTTATGCTTGAGTGTACAAGGACCCTAGGTATTTATAAATGACAGGTATACAGAATACCCATGAATGAAAATGACCCCAGGTAACTGAACATGCTTTTGCAGCAGGTATATACACAGCCAAATAATGAAATGAAACCCACAGAGGACTCTCAAGATATTTGACATGAAGTAATTTATGATTACTGCTGGAGTAAAGAAAGTGACATTCAGGTTTCCTACAGATATTTTACAGGCTGCAACAAACCTTGTATCTAAAGCAAGGAAATAGAATTCAATAATAGCACATAACATATAATATGTACATGGTGTGTAAAATTAGATATGTACAGCAATGAGAGTATTAGGCTGTTTACTAGGTTCATAAGTTTAGCTGACACAGAGCATGGTACCATATAACACAAACCTTTTTTTTTTACTATAAATATTCAGACAAACTGTTAAGAAGTCATGACTCATTCATGTGACCTGACATCAGATGGATTGTTTTTCTGATACTGTGTTATATATGTCTGCTCAACCTGACAGCCTGCTAGGCAGAATCACTACTATGAGAATGGTTACATCTTCTTTTTAATAACTCAGCATTGTAACATTGTCCAAAGGCAGAAAAAATTCTCTCCTCTCCCAAAAAAATAGCTCTGAACAGAATATAGAAACTAAAAAGCCTTCCCTTTAGGCTTTACCTAGCTAGATTTCTCTACTCTTTTCCCATTATGAGAATTCTTTCATACTTTCTCTTTTTCAGACTGAACATGGTGCTGATTTCACTGTCAGTGAACTCCTCGCTGTGACTGTGCAGCAGCAGAGATGCCAGGCACTGATCTCAGCTAAATGGAGACTCTTGCCCAGATTCAGACTGAGCAGCTCAGGTCAGTATGCTGGCAGAAGACCTACAAGTGGAAAGCCTTTGAGCCCACAGAAAACTGCAGGGAATTCCCTGAGAATCAAATAGTTGTATACAGCTGGATCAAGGACACAGCCATAATGAGACAATTCAGCCACTGGGTGTTCTACACCTACACACTTATTTTTCTTGTTTTGTTTTGGTTTGTTTTTTTCTTTGGTTTTGTTTTTTTTTTTTTTTTTTCCTTTTGTTTTTTCCTCATAAAAATATTTTTTCTTTTTCTGCTTTCATTTAAATTCTCTAATCACTTGCTCTTCAATACTCCAAGTGTTGGGGCTGCCAAAATCTCAGTTTTTTTTCTAAATATGATATAAGTGCATGATGCAGAATGTGCCATGCATAGAAACATATGGCCTTTCTAATATAAAAGCTGTTGCTGCTCCTTTCAGCATCTTGCAAGGACCTCTGTTTGCTTACTGCTCCAGAGCCCAGCTGTTCACAGACTGGTCAATGGCAAAACATTCTGGGGTCCTTCTAATCTCTTTCAGGGACCCCAAAGTATTCAGTCATCAGATCATGTCTGTGCTGGCCTCATCACTCAGGTTTCTTTGTTTAGGTAGCATGCCAAGTAGAAAATGAAGCAAAATCAGGTGAAACCAACCCAACCCCCTTCCTGCTGACCAGGCAGCCACCCACTACAGAGTAGGCACAGAGGAATTCAAGCCATCTAGTGCTCTCCATATATTAGACAGGGTTATTTTTATTGTGCTTATTTATTATTAACCTTCCACCTGGCATTTATAGGACATTTATGCTCCCTAAGTGGTTGCACTTGCTAATCAGCTGTTACAGCTGCCAGGATGCAGCAAGAGCAGGCAGCTTGTGCCAGGGTAGGTGATGGGGTGGCAGGCAGTGGCAGCAGTGCAGGGGACACATGGGATGGACACAGGCAGGGAGGTCTGCAGTGATCATTTAGTTCAGCCAAGAGTCCAGAACATCAGGTAGATCCATGGTAATGAGGCAAGTCTGACATCAAGCTAAAAAGTCACAAAGTCACCTGCAAGCTAGGCTCTGGGTCAGAGTCAAGGAGGCACAGGACTGGGATACCAGGCAGCTAGCAAGGGTGGGAGCCAGGTGCAGTGGGGTAAGCCACTGCTGGGATTCCTCACAGCCAGAGAGAAGCATCATCAGTTTTCCCTGCATCCAAGCAGCTGAACCCTGGGGGCTGTAGGGAAGGCACTCAGGGCCCTGAAAACATCTCATGCTTTCAGGAACTGGATATAAGAGAGCATTAAAGCAGATCAGATATAAGTAGGTCAACCATGCTTGGCTCTTTTTGTCTGGTTGTATGTGTCCCTTGTATTTGGCAGGCCACTGAGCTGCAGCCTCCCTTTTTCCTTTTTATTCCACTAACAGCTAAACCTAAACTTGTTCACAGGCTCACAGTAGGGTTCTTTACACATACTGCTGTCAGTGCTGATAAGTCACTTAGGACTCACATCCACCTGTAAAAGTGTTGTTTTCTTCCTTCCATGACAAAATGTAAGTCAGTGTTTCTTCAGAAAGCAGGAATGGACAGGTAAGTGAAAGGAATGGGTTTATGCATGTGCACACGTGTTTGTGGCTATGTGGGGATGGGCACATCTGCTTCCAAGTACTTTAAACTCCCCAGGAAATTCTTATATCTAAGGAACTGAACTTTCATAAGAGTGTAGGCTGTGCTGGTGCCACTAAGTTATTGTGCTGACATCACAAGCTTTATCTCTTTTACGAATTATAATTAATGGTAGTACTTATTCTTCATTTTGAAGTTATTTGATATATGTTTAAGTTTTTCTGCAGAACTCTCACTTTTTTTTTTTTCTTTTTTATTTTTGGAAGGAAACAAAGAACTATCTCATACTGGATTTCTGTAAAGATTTCTCCACAGTCAGTGGGGTCTTTACCTCCATGGGGTCACCCATAGCCTGTTGCAATGCAAGGAGGCAGCAAGGGCAATGTGTGATGATATGAGCTCATGGTAAAAGAGGGGTGCAAAACTGGGGACTGAAGATTTGCATGTTCCCTCTTCAACTTCTGATTACATTCCCATATTTAATTTCTTATCAAGGCTGGACACAAACCCCATGATGGAAGAAGAAAGAAAACTGAGAATAGACAGGACATATTATTGCATCCACAGATTTGAGCAAAACATCATGGAGTGACAGTTCACAGCTATCTGAAGAAACTGACATGTATATTGTTTTTACTTTCCCTTAGCTACCAGAATTACTACTTTCCTTTGTTTATACCTTGCTCCTTCTTCATTCAGATTGTATTGTGAAATTTAAATGAAAAAATACTGTCAAAGACACTCAAAGACACTTCATGCTTATTTATAACTCAAGTAAAGGTCATAAGCTTTGGACTGTTCTTTGATTTGAGTTTTTCTCTTTTTTTTTTTTTTTTTTTTTTTTTTTTTGCCATGTTATGTTTGGATGCTTAAAAGAATGAGTGGAATCTTTGTATAAATATTGACATAAAGTAGATGGGGGGAGGCACAGATAAATATTGTGTATCATAATAGATTCAAATTTACAACATAGCCAAATAAATGAGAAAAATATCAAAGAGGAAAACCTGAGAAAAATAAATTATTCTATGAGAAGACAGAATCAAATTATCAATGGAAATTGGAAGCTTCTCTTTAGACATTGGATTAGACAGGGATTGGAGAACAAAGGAGAAATTTCAAGTGAGTGGATTAGAAAAGATTCTAAGGCCTAGAACTCTACTAAAATTTAGTGGACTGATGAAAGTTGACATAAGACAGAAAAAACGAATGATTTTTGAAGATAGCTCATTCAAGATGATCATCTAAAACAAATGTTGGGGAGAAGGTGAGAAAAGAAAGAGTGAATCTGTAGATTAAACCTCTCTAAATCTGTGTGCAGTAAAGACAGAAACTGGAGCTCAGGAAAAAATTGTATCTTCATCAGTGTTGTCAGGACCTTCCTGAGGACTTAGCAATGGTTGTTATTTACAGTCTGTGCTCTGCCAAGGGTTCTCCCAATATGTAATTATCTTAAAATGGCCAATTTGAACAACATGTGATGCTATTTTATAGGACCCAAGGCAGTGAGATAAAGTGAACTAAATTATTATGAATCAGAAATTCTGCTATGTTTTTTGCACTTAACATCTTATCTTCTCTTAGCAATTACAGAACATTCCATTTTAAAAATGCTATGTTTCTCTACCATTATGCTAATTATCCTTTTTTTCTTGAACTACCTGGGATAACATACTTGGCTTATATTTGTTCCTTGTGTAATCTTGTAAGGTGAAATTCTTAAGGATAAATAAATCTATAACCATATATCAACCTGACCTTTTTAAAGAGCAAGATCTACTACACAGAGCATCCTCTGGGCTAAAATAAGGACAGCTTCTGACCATAGAGATCCTGAAACACTACAAACACAATTTTGAAAGGAACTGCAATCTAATTTACATGCTCTATAATTGAAGTGCAGTTATGTATCAGTGGATAAATGAAGCTTAAAAAATAATCAAGCAAACAATAAGTGAGAAAAAAAATTCCATAAAATCCATTTGCGTTGCTTGGAAGAGTGAATCTCTGATGATAATGGCTTATGTTACAGAAGGTCCAAGGTGTCAGGATGAGGAAAACCTGTTGCCTGCTAAACATGCCCTGGGATAGCTTATTTTCCCAAGAAGTCTGTCACAGTTTGAATCTCTAGAGACTGAACTTTTAAATTAAATATTTATTCTGTGTGGTCCTTTCTTTACTATTGCTGACATTGGATAACAAGGTACATTAACAATTCCCATGGCAGCAGCATGAATTTTTGGATGCAGGGATGAAATCCACTGCACTATACTGTCAGATTCCAAACCTAACAATGCCTTTCAATTGTGTTGCTTATTAAGAAGGAATGGTTAGGTGTAAAAAACTGGCTGAAAGGGAGTCACTGTTATCTTTTATGTTCCTTTGTACCCTACAAATTGTATATGCAATACAGTACTACAAACATCTCACAAGTGAAACAAATCCCAAAAACAAATACTGTGGAGGACTTTATTTCATCTCACAAGCACAAATTGTAGCCATCATCTAGAGCACAGGAAAAAAGTCTTAGAATGAAGTTTAGCAGACACAAGAAGAGTTTGTCAGGACACAGGCAACCGGATGTTTAGAGAAGTTGCTCATTTTCCCAAGAGCTAAAGTAGGTTGAACAAAAAAATATAAAGCCATTTCTGTGTATTTTATGAAGAAATTTCATGCACAGATACAACATTTACTTACAAGGGAAATAAACTGAGCTTGTAGCTAGCAGCTATAAGGATACTCAATCCTTCTTTGCTGTAGCAACCCTAAAAATTCCCTTTGACATTGATTGGACATGGCACATTGCACAGTGAACAATGCTACAATTACTTATCTTTTCTTGAAAAAACAAACCCAAATCCCTATGGTATTTTTAAGGTAACCTTAGGCCCAGTCTGGTTACACAGTAATAACTATTTTGTGGGGCAGACTTCACTTACCAATGTTTGAAGGCTGCAGCAGAGGAAACAACCTGATCATGACAATGTAGACAATTTGGAAAGAATGAGTATAAGAAAGGGAGATATTGATTCCTTTCCTAGCTTCCAGGAGCTTTCAAAAGAATGAAACAAAAGAACCTTGCAGCCAGTAGAAGAGATATCTTCTATAAGATTTTGACATTTCTTGGACAATGCATTAAAGATTAACCTGTCACTGCTGTATGGAACTTCAAAACAAAAGCATATAATTTCTGCTGCTTTACTACATTGCCTATTAAACTTGGCCATTTCAGTGCTTACTAAAAGCATCATCTGGTGGTGTGGGGGAAAATCATTTTACACATATCTAAGTTCTAGTCTCTGTTAAGAGCTTAAGTGATGCATCAGCTTCATCTGAACATAATTTTCTTTGAAGCCAAATCTTAAATCCCTGCTGATAGAATCTGAGAGAGAACTTTAGTCCTTGAGACTATGCGTGGTGAGAAAGGCACAAAGGTGAAAAAAGACATGGCAGAAAATCACAGCATCAAAGACAGAGGGTCTGTCACAAAAGATGAGGGTGAGTAGTTGAGAGAAGCAGTCAAGCATTGAGGGTAATCAGTGAACAGCTGGAAAGGCCAAGAGAGACCCTGGAAGTCAGGGAGCATTAGAGAGAGTTTAAGTGTGTCAAAGCCCAGGATACTGCTTCTTGGGATTCACAGAAAAAGAGGTCTGAGCCAAGATTTTCTCAAATGATTTATAGCTTTAGGGGAGTTTTACTCTCCAAAAATCTCAGAAATCCAGATTTCCCACTGGTGCATCTTCTGGATTTTTATTTTTTTTTAATTGGACCTAAAAGTTGTGCCCATCTGTCCTACAGGAGCTATTAAAAAAATGCTTCTGGTTCTGCAGACAAATGTTAAGTTTTCTGGGTGAATATAGAAACACTGTCACTGCAATGTCAGGGAGAAACACCTGGAGGGTGTTCATCCTGAACACCTGTGCATGCTTGGTGAAGAACCTACAGTGAGAAGCACTCCCCAGCTCCCACAGCAGTAAATTGCACAGCACTTAAAGGACAATTAAATGTCCACATGCTATATTCCAGCACTGGTGAAGTTATGTACACTGCACGACTTTATCTCCCTGATAAGCAGACACAGCTTTTTAGTTTTCCAGGCTTCAGACCCAGTAGGAGCAAGCCCATGGACTTCCCAAGATTTTTCTACCCTTGTCCCAGCAGTCACCAGGACAGCTCTAAGAGAGTATGACTGTAACACCCACCCTTTCTGAGGTTCTTAATTTAGAAAAATATTTTCCTCCCCTTTGTTGGAACCCTGGGAACTGAGAATTTTAGACTTTCTGTGCTGACAGGCACTGACCCTCAAGAAAACACTGCTTTTGACCTGAGGCTGTGGAGAAGGCTTCCAGGATTTAATGATAGAACTGGGATTATGGGTGTGTAGTTTGAATAGAAGTGTGTAATATCATGTGGTGGAAAACTTAGAATTTGGGGTTTTAGAATACAGTAATGCATATGAAGCAAGATGGAGGTTTTAGGGCAGAGGCTTAGTCCTTCATCTTCTTCTTCATAGGTCTAGGTAGTATTGTATGACTGGATAGAAAAGTCTGGGGGCCATGGGTGACTGTTTATTGGATTAAACATAAAAATAATTTAGGTGTCATTTCTTAACTGGACATTTAGTCCTTAAAAGGCCTTTCAGAGAGAGAGATACTCTCCATTTGTAGCTTGTTAATGTGAAGTGCTGTAGAACTCACAGTTTGTGGGACTGTAATGTAGATAAGAATTAATAAACATCTGAGTCTGAACAAGAAATACCATCTCTAGCATTTAATCCTGGCCCTGGCAAAAAGAAGATAAAACATGATACCTCCTCAGCAAAATTTTAATTTTTGTTGGAGGTCAGCACTGCTGTGCTGCAGAAGTCCTCCTAGGAAGCAGAAGATTCGGTAAAAGATGGCACTAGCTACTCATAGTGTGACTTTCTACCTCCAAGCCTTAGGTTTTGGGGTTCATCATTCCTAATGAATGAGTTAAGTGAGATGCATACACTTTTCTCTCTGGAAAGTGAAGCCAGGAGATATTGATAGAATCAACTCAACTTTAGTGACCAGTGGGGAAACTTTATAAATGCTCTTCTAAGGTTTTCCTTCATAAATTTTTGGGGGAATAAAGTATTTGCTATAAATGAATCTTATGTTTTTGCAGCTTATTCTGCAAACAACCATTTCTAGCATCTGTTCTGAAATTCTGAATATTGTTAATAAATATTTATTCCAGTAGAAATATTTTTTCAAGTCATTTACTGTTTTTAATCTATTAGATGCAGGCTGTGGAAATTTTATAGCAGCTCATATATTTGTACTTTTTTTCCCTTCTGTTTCATTCTCCAGTTTATAGGACTGTACAGTCTTTGAACTGAATCTCCTTATGCCTTTTTGCAACAATTATCATGACTGAAATGTCTGAGCTTGGCCTTTAAAATCTTAAACAATAACTAAAGAATATTTGCACAAAGCAACGAGGGAAATAAACCCAGTCTTGCAACATGCTTTATAATATGTTAATTGGTGGCAACTGAAGATTAGTCTGCCCCACTCATTTTCTGAACAAGTTCCTGCTTGTGTTGTAAAATTGTTCTCCCCTTGTCTATTAGAGAAAATAGAATTGCCCTCTCTGGCCCCAGTCTTGCAGACAGCTATATCATCCACTAACAATTCCATTAACTTCATTTAAACTACCTGAGAGAACTGACTTAGTTGGGTATGCAAGTGACTGGGAAATTGAAACCTTTGTCCTTAGGCAGTTTCTGGATGATTTTTCTGTCCAGATTTTTCTTCTCTCCAAACCATCAGTCATTATTGGATCATGCAGCTATTTAACAAAATGGTTCGCATTGCTTATTCTCCAGTCTGTCTAATTTGATGTTGCCACTGCTAATAATTTCTCATATTGTTAAACTAACTTTTGCTGATAGCTGCAGCCATTCTAGAAATGCAAATTATTTAAAAGCTGAACTTTATGTAAAAAGAAAAAAGAAATAATTTCTTGGGCTCCTGGATAGGGAAAAAAAAGAAAAAAATGAAGATAATATCAGAGGGCAATTAAAAATATTTGAAAGTTATTATTATCATTAAGCCTCATGTTCTTAAGCAATATGTTATAAGCAAAAATTTATCTCATGATTTCTTGAAATTTGAAGACTAATGAGGGACCTCTAGTGGATTGAGGAGTGCACCTATGTAAACCTCATGAATTTTGACATGGCCAAATGCAAGGTTCTGCCTCTGGGCTGGGGCAACCCCCAGTACCAATACAAGGTGAGAGCTGAACAGATTGAGGGATCCCCTCAGAGAAGTTGGGGATACTGGTGGATGAATATCTGACCAATATGCCACACAGCCCAGACAGCCAGCTGTGTCCTGGGCTGCATCAAAGGGAGTGAGACCAGCAGATTCAGGGAGTTGGCTCTTCCTCTGAACTCCCCTGAGGAATCCTTGGTGCAAGAATGGCATAGACTTGTGAGAGTGGGTCTAGATGAGGGCCACAAAAATTGCCAGAAGATTGGGATGCATCTCCTATGAGGAAAGTCTCACAGCTGGGGTTGTTCAGCCTCCATAAGAGAAGGGTATGGGGACACCTTGCTGTGATCTTTAAACATGTATTGGACAATCATAAGAAAAAATGAGAGAATGTTTTTACCAAGGACTGTAGTGACAGGACAAGTGGCAAAGGTTTTAAATTGAAGTAGGATATATTTAGATATATTTAGATTAGAAGAAATTTTTTATGACAAGGTGGGGCACTGGAACAGGTTGTCCAGAGAAGTTGTGGGTGCCCCATCCCTGCAAGTATTCATAGCCAGTTTGGATGGGGCATTGAACAACCTGGTCTAGTGCAATATGTTCCTGTCCATGACACAGAGGTTGGACTACCCATGATCTTTGAAAGTCTCTTCCAACTCTATTGTTCTGTGATTCTGTCATTTTAAAATTATTGAAATAATTGTACATTATTAAACTCATTAAGAATTCCTCAGAACTGGAAAATTTGCTATCTAAGAAGAAACCTCATAAATAGTTATAGCAAAAAAAAATCAAAATCAATAATTGAAACTTTTTTGAAACAAAGATAATATACTTACTTATTTACTATTCTCAAACATATTTAAAGTTATGAATAAGACAACAATTTTCCTTACTCTGCCATCTACTTTTGTTCCATATTCTGTATCCACAGAGCATGTGACCTGCTTTTGAAGGCTCTGTATTCTCCACACAGAGATCAGCAGCACACTGCTGTGGAAAGTTGCAACAAGGAGCACCAGGGAGAATGAACTGTTGTACCTGGAGAGGAAGGGTGGTCACATATTTTTAACTAATTCCTGAAAGCACTATTGGATCTTGTTATGTAGAAACTACAGGTTTTTGGATCAAGGGAAAACATACTATTCTGACAGAAAGCAGACATTTCCATGGTATAAGTATGAACTACTTATACAAAACTCTTATTATGTCAGTGAAGAGAGAGAGCCAGCAGACAAAAATCAAGAGAAAGCCCATGTTATTCAAAAGCAGAGATTATTAAACTATTTTGTCACAACTTTTGTTGCTGCTGTTTGTTTGTTTGTTTGTTTGCTCACTAACTAGGAAAGGATTCTAACATGGTTAATTTGAAAGATGAACTTACAGTGTAAACATATAAAGTTAGATGAGAGAAATCTCACTTGTAATGCCTCTGGAGAGAGAGGAAGGAAAACAGTATTGGGAAGGTAGAAAATTCATAGGAATCTGAGATCTTGGAATGGTAAATTGCCATCAAACTCTTCTTCTAATACCTGGTTTGTATATCTGGTTATAAAATGGTTGTGTTCAAGAACTACTTCTGTTAACTTGCCAGGTGTATTGGTTTTGTTCTGTTAATAATTAATATTAAGGAGAATAAAATCTTTATAATTCTGAGTGTTTCTATGTATTGCAGCATTGAGAAAGCTGCTCAAATGTTGTAATTCAGGAAAATAAAGTAATTATTTCTGATTGTATAAAATATACTGAAAAAGGTAATTTAAAAAGTAAAAAAAAAAAATCAATGGAATACCATCAGTTAAACTACATACAATTTATTCATGGAATACTTAGTTTATTTAAGTTATTTGCTGTATATTGTTGACTAGAAATAATATTTATTTTCTAAAAAAGTTGAAAAAATTTGCATATGGGAACTTTGAATCTATTCTTTGTTATTTGTTATTTGTTATTTATTATTTGTTATTTATTATTTATTATTTATTGTTTATTGTTTATTGTTTATTGTTTATTGTTTATTATTGTTTATTATTTATTATTTATTATTTGAATGCTGTTATTAAAAGTCTCAGCAAGCAAATTGCTGCTGGTTGTTTTGAGAATGCCATTTGGAAAACACAATCATAATTTTGTACAATCCATAATGAGTCTACTCCCATGCCAGATTTTCAGTTGTCCAGCTTTCAAAAATCTTTCTTATCCAATTCTTCCCTGCCAATATAAAACCTATAGATTAGTAGACTGTAAATATTAATTATAATCAACAAACAGTATATATGAAATGAATACAAATATAATTAATTGAATGTCAAAAGAATGGCTTGGTTTGGGGAGGAATGCCCCAGCACAGGCTGGTACTCTGTGCAGAAGGCACTGGGTGTTCTCAACAAGCTCTCCATGAGCCAGCAGTGCCATGTGGCCAAGAAGGCCAGTGGTGTCCTGGGTGCATTAGGAAGAACATTGCCAGCAGGCTGAGGGAGTGATCCTGCCCCTCTACTGAGCCCTGGTGAGGTACATCTGGAGTGCTGTGTCAGCTCTGGGCTCCTCAGGATGAGACAGACATGGAGCTCCTGGAGTGGGTCCAGGGCAACACAGATATTTAAGGGATTGGAGCATATGTTTCATGAGGAAAGATTGAGGGAGCTGGGCATGGTCAGCCTTGAGAAGAGATCCCTGACAGAGAACCTCATCACTGTCTATCAGTATCTGAAGGGAGGATGTCAAGCGGATGTTTCCAGGCTCCTCTTGGTGGTGGCAACCACTAGGATAAGAGATAAAGGGCACAAACTGATGCTTAGGAAGTTCCACCTGATTATGAGGAAGAATTTCTTTGCTGTGCAGGTGATCTTGCAGGGGCACAGACTGCCCAGAGAGGTTTTGGAGTCTCCCTCACTGGAGATATTCAAGAACCCTCTGGATCCTGTGCCGTGTGCTCTGGGATGACCCTGCTTGAGCAGGGAAGTTAGACCACATGGCCCACTGTGCTCTCTTTCAGCCTTACCAATTCTGTGATTTTGTGAATCTCTGATTCTGTGAATTTGACAAGATCTTTCATAAGTGTTCATTTCCACAGTAATTTTTAATATTCCAACATCAATCACATGACATTTTATATCAGATAACCATTACCAGGCTCTCAACAGACCTATGTTCCATGTCCATGGTGCACTGAATCATGTCAAGAAGTCTCTGATATCTTATTACCACACACATTGCAGTTCATGGTGTTTTTCAGTGACCTATTGCTAAACCATGTTGTCAAGAACACTATAATTTTATGAATTGGCATACCATTTCCCAAAAAAGATTCAATTTAGTCAGAGTATAATGTAGCTCCACATCAGTGTTTAGGAGCAAATGCATAGAAAGTTTGAGCTGCTTTTCTGATAAGTAAATGGTAGACAGGTTTGGAGGGAAAATCACAGAAATTTTTTGTAGATTTGGGTAAGTTATAATTTAAATTAAAATAAGGACAAGAGAAGCAAGTAGCATAAGAGCCATTTTGATCAGCTGGTATGAGAATAGTCTTCACATGCTTTTCCACATTATTCCTTTCATTTTGAAATATTTCTAATAACCACATTACAGTTTTATAGACAACTGCCTCTGAAATATGTGAAGACATATTTTACCATACAGTAGTGTATATGAAGAAAGGAAGACAATTCTACATTTTTTATACTATCTGCATTCTATTGAAACCCCATTTTGTTTTGGATTGTTTGAATTAAGATGGACAAACAATGAGAAAACGTTCACTAAGGAATTATCCACCGGGGTTGAGGGCTAGACTTAATTTAAAAAATCTTCTCCCTATTTGGATTCTTTCATTAATACTTGAGAATACTATAATCTTGAAATAATAATTCTTCCTTATTTAGCTTAAGGTATATAATGCAGAAAAAACATCGAAAGTTAAAACCACATGTTTTAATTTGTTTGCAGTGTGGAGACCCTCTCAGGCAGGGTGAAATAGTCAAAAGAAGATTAAGTACTCCCTGTCTCTGAATATGTTATAAACTATTAAAGTAAGAGGTATTATTCTGAGAGGGCATATGAAAAACAAACAAGTGGAAAAGGCCTTGCAGAAACTACAGCTGTTTTGGTTTTTTTAATAAGAAAACTGCATTGATTTGTACTCCTTCTTGTTTTGTTCTGTTTGAAGAATAAATTGGATCTTGAAACAAAGGCCCTGAAGATTGTAGAATAATACTGTTTCCATCTTGGGGTGCTGAAATAGCCCAAAAGCATATAGTCTTGTACACTGAGTTATTAATAGAAAAAAATGATAATGTTTCTTTCTCATTTACAAACTTTGACTTAGTTAGTGAAATAAACCACAATGAAGAGGACTATTCTCAGATAAAACTCTGCTTTTGAATATGTGCTATTTGACCAAGCTTGATTTTGATACACATGACTTCTGCTAATGTTCCCTGTCAAAACTTCATTCTATTGTTACAGACTTATTCACAGAATCACTTTCTATGTGGAAACAAAAAATTAAAAACCCTTCAGTTTTATTAATTATTCTCATTATAAATTTCTTAATACGTGAAAAATTCCCTGGTACGGAGGTATGAAGGGGGAAGTTTCGTGCACTTATTTTCCAATTCTTAATTCAACATTTGGTGAACTAAGCTCAGATTTGATGGAGTTGAAATCCCTATATGATGACATCAGGTATTACAACAGAGAGTCAAGTTCTCTATTTTCTTTTCTTCTTTAGGTTTTCTTATTGACATTTAGAGCCTTAGTATTATTGCATTGTGCTTATATCTGACTCAACTTTTCATAAAACTGGCAGATTGAGTTTGTTACTTTTTACAGTGTGTGATGAAGTAGTGAGAGAATATCAGCTTCCAGTGCTTTCATGCCTGCATGCTTCCTGAAGAAACCTCACCTACATCACACACTTTTACACTTTCTTTTGAGATTTAAAAAATCATGAGGTTTTTAAGGTTGGATGGACAATTGGAATATCTAGTCTGATATCCTCTGTACTAAGGGCAATAGTCCATTTCTTGCAATATTGTTCTTTATCACAGCATCTGTAACTAGTTTTTACATATTTGTCATTATTTAATTTGATTTTGAAGTTTTAAAAGAGTAACCATCTTTTAACATAAGTATAGAAGCTTGACAGAAAAAAATATCTATATTAAATAGAATTTAATATAATTTGCTCCAAAATGTTTTTTTCTATAATATTTTTACACTGTAAAGCTTCCCTCTGGGTACAAATTCATATTAGAACATGTAGTTTGTCTTTCTTGCCTAGCTGTTGACATTTTAACAAGATGATATTTACTGAAACTGCTTGCTTATCACATTAATTTCTAATGTCATCACAATATTTCTTTTGAAAAGCTTTAACACTTTGGAAAACCACTGACATTTCATCTGTCTGAGTTGAATAAGATATTTCTGAATTCAAAATAAACTGTAAACTGACAGTGGCTTCATATGTGAAATTTTTCCTAGGGTTTAGTGCATTTGGTAACTGATTGGATTATTCTTGCCAAAGTAAAAGTAACATTACTGAGTTCAATGAACTCTTAATGAACACTTGTTATCACCTATTTAGCAAAGACTGCTTCTTTTCTGATACATGCATTCCATCTAATTTTCTTAGAAATATCCCTGACAATGTTAAGAGGATAGCGTCTGTATTTTAATTTTGACAAAGTTCACTTGTGAATTTTTATTTACTTTTTGCCAGTGATGACTTTGACATGTCAGGAACATATTCTATTTATGAATAAATCAGTGAAAAAAACTCTGGCCTCTGTATTTGAATAAATACTTTAGTTTGCCTAGTGCAAGTGTTTCAAAGAGCCAATTGATAGCCAGCCAGTAGGTTTCAACTCTTAAATTTTTGCTATAACTATCCTGTTTTCTTTTTCTTGGACTTAAAACATCACCAGAGATTTGTGTGATTCTTAAGGAATTTACCTTTTTCACATCACTATGTAAAAGTATTTTTTTGCTGCTCAAATGCAGCTCAGCCTTCCTGAGCTGACTTGGAAAGTTGTTGTGTGTTGATCCCAGTTAGCAGCTAATGCCCCACAGAGCAGTCCATACACCTCCACCCCAGCAGGATGGGGAATAGAATCAGAAGAGGAAAAAAGTGAGAAAAATCTTGTGGCTTGTCATAATGACAGTTTAAAAGGAAAAGTAAAAGCTACATGTGCAAACAAAACAAAATAAAGAATTCATTCAATAGTTGATTTTAGCATACAGGTGTTCAGCCATCTTCAGAAAAGCAGGGTTTCAACATGCATAACAGTATTTCTGGAAGACAAAAGGTATCACTGCAAATACCACTCCCTTCCTCCTTTTCCCCCAGCTTTTATTATAGTGCTTGATATTGTATGTGATACACCTTTGGTCAGTTTGGGTCAGCTGTCTCATCTGCCTCCTCCCAAGCCTGCTAGCTCCCCCACCACAGTCCATTACCACAGGAAGCAGAGCGAGAAAAAGGAGGAAAAAAACATATCCTCAATGGGTTTTATTGGAGAGGTGGGGGCACTGTGAGAAGCAAAACCAGCCTTGATGCTCTGCAGCTGCTCAGCAGTAGCCGAAGCACTGGTGTGTTAACAACTTTTGGCCACAGATAAAAACCACAACACCATAAGGGCTTCCATAGAGAAAATTAACACCATCCTAGCCAGATTCAGCACAAAAATCACTTTCCTTCATGTTTTTGCTGGGCCTGATTATTAGAAACTTTGATCTGTATCATTCCATCTCCAGAAGAAAAGGTAGAATGTAGCTACAATTAACACCTGAGTTTTTAAGCAGTTAATGACATTTAACTTAATTGACCAAGAAGATTATGGATTGTAGGTCTCACACTTCTCAGGCAAGTATTGCACCATGTAAATGGTGGTCTTTTCTTTCCCTCACAGAGCTTTTCAGAGGTAGATCTGCCCTTTCATGTTTTTGGACTTGGTACTCATTCTTCTTTCTCATTGCATCAACACTGCATCAGGCAGGCTGAGATGTTTAGGAAACTAACTTGATATTTGCAGGGTTTGGGCTGTGGATTCACAATAGACTTGAGTGTAGCAAGACTGACAAGTACAAGGTGTCAGCACAGTTTCTCAGTGATCAGAGTGTTTGTCCAAGACCTGATTTCTGTGTTTTCTTCAGCCTCTGCCTTTCCAGGATCAGAAGCCTTGTCTTTTCAAGATATGAACCATGCTGTGGTTGATGGCGGGCATACGTTCTTCTCTCTTGAACCAATATGAAACAGTGCAGCAGGAGGAAAATGTTGCACATGGCAGAATACTGCACATCAGAAAAGGTAGAGAAAAGAAAGAACCATTATGCAGTGAAAATAAGCCTGTGTTGTAGCAAGCAAACTATTATCAGGTGGTATTTCAAACTCCAGCAACTATATTATTTAGAAATTATATTCATGAGCTCTTATTTTAGAATTCCCAAATTTCCTTGTCCTTGTGTAAAAAAAAAAAAAAAAAAAAAAAAAAAAAACCAACAGAAAAAGAGTCTGATTCGCATCAGAATTAAATTAATTTTGTACGCTGGTTCGACATGGAAGGGTGTGGGGCGGAGCCGCCCGGGAGAGCGGAGGGGCTGTCCCCTCTCTGGGAGCTTTCCCTGTGGGATGCGGGACCAGTCGGAGGCTGATCTGGTAGTTGGCATCCTGATGGCCAATGAGAGAGTTGTTTTGTTTTCATAAATCACATTGGTGGGGGGTGGGCAGCCCTTTTTTGGCTTCCGGCCTCTGCGGAGGTGCGGCGGCTCTGGCCGGGCCCCGGCTCCGGGCTCGGCCTCGGTCCTGGCAGGGCCCCACGCGGCCCCCTGGCTCCGTGCGGCTCCCGGCTCTGCTCAGCTTGGCTTGGCTCCTGCTCGGCTACCACATGGCTCAGAGCTTTTCCAGCAACAGCCTGGCCCAGCTTCTTCCCGTCCTGGATGCAACTTTAACGCTTTCAATGCCTGGATAAGATTCTCGATCTCCTGAGCTCCCCTGAATGAGAAGAAATAAAGCATGGAGTCTACAAAAGTCAGCGGAATGAAGATAAAGTTCCTGATGGGCAGAGATTGAAAAGATGCAACTGATGAGTAGCTGAAAACTTTTTTTGTGGGGCTCTAAGGGGACGGTGACTCCACTAAAATTCCTTTAAACTGTGAAATATACTTGGGAAGTTTAAGTGCTTGAAAAGACAACTTTTTGCTTTGAGAAGATGGGGCTCTCTGTTTTTGCACTGGAAATATGGACAGAGGCATTTAAAAGAAAAAGAGATGAAGAGAATTTTGTCTTTCAGCAGCTTGCCTTTAAAAATGGTACCCCAGTTTGTAACATAACCCATAGCACAGCTCTGGAAGGACTGTGGAGGTGGGAGGAGAGCCATAATCTGCAATATTTTCCCAGCGGATGTAGATTGTGAAGGTGAAGACAACCCCTAAGCCTAAACCAAAAAAAGGGACTTTTCTCTCTAGAGTGAACTGAAATGATTATTTAAGTAGATAACTGACTGAAGTGTTTTCTGTATGTTGTTGTTAAGAAATGTGGAATGAAGGAAGGGGGAGGAGGGAATAATCTAGAAATCTTATTCTGAATTCTTTATGTGTTATTAATACATTTCTTCTTATAACCTTTTAAGTTTTAAGCCTGCCTTGCCTCTGCTCATGAATCCTATCTCTAAAGGAAACTAAATATATTAAAATTGGCAAACCCGTCACACCGTGGCATTTTGCTAGGATGAACTACCTAATAAGCTGCAACTGGAAGAAGATATTTTTTTCTTTAACTACATTTTTTTCTTTAAATAATTAGTTCTGAAATACAATTTTTAGTTACAGTTTCTAAAGTTCCACTTATTTCTGTCTTTTTTACAGACTTGAGGGTATTTTCAGATTGACTGGTTACCTTACAGGTTTAAAAGAACTTTCTTATACTGACATTTTTAATGTATTTTATTATTAAGTAGAAAGGCAGAAAAAGGCTGTGAGATAGAAGCCATCTTGTTCTGGAGCTTCATTAGCCCAAATAAATCCTGTTGCGTGCAAATGATCTGAGCAACTCAGAGCAATTAGCTTTTCATTTTAACTTGAGTGTTTTAGTGCAGATTGGTAGCTAATCAAGCTGGGAAATTTTAATAGAGTATGTAAAAAAATTGTTTATGAGTAATACTGTAAACAAGCATTGCAGATAGGCCTGTACCTGCTTTAGTGCTGTAATAAAATAAGCAGTGAAATCAGCTTTGCATCCATTTAGGTGTAATTGTACAAATTGCTAGCTAATCAGAGTGAGAAAATTGAGCCACAACTTGGGAGAACAATGCTGTTTGCTATTAACTTGGTGCTCAACTATGTATTTAAAGCATTTCAAGATGAAGTATTTTTTAAAAAAATAAACACATTTATTTTGTTGTAAAAAGCATGCCTGATTCTAAGTTGGTTTCATTAGTGTAATCAAGAAGAAATTCCACTGACATTTGTGAAGCTAATTCAAACATGAACTGATGTAAGCAGTATGAGAATCAGCACCATTTACTTTATTGTTTTCTTCTGTGTTAAACCATAGACATTTCATTAAAAATTCAAAACTGGTCAAATGCTTAAAATTCCCAGAAATAAACAGCTCAGTACATCAAGCCAGCTGCAGTCAGCATTTCAATGGATTTTGACATGCACAACACAGCAGGGAATTAACTGGAACCATGTAAGCCTGGCTCAAAGGCTTCTGGAGTTTTCAACAAGTTCAAAAGAGCTTGAGAATTCATAATATAGGGAAGGATTGGCTTGATGCTTCTTTCCTGTAAATTCTATTTTGTTTAAAGTTTTACATGCTCTAATGCTGTGCATCAAGTTTGAACTATCCAGCCTTCTGAATGCAACCTGATGGTTTTGATTTTTAAGAGCTATGACACAAAGTAAAGCTCACACATATTGATCTGTCAAAAACATCTAAATACTGCTGTCATTTACTCATCCCATAGCAGTGTTTTTGGAAGATTCTGTTGCTTTTCTTAAAAATATCTCATATATATATATGTATCTGTATGATATATATATATTTATCTGTATTATATATATATATATATATATATATATATATCAGAACCCCCCGCAAAAAAAATAAAAAAGTAAAAACTAAATCTTATAATAATGTATTCATAATGCTCAAATGAACTTCAGAAGGTCACCTAATATTTTAAATATCCCAGACAGGGGCAACGTTCCCTCAATTATTTCTAACAGATGTTAGTTCAGGTCACAAGGGAAAAAAAAGTGATGTAATACCACAGTCTCAGAGGAAGCTTCACTAGTATTATCATGAAACACTTTTTTCTTAATGTAAATTTATACATTTTTGAGACTGAAGCCAATTGTTATTTATGCTATCCCCTGAGGTCAAGAATTAAATATTCCTATCTTTCCAACAGCAGCCTTTTATGTTTTTCAGGACTCTCTCTAATCACCTCAGTCTTCTTCTGGCTAAGCAATTCCAATTTTTTCAATTTTTTCTCATATGTCATGCTTTCTAGACTTCATATAGACCAATATTCTAGACCAAGAATTCTCATTGCTCTCCACTATACTCTGCACCTAATGTTTCTGCCTTGGGGCCTTAGAGGTAATAGAGGGAAAATGTATGAAATGCATCTTACAGAAAATGCCACTTTCTCTATATCTATGATGATCTCTGGTGGTTGGGTTTTTTGTTTCTTTGTTTGGTTTTTTTTTTTTTTTTTTTTTGGTTGATTTTTTTTGGGTTTTTTTGTTGTTTGTTTATTTTTTAAATTGTTTTGGATTTTTTTTTTATTTTGTTTTTGTTTATTTGTTGGTTAGGTTAGATTTCTCTGGCAGCATTTTGACTCATGTTCAGGTCATGATCTACTACAACCTCTACATGCTTTTTACAGAACTGTTAACTAGTCAGATGCATTTGAAACAAGTTTATGCAAACGATTAATCACTTGTGTTTAATTTCATGAATTGTTCAAATTTTCAATATAATTTTTAATTTTCTTTCAATCCAGGAACATACTGGCCCATGTTGTCTTAAATTTTGTGGAATGATTAATAAGAAAGGTCTGAATTTACCAGATTACTGGTGAAAATATTAACTGATATCTACTCAAGACAAGAGGAATTTAACTTGACAGAGGAAACATATTGAAGCACATAGGTTTTCTTAATACACACATAAAGAAAGATGTATAAGTGTGTATGTGTATTTAATAAAGTTCTTTTCAGGTTTTATACATGAAAATACAAGGATAAAATTCAATACAAGGATAGAACAGAAATACAGGTTGAATTGTGCCTAAGTTTCCTCGCTACTTGGATACTTAGTTAAGATTTAGTAAGTCTGACCTTAGGTTACTCACTTACCTCTTCACAATCGCCCCTTCCATTTCATTACTGCCATAGTCTAAATTACTTCAACGCCCATTTCAATCTAAGAAATCTGCAGGGAGAAATGCAGTAACAAGGATTGTGTAACACTGTGACATCTACGTTATTGTAACGGGCAAAAAGTTGTTAATAAGAACTAGCTAATGATTGGCAATGGAATAATAGATCAGTAATTGTACAGCCTTGGGGTAAGTCAGACAGAACAAAAAAAAAAATGAAGGAAGGAAGAGAAGGCTGCTGTCAGTAATCAGACACCATCACAATTCTTTAATTATGTTGTGGGCATCATTATAAAGCCAGACTATAGACATGCCTTATCAGCTTTGCTTTGTAGTAGCCCATCTATATAATCCTGTCATTTTTTTTTTTTTAAATTTTTCTTTAAATCAAAATTGAATCCCCAATTTATATAAATCTATATTTATATGAAATTATATTTTTACAAAAAAAAAAATCAAAGCTATATTGCCTAAGCAAGGAAGAAAACGGATTGCATAAATACAATAGTAACATTTTCTCCTATAATGGAAAGACAAGTTAGCAGAAATATAATTGGGTCAGTGGCTTCCTGTGAATGGCTTAAAAGAGAAATAAGAAATTGGGTTGCATGCTTAAAGATTGGAGTACAGTATTCATTATTGAAATTCTTAGCATAATAAGTCTGTGATATTTTAAGAAGATGATTGTCATTTTGTAGATCTCCCATAAGACTTGCTTTTTAGGACATTATTTTCCTGCCTTTAGAAATTGTCTTTTTAGAGTGACTGAAATAAAGCTCAAATCAAATTAAAACAGGATCTTTTGAGGGAATATGGGAGTGGCTGGAAAAGAATAAGATACAGGGGTAATGACATAAATAAAAACCTTTTAAGGTAAAAAACAATTAGAAGCAGAATTTCTGTGGAATCAGATACAACAAGCAGAAGAGGTTTAAAAGATGAAGATTATTCTTTTCAAACTACAATAGTTCAAAATTATGAAATACAAACATATATTCATATCATTAATAGAAACTATAAAAAATGGGGCTATAAAACAGGGATCTCTTCTGCAAGTAGATTGGTTTAATGTAGAATCATCAAAATGGTAACATATAAAAATATATAAGCAAACAATCCCTGCAGGAGAACTTACACTTCTTTGTTTGCAATATACAAAGGAAAAAAGGAAACTGATTCAAATATAAGATTTCATTGTTGAACACATACTTGCACTGACAGATTTTTTTGAAATTATTTTAACACCATAAAGCAACCCTGGAAAGTTAAACTTTTTTTATTGCTTTTCTCAGCAATTCCTGAATGAGTTACTAGTGCAGCATGAAAATAGAGTGTAATGTGTAGTAAACATGAATAAAAATGAGCTTAAATGGCACTCCTATTCACTTCCTCACTGATCCTATATCATTTGATAGTCAGAAGGGTATCCTATGAGAGCCATTAGTCATCAATAGGCTGAGGTAGTCTTACCCAGACTGGAGCCCAGAGAATGCTATGAGTATTCAAATGCAAAGCTACCATGGTGTGGTCATGTTGGGAACCTATACCCATTTATCAGTCAAACTGGAGAGCAGTCTGGAGAAAATAATAAACCAGACCCACCAGGCAATAAAGATAACTATCTATGGATGCAGGGCTTCAGAGCCCAGGTTTGTTGGCTGTGTGCATAGCCCAGCTCAAATGCAAGCAGTAATGACTAGATCATCCTGTGCCACTTGAGACTGGCAGTTTATGACCTAAAATTCTAGATACTCTCCTTTTTGCCTAAACTCTTAAATACTTTCTGTCAATCAACCTCAGTTTCCCTTAGCAGTGACAAAGTGCAAAGAGCAACAGAAAATGACCAACAAAGCCAGTGAAAAAAAGTCACCTTCTCGTTTAGAACCCATTAGCACTTGGTCTTGCCCCAGCTATTGTAAAGGGTAATTGAATTGTTTAAACTGCAGCTGGATTGTTTCAGCAGAATTTTCCCCTACTGTCATTATCGAGTGATACTTAACTCCCATAAGGGTAATTTAAAATGAAAGTTTACCTTTGCTTTGCATAAAACCAAGACCAGTTGCTTTGTAGTGAGTAAATAAACGATGGAGTGCTTTAATCATTGATGTTTTACACCTGAAAACTGCTACATAAACTGCATGAATACTTCTATGCTCTGCTACATATGTTACTTATATTTTCTACGTTTCTGTTTTTTACATTGTATTTAATTAGATTGGCATCTGAGAAGCTAACTCAAATCCGTTTATTTTCATCTGGTTGAACCAAACATTGACACTAGATCTCTGCCAATACCAAAAAGACTGTGATTGTATCCAAGATTAACACTATTACCTTTACTGAGCATTATCATTTGACCTCTTAAACTTCTGACCTCTCCTGAACTCCAATACTAAATCAAGATAATTTTTATACACTTGAGATTAACAAAATAAGACTAATTGTTTTCCAAGGTATGTTATTTAGTGGAGAGTATAGATAAGATAGTGAGTAAGATAGCACTTAATAGGAAGCAATAATGATGGACTATCCATTGATCAGCAAAAGAAAACATGCAACACACCATTCTTTGATTGCTTACAGCATGTTCCTTCTCACAGCTCTTCCTACATTTACTGGGATCATATATCTTGGTTAATGATATAATTAATAAAATTAGCACCCCCTACTTCTGTGTTTAGTATTTCAATATCAATCCACCAGCTTAGCCAGGTGAAATGATGAAATAAAGTGGTTGAGGTCCTGGTATGTCGGATGGAGACAATTTTTTGTATCCAAAAAGATACTTTAATGAGCTTAATTGTCCCTCTTGATATGTAAACTTCCCAGGGAAACCAAGAGAAACTGGACTCCGGATCCTGAACCCTTGTTTTAAAAATTATCAGACAAGAATTTTTGTCTATTGGGAAGTCAGCAGGGGGGAAATTTTCTTCTAAAGACAAATCCTTAACTCAGTAAACTCCTATGTCCTTTGTAAATCCAAGAAAAATTAAGTATTATATACAGTAATTCAGTGATGAAGCAATTGAGTCTGTGTCTAAAAATGTTCTCAAACTTGGGTATAAAAGACATTTTGCTGAAATGTAGAAATCAGATGAGAGAGAAAGGGTTTATAAGTAAGCAAGAAGAAGGAGTTCAAGAGGCTGATCTCCAATACATACTTTGTGTCTGGCTGATCAGATGAGGGAATTTAAATTAACCTGCAGAGGGGAATTTCTGTTGCCTTCAGGGTTACATAGCTGCTGTACTGTGGGGTTTCTAGCACTTTGTAATTAGGTACATTTAAATGCTTATTTTTAGAACCCTTAATAGATGTTTTGGATTTTTTTCCTAAGCAGCTGCACACTGTTAAGCCATTCCACAGAGTTTTAAATATATGAGGCTGAGGAAAGCTTGGATACAACCAGTGAATACTTGAAAATTAGGTGACATAACTGTCATGCAGTATATGCAGCTCAAAATCCAAGAATAGCAGCTTATTACTCTCCAATAGCTACTGACAGTCTCAGTCACAAAAGGGTGTGTAAAGTCTGAACCCTGGATTGGCACTGAATTGTGGCAGAGGAGTCAGGAATGTCCCTTGAAGCCAAGTAATGGGTACAAAGATGACTGTGGTGGCTCCTCTGTCTAATAGGACATAACAGGAGAGGCAGAAGGCAGCTGTAGCTGCTTAATAAAAGTTTAGCAGAACCTAGAGGAGAGTGTTGGGTTTTGGATCAAACCTTTTTGGAGGATTTCCAATAGGCGTATGAAATTAGATCAACTTTTTCCAAAGCTGATCTGGTCAACTCTGAGAAAATTTCATCAATATATGTAAGGGATCCCCTGCTGGCAAACAAGAGGAAGCTGCTCCTTTTCCTAAGGGAGCTCATCCAGCTATAAATTTAACAAAACTGCCTGGCCCTATGAAGTTTTCAGTCCCTTGATGCTACAGTTATATTAGTTAATAAAACAGCTGTAGCTAAAGCAGATGCATATTGCCCCTATAATGTAGAAGCACACAAAGCAGACTTTAATTGTAACTTCTTTTGAACCTAAACAGGAACACACTAATGTGCACAACTGTGTGAACATTTTTTGCCTAATAAGCCAGTAAAAAGTTACCATTGCTGCTCATGGGCCTTATTGTGCCTGATGCAAACAGTGTGAAGCTCTAGTTCTGGCCTGAATATCAAATTGTTGTGAGAAATGGTTGACATGGACTTGATGCCAGGTGTCTCTTGTTATGATGCATAGTTTAAGTGCCCGTTAATAAGCAAAAAACCTTGAAAATATGAACACTGGTTGAGGGAAGCGTCCATAGAGCTATTAAAAACATATAGAAAGTGGTAATTGAAAAAATCCAGCCTCCTGAACTGTGAGAATATTTCTTTTGCTCTAGTAGCAGATGAACAGTAGGATAAAGTGCCACACCCTGGAAAAGTAATATTCCCCAAGGATCAGGTAGGTAGAATGGAGTTGAGGTGGAGGGGTGAGAACCCACTAGCCTTATGCAAGATCCAGAATTAGGTGTGGAGAAGACATCCACTGAAGATCCATATTACCTTTACCCTGGAGTCTAAGAACATCCAGGACTGCTGCCATCAGTGCTAATTAGGTGGCATCAAGTCCTTGGTATTGCATTTTTGCAGCTGGAGCCAGCTGTGATTGCTGAGGACTGACTACTTTGAGCACAAACTGATTATTATAACAACTGATAGTAAGAACTAGCCACTAGCAGGGAGGGTGTTACTAATGATTTCTAGTCCAGGAAAGTTTAAAACTGGACTAATTTATTAGTCTTATAAAAACTCACTTTCTTTAATTTTTACTTCTGTAAATATTCAGCTGTTAAATAGTCTCTGGGACAGTTCTGTCTTGTTGATTCCCACAAGAAATACCTTGTGCCAGAGATTGTTCTCAACAGCCAGCTTGGATCCACCTGCTTTGCACAGGTAGACAATAGAGATCACTGTGGGGACAGGCACAGCATTCAAATCTAGAATTCAAAACTGCTTCCAGGCTGGGGAAAAAAACAAACAGAAGAGAGAATTCCTTAGATATAATCGAAGAGTTTTTCATGCTAACAAAGAGAATTCAATTGCTTTTTCCATACTTTATGTATTTATTTATGTACCTGACTAGCACCGGGACTAAAATTTCTCAAAATTATTTTCAGTATGCAGCAGTTCTGCTGGGTCAAAGAAATTAACCTAAAATAAAAGACTTGCAGTGATGTGGCCCTATTCCTGTAGAAATGCATGCACCTACCAAGTTTGCTGGGAGTAAAATACGAGGTAAAGCTGTTTTCATGTCCATTGTTCTTTGCAAAGTCTCCTCCATGTCTTTTTTTAAGCAAAGAGTCTGCAAGAGCCTCTGTTGAGGTACTGCTTTGGGATGTTTTAGGAATCTTCTTCAATTGGAAGCTAAATTTTTCTAGGAGATGGAGTAGAGAAGTAATTCTTAACAGCCTTGCTTCTATTTCTGCTTGAGAAGTAGTTATAATCTAGTTTATAAACCAACTTAAAATATGTATGCAATTTCAAGTCTATATTATGAGATATAACAAATATGGCAAACACTACAGCATTTAAGTTAAAAGTATAAAATACAGTTTATGTGGTGTAGTTGCATTGCTGGGTATCAGAGTGGTACCTCACACATCCAGTCAACTTGCATCATTATTTCCTTTATTTCCTTGGGGAGTGAGAAATTTCCCCAGGCACCCTTCTGCAGAGGCAACTCACTGAACATGAGGGAAGTTGAATGACTGAGATCTCACATCTTTCACAACAAAGTATTTGAGCTAATGTTGCAAAAGGTTTCAAAGTGGCTTCAAGAAGGCTTTTGGAGTATTTCCCTCAGGCAGTTTCTGCTCTGGCTGTACTAATTTCGTCTGCTCAAACATGTTGATTAAAACCCCAAGTGGAGAATCTGGCCCATCGAGAAGTTCCCTTGGGTGTTTCCTGCTGTAGATTTATCAAAACTGTACCTAGATTAGGCACTTTAAAATGGTCAATAGAGACTTGCAGCAGATGTAGAAATAGTCATGCAGGCCAGGCTTTTATATATAGGGAAGAGAGTGAAGAGAGATTTTATGCGTAGTTAAGATGGCAAATAACTGAAGCAGCCATGTAGAACCAGGGACCAGCTGGAATTTACAAGCTGAGCAGAATAAAAATTTTGGAAGACTTATGTGATGCAGCTGAAGACACTATTGGTGGGACACATGCAACAGAGATTTCTGTTTCTATCTGTAGAGCAACCCATTGTCCTGTTTTTGACTCTCGTTCTCCATGCATGCAAAAGTTGCCTGGTGTCCAGAACACAAAAATTATTTTTTTACACTGTCTCTTTATGTCTGTGCTACGTAGCCCAGATCATCTGACAGCTCATTTCCACATAAAATCTGCCACACAAATAACTAAATGTTTCCCAGCAAAAAATGTGCCAAGCCTTCCAGCTGCAAAAGAGCAATTATAAGTGGTTGGGCCTATCCAGTATCAAGGTCAGTTGAACTATGGCAGGTTGTTGTGTTATTCTGCAGGTACATTTCAATTATTTTTTGAATGGAAAGATGACTGTATCTGAAGGTTTAACTAGCTCACCTAGATAATTATGCACTTTCTTATTCTGATTGAAACTACCTGTAACTGCCCCAAGTTAGAGGTACTTCTCTAAGAATACCTGGGTTAAAATATTTATAATCAATTTATTTGTAATGAGTGTTTTGTGATTTCTACTGTTATAAAATAATATACTTCATCCAAAACAATTCAGACTTTTTTTGTTATCTACCAAATGAAAAGTTGGTTATTGCTCCATAATACAAGACATACATCCAGTAAAGCAGTGACAGTCCATACTATACTGTTTAAATTGATAGAAACATAGACAGTCCAAGGAGTGTCATCATATACTCCAGTGGCACTTTTAATATAGAGGTTAGCTCACACTGTTGGGAAAAGTGTATTACTTTTGTCTAGTATCTGAGACAGTTGAAATATTTTCCTATATTTTGCCTCTAATTAAAGCCATAAAGCATAATGAAGACTTGTCAGGAGAAGAAAATACTTTTAGGGAGTGTGTGATTGTCCAGTTGTACTTAAAATATTTCTTCATCTCTGATGACAGGTCAACATTATACTTTATGCTTGTAATAAAAAAAATGGCATGTAATGATCCATTTTTAGAATTAATCAGCAGAACCAAGAACTTTCCAATTAGTTAGTGTATCTAAGGGATTCACACCATTCCCTGGCTTCATCTTCTCAATCACAGTTATGACTGGGCTGATGGATGAAGGATAAATCAGGTGTCCATCAAGGTACTTGCAGAAAACATGCATGGTTTCATGTGATTTCTTTGCTGACTGTAGTGAGCATAACACTTTTTTGTGGTAGTCTAAACTTAAGTATTTTTATTAACTTTTATGAAGCAGCTTTATGTGCAGATTTAAGTGCTTAAGTTCACCTTAATTTCAGTGAGATTCCTGGCAGATTCTCTGATGTTTCTTATGAAGTAGGAGTCTTTAAAAAATAATGAATTTCCTCATATTAGAAGAAATTGGTCAAGTTTTTGAGGGCTGTACTGGGTGCAGGTTCCTTGGTGGGGGACACAGCCAGTTCCAGGCAGCTCCAAGCCACCCAGCACAGGGCACAGCTGAACCCACAGCCCAGGTTGGGGCATCTTGGCAGAAAGATGTGAAGAAAGGGAAAAATAATGCCATACTGAAGGTTGTGAGAGAGAGGAATGAGAATATACAAGAGCAACAGCTCTGTAGACACTGAGTCACTGAAGAAGGAGGCAGAGGATGTGCTCCAGGCACTGGAGCAGAGATTCCCCTGCAGTGTGGGAAGAAGACCATGGACAGATATCAACACTGCAGCCAGTGGAGGACCCTGTGCTGGAGGGAGCTGAGACCCATGAGGAGCCCATGTCAGAGCTGGAAGAGTGTGAGAGGGAAGGAGAAGTGAGGGAAGCAGTTATGAACTGAGCACAGAGCCATTCTCTATCCCCCTGCACTGCTCAGGGGTGGAGAGTGTGTGCAAAGTGAGTGAAACCAAGGCTGGGGAGAAGGAACAGGAGGTTAGGGTCTTCTAGTTTTTGCTTTTTTTTTTCTCACCATCCTATGAACATAAGGAGCATAAGCATTTTTCAAATGAACAACATTACCAGAATAATTGTAAAGCTAATTTAGATGTTTGCAGTAACTAAGTTATTTTAGTTATTATTAAGTTGTTTTACATTCAATCATACATATTTTACTAGAACTTCAATTCAAATTCATAATCTTGTCCTTTGTTTGGCACAAGCTGCATTTCTTACAACCATTTTAAAGCTTCAAGAGAGCAACTCTCTATGTAGCAGGTAGCTGTTTTTCAATTATTCAAGGGTCTTTCTCTGCTTTCTGATAACTTGCTACTTTTCAGTTTTGGAGGAACCTTTGATATTCCTATTAGATTTGACTTTCCTTTTGTATCACCAAAAATGGCCAATAGAAAAATTACACCTCTTTTGGAATAAAACTTCATGCCTGTTTCTTTTCTAAAGAAATCTTTAAAGGTTAGTTTTGTACATGTCATATTCTGTGTAATATTTTGGATATTTTTATTGTGTTGTCTCCTCACTTCTAAGCTCTTTGCTGCTCTAAAAATGAGTCAGGAGTGTGGGTTCAACTGTAGTGCTAAAGCTTTCTCTCCTGGAGAAGCTACAAAATCCTTCCACCCCCAAATGCAGGCTGAATACTCTGCCTTTGTCCTGGTTTCACACAGGAAGAGATTTGAAAGCATCTGCACTGTGTCACTGAGCAAAATGCTGTTCTTTGTGCCACCACAGTATGTGCAGCAAAAATCTATTA
The DNA here is from genome assembly GCF_029582105.1 of Oenanthe melanoleuca. NCBI lineage: Eukaryota > Metazoa > Chordata > Aves > Passeriformes > Muscicapidae > Oenanthe > Oenanthe melanoleuca. The sequence goes on along the minus strand of NC_079336.1, from coordinate 26,486,278 downwards.
AATCAAAAGAAGTTAAACTCAGTTCATGCTGGGGAAACAGAAAATGTTGCCTTATAATTGTATATGAATATATATATATTGTGAATATATATATATTGTGAATATATATATATATATATATATATATATATATGTATACACGAGCATTAATTTAAAAGGGCACATGGCAAAAAACAAATTCATTCTTTACTATATATACTACTATGATATATAAAGAAAACACAGTCCTTACATATCTAGTAAGACAGACTTCATAATGAGTTCAATGACTAAATAGATCTAAGTTAAGTGCAATAACTGGACTTGAAACACGGTTGGTAGATACATCATTAATTCTCAGTTCTTATGCTGTAATTTTTATCAGAACAGCTCTCACACCTTGAAAAAAAAAAATATATATATCAGGTTTCAAGAGAGTCTGTGTACCATTAGGAGAGGGGGAGAAATTATTTCAGTCTGAAACTAGATTGCATTCTTTTTCTTTAGTTAGTTTCTTTCAAAAGATATCACAGTCTGAATAAAATTAGAATTGGAGTATAGATAACACACTGGAGTACAAATACTAAGTGTTTGACAGAGTATTTTATAGTTAAGTGGTTTATAGTTGGCAAGATAAATGGAGTGTATTAAGTTTGTTTCATAGCAGGGATGAAATACATCCAAACTCTGTGTACACTGTGGAAAAAAATAGTTGCATAGTTGTGCAAAAAGTGGAAGCATCAAGGAAACAGAAGTCCCCAAAAGAGTCTGCCCTGTTTTTATTTTCAGTGATATATTTGGGATTGTCTAGTTTATCAAGTCTAGAGTTCACTTTCATTACTCAAACTGTTTCAAAATCAAACAAGAGTGGCAAATATTTATCTAAAGGAATGCTGGAATTTATTTATTTGTGTTATGATGCCTATAACCTATAAAGACACATTTCAGGCAATTGTACAGAACAGTTTCAAATTTTTAAATTGGTATATGTGTAACAGAATTTATGAGCACAGGAGGTTGTCCAGGCATTGCACATGCCTTGTGAATCATTCAGGTGTTTACATGTGGGTATCTAATGCCCAGGGCAGGCAGCTCAGGTCACTTTCAGCAGCCACTTTTAAAAAGGTATGGGTCATCCACAGCCCCAGTACTGTATCTGTTATTTTATCAATGGGGACATGTTGGATACCCAGGCACTTCCCTAAAGCTTTGTTCACCTATCATTCACAAATAAATCCTGTCCTTGCAGCATCCATGGTCCTGCAGCTTATATTTCTGTCACAACGGAGTGCAGGAGATTTTGAGGTTCTTAGTAGAGCTGTGTGGCTGTAATGGTCACACAGTATAGCTTCCTCAGATAAAGTTGTATTTCCTCATAGTAATTTTTTAAATACAAATTTTCATGCTCTCCATTAAATTCACCAGCATTATTTGATGTACAACAGTAAACCAGTGAGGATGTGTTTGCTCTTCTTGATTTATATTCTCATTTAGTGGAAATAGTAGACATTATTTAGCTATGTATATTTCTGAGCAATATATTAAGATTATATATCAAAGAACTTACATGTTGCGAGTCCTATTCAGATGTAGAAAATAATGAGAATGCAAGAAATTCAGAAGAAATTATTAGGTCAAGCTAAAAGTACTGAAGTTTTCTTCCTTTACCTGACCTAATTAGTGCAACCTTTCTATGTGTAGTATTATGGACAGCATAAATATATAGGGAATTATTGCATTTAGTGTCACTATGGTTGGTGGAAGTCCAGAAATCTGTTTATCTCTGCACTTTAATGATGACAAGTATATCAGAAGGGATTTAAAATTTTTAATTTAATGGAGAGAAAGATATAGGTGGGGCAATTTACCACTTTTCAGTAAAAGACCCAATGATGCTGAAACATGTGCTGATATGTGCATTCCCATTTCTGATGGAAATGCACAATGTGCCAAACTGAAGGATTGATATTTTGTTGGCTGCAGTTAACCTGTCTTCATAACAAATGAGAAAGGAAAAAAAAATTCTGCAGTTTTTTTGGCATTTTACATCAATGTATAAGAATTCACTTTGAATGTATTGCAGAATCACCAGGTTGGAGAGACCTCAAAGATCATCATGTCCAACCCATGCCCTAACACCTCAACTAAACCATGGCACCAAGTGCCACATACAATCTCTTTTTAAATACATCCAGGGATGGTGACTCCACCACCTCCCCAGGCAGACCAATCCAGTACTTTATCACTACTTCTGTAAAAAACTTTTCTCCTGTTGTCCAACCTCTGTTTTCCTTGGCACAGCTTAAGGCTGTGTCCTCTCATTCTGTCAGTTGCTGTCTGGAGAAAGAGACCAACCCCACCTGGCTAGAATCACCTTTCAGGGAGTTGTAGAGAGTGATGAGGTCACCCCTGAGTCTCCTTTTCTCCAGGCTGAACCCACCCAGCTCCCTCAGCCATTCCTCACAGGGTTTGTGTTCCAGCCCCTCTCCAGCCTCGTTCCCTCCTCTGGATGTGCTCAAGCATCTCAAAGTCCTTCCCAAACTGAGGGGACAGAACAGGACACAGCACTCAGGGTGTGACCTCACCAGTGCTGAGTGCAGGGGAGGAATGAGCTCCCTGCTCCTGCTGCCACACCATTCCTGACACAGGCCAGGGGCCATTGGCCTCCTTGGCCACCAGGGCACAAACTGGCTCATGCTCAGTCTGGACCAGCACCCCCAGGTCCCTTTCTGCCTGGGCACTGTCCAGCCACACCATCCCCATATATAATCATATATGGATTTTTATAATCACAGATGGATTTTCATAATCACAGATGGATTTTTATAATAATTTATCTCTTTTTTTTTTTTTTTTTTTTTTTTTTTTTTTTTTTTTTTTTTTACAGGGAACTATAAATTGTATTTTGGAATTGTTACTTACATATCTGTGTAAAAATCACTTCACATGACTCTTCAAATGATTCACATATAAATTCAGACTTATCTACTGCATTGCAAATATAAAAATTTTAGCAGTGTTGCTAGTAAAGATTTAACAAATTTGAAAAACAAGACATGTTATAATTCTCAGACTGGTTTGATACGCCAGATGGGATTCCAACATATGTTTTTGAGAAAAATAAGTACCTATTTTTGTTTTACTTGCTGATACAGTGTCTGAAATGTTATGTTGTATCCCTATATGATCTCCTTGACATACTTTGGAAACAATGTAGTATATTTACAAGTTTTTTGCAATTATGCAATCATTATTTATATCTTCTCAGAGACCATTCTTGCATTATTAACAGAACAAAACAATCCATTAAAAAAATGAAATTTAATCTGAACATACCCCTTTCCAAAGGGTAATTAGAAATTACTTCAAGCCACAAAGTGAGATTCAGAGGCAATTTTTCAGCTAATAAATTAATGCACAGGCTGCTTGCAATTTAAAGTCTCAAATTACAGACATGGGGGATAAGGTGGTGTTACACAATGGGAGTCTAAAAAAACTGCCTTGGTTTAGGTTTAGAACTCTCTTCTGGCATGGAATAATAAGATCTGCTTATTTATTCCCTTCTCAACATATCTGAAGAAGACCACAGAAAAGCAGAAATTTAAAATCCAACAGAAAATCAAGGGGAAATTACATGTAAACTTGCAAATTTTATGACAGATAAGTATGAGAAACATTGTTTGCATAATATGTAGTATTTGCAGTATTGCCATACACTGTTTCACGATCTATATTCAGTATTGTGATGACAAGACTCTCTAATCTTTCACTTCTATAAGGAGATATTCTCTTGATAGCAGTGAGTGCTGTCCATTGACTAATTCTGCACATAGCCCATAAAAGAAAAGTGTTCTGCCTAAAGTGATATAGGGAAAATCAGGACTTTTTTGGAAGGTGTTTGACAGCAAAAATATCAACCTAAAATTTCATTGCTAGTGTTACATTTAAAGTAAGTGAAGAACCTGGACTGAATTTATAGTAGATCTAAATCCATAAAAAGATTTCAAGGTATGGTGAATTTTCTCTTGCAGAAACAGAATTTCTTGATGCCATTGCTTACACTAAGAGTAAGAAAATTGGTCAAGGAGGAAAATGGTTGTTTTTCAAGAAGTCTATACTCCTCTAACATAACTATGGTTTTACTACTGCTGCAGGATGAGAAAGACCAAAACTGTCATGTACATTTGCATGTGTATGCAATGTCTGTCCAGAGGGATGATTATCATTGCATTCAGAGCATGATTATCATTGCTTCCCACAGAACTGCTCCAGCATCTCTGAAACAAGACTCCTACATATCAGTTTGGGACAATAAAATTGTTACTTCGGCATTCATAGCTAGGTTACTGGTAATCTACAGGTAGATAATTATTATTTAAACTGATAAAAGATCAATATGTTATTTTGTACAGTTTACTGAAATAGTTTTCAGCATGAAATATAATGGTACAAATTTGATTGGGTTTTGTAGGTGTAGAAGAGATTACAGGCAACCTGATGAGTCGCAGTTGTACTAATTACCAAAGAAGAGGAACAGCCTTGCTCTTACTGGGTTGCACCTGTGACTAATAAAGGTAAGTGTGATAAAAGGGGTGGGATGGCTGGTCAGGTGTAACCTTGGAGGTAGGGGAGTTTTGAGGAAGAAGTAATGATCTAGAGAGAGACACAAAGAAGAACGAAACAAGGAAGGGAGTTGCTGCAGTGAAAGATCTGCTGTGGGGTCAGACTGTGTCTGATGGAGCCAGAGCTGCTGCTGGAGCCTGCAGCCACAGCTGGGCTGGTGAAAGCTGCTCAGAGTCTGCAAACCAACACAGCCCAGCAGGAAACAGCCACAGTCAGAGTCTGCAGCTGGGCCCTATGGTGGGAGCTTGCTGTAGTCAGTCAGGATGGCAAAGCTGGAAAGAAGAATAAACTGGGACCCTTTTCGTGTTGTTGAATGAGAGTTTGTGTCTTGGCTCATTTCTACCCCTAGTGAGAGGTCTGCTGCAACAGGGTTTGGCTTAGAAAAATATAATTTTATGCAGAATATCTACATTCTATTAACAGAACTTGTTAGACAGGGATCAAAGTTACAGCATGTATCACAGAGTAGGAAGCCAAATACTGACTTGAGAAGAAATCTCAAAGAAATTAGCAAGAAAAGTATGCAATTCATAAAGAGATGATAGGAATTCTCTCTCACCAGTAAGGTTAGTAAATGTGAGAGAGGACCAGCTAAACTTCAGATATCCCAGGTTTGTCAAGTTCTAACACTAATTACCAAGCAGTTTCCTGTATTGCCCCTTTCAATATTTGCCTGCATTTATATGCTGCATTTTCTAAGGTGATGTTAACAATAAAATTTAGATATAAAAATGTATGAAACATTGATAATTGAATAAAAGTTGATCCCATCTTAATGGAAAAACCTTTTAAAACTATGTGTTCCATAGACTGTTTTCACAAGATATATTGAATTATTTTGGGCCTTTTCCCACATTTTAATAGGTTTTGCTTAGAGCCATCTCATAATTCTGGCCAGAAAAAATATCCAGTGCTTAATGTTGAAATGTTTTCACTACTGCTGCTATCCTCTTTGCCTTATTAGAAGGAAAAAAAAGAACATCCAGACTCATTATCAGATGCACTAATAATTCTGATTATGTATTTCTTAAACAGGTTGTTCTTGAAGCTTGTCTGTTTATATTCATTTATGATCTGTGGCAGTATGAGGATTTTTTTTTAGTCTTATTATATTATCTATGAGGCTTATGAATCTAGAAAGGGGCAAAATGCCTTTAAAAGGACTGTATGTGGGTTGCAAAGCCTTTGTAGGAGCCCATAGGGGTCTCTGTGGGACAATCCATGTGGCTGTGACTTCTGTGTAGCAGCAGGCATAAAACAGCATCCCTGCCTTTGGAACAGACAGAGCAATTGAGATGAAATGACAGATGGAAATACTACTAAAAAAAAAAAACAGGGGGAAATACTCTGACTAGAGGAAGAGTAAATTGTTACTGTGCACTTTGCTATTCATGCAAAGGGTTGACTTTTGTTATTTTTTTCATCTCTAGCTTCATTTTTGATTTGTTTATTTTCAGAATACTGGAGTGTGTGCACATTATCTTTAAAATACTTCTTTAATTTCAAAAAGACAAATAATGATGATTATTCATGTGTTTTAGAATACAATATAAATTCTCCTGAACAAAGATTCTATGCCAGGCTTTTTTTGCAATGCTTAGAATATGAGGGAAAATAAGATTAAGTTTTCACACAGCAAATTTACTTGAAACTGAATTTAAATTAACTCCTATTTGCACAAATAAAGCATCATGGATTTGTCATGATCTTGATCCAAAGAAGGGTCTAATTTACAGGGGTCATGGTCCAATGAAGGGTCTGTTCTACAGTGTTGTTATGTTTTATATGGGTGAGACTTCAATCTCAGTCTGGGTACCTATTCCAGAGGATTTCACTGACAGCTCTTTAGTCATGACTGCAGTCTATTTTAAATCTCATTTTTCACAGCTTTCCCATGGGAATTTGTATGCACATAATGTAAAAGGAGCCAAAGCAATATTATGGACAATGAAAGCATAATCTTAATTTTCCTCAAGTCCTATACACAGAAGATGCAGCAACTGCCTCTGGGTGTTCTTGGTTCTGTTTCACCACTTTGCCACCTGGGGAAACACGAGAGAATCAATACACAGATTCTGGAGGTTATGTTTTAGAGGTTATTTCTTTTTAACAGATGAATTGTTTTCCACCTTTTCCTCATAAATATAATCAGGGGGAAATATCTAGTGGCAACTGAGGTAGCTAAATACTGTGGCTTTTCTTAGCTACAGATAAAAAGGTTGTAAACCTTGCTTGACAGTGTCCAGTCACAGCATGAAGGACAAATTTTTCATGGACTTTGCATTAGTGTGATGTATGGTTCTCTTTGCCCCCTCCCCCACAATAAATTAACTTCATCCAGGATAAATGTAAATACAAGAGCAAGCAGTAACATTACTTGATAATTTAATTCTACACTGTGTCCTTGAAACTTTTCAAAAAGCACTGTAATCTTTTAGAGTGACTTAATGCATAAGGTAACAAAGTACTCAGAGATCCCAATAGTTTCACAAAATTAGACAGGCATTGATTTTAAACTGGGAGGTTTTTTTCCTTTCTTTATTAACATCTTTCATTGTACACTAAAGGAAATTTGATGGAATACATCTGTCTCTGGTCTTTAAAATTATAATGCCAATTGACATGTTTATTATTAAATAGTTGGCATTACTACATGTCATAAATTTTAAGATTACCGAGTTATTACTTCTGCCAATAAAATTAAAAATGCATGTACTGATTTATTTTCAGTTAAGCATGAACAGGAATGGTTTTAACTTCTTCATCCTGTGATACTAAGGCCTTCATCTGTAGAAATGTCTCAAATAAATATGTTTGAATGTGACTGGGATTTTTATTTTTTTGAATGAATGTGTAATGCTGAATAATTCTTACTTGCATAATTTGTCTTATCCTATAGTCTTCATTGCAGAGATAAAGCTCTTTCAATTTTCAGAGGTCTGTATACAGAGTAGGTCTGCCCTGATGATATAATTTTATACTAAGTCATATCTTGCATTGTGTCTAGAGACTTAAGAATTCTGGCTATGACCACTGAGACATCCTTTTCATAATGGTAGAAAATACTTGAGCCTTCATGATTCAGCTGAAGGAATTAACTCACAGGGATAAGCTCTGCTCCTTTGTGCCTTTTCTCCATCTTGCCCTGTGCTCTCAGTATATATGATCACCTGGGGCCTAAATTAATCATAGTTATAACAACTTCATTTTAGCAGACCCTTGGTGATGCTGGCTTTGATCTCCTTCTGTCAAAGGTGTGGGATCTCTCAGCTCTATTGATAGAGAGATGTCGTGTCTTTTTTTCTTCAGCTAATCAAGTACAAAACCCAGGAGTTTCACCACTATCCCTTTTGAAGAGTTGAGTTTAAATTCAGAAATTAAGCCAAGGAAACTGTCAGCCTAAAGCCAGAAAGTCTTTAGGCTTTGTTAGTGTTGGAAAGGTGGAGGGCAGGATGATCCTGTGGTCGGTTCACAGCTTGGAATGACTGACTTTGTGTTATTGAAGTCTGTGCACTCATTAGGTGGCATTGCTGGGACTTTTGATTTTTATTATTTATAACACAGAGCATGGAGTTAAAATATATATGAGAAAATAAGTGGAAAGCTGAAAAACTTGGTCAGTACAGGCACAATACTTTTCAAAGACCATTAATACTGAATTTAGAGGTATTAACTAGTAGAGGAAAAGTCTCTAGTCCTTTTATTTCCCTGTTGGATTTCCATTTGGTTTTCTCTTTGTCAATACCATTATTACTGTAATTGTTGTGAACAATTAAAGGGGTACTAAAAGCATAATTACCCCAAATTCTCCTTGCAGGAGCACAGTGCTATATGAATGGAATATACAAGCTTTATTTCCAGTTGGTAATCATCATTGGAAACATCACATTATACCAGGTCTTATCTGATATTAACAGATGTAGTTCCACAGATATATTTTATATTTCATGATGCTGTTGTCCATAATTTCCATAGGTTCGTGTTACTCAGAAATATATGTTTTCTTCATCTAGATAAAAAAATGTCTGAGCTGTAATTATGAACAAGTGATATGCAGATGTGAAAGACCTGGTGAAAACTAATGCCATTAACCAATATTTGGGAGAAGAGGCAGTTCTGCTTAATGTTGGCAGAAAACTTAGGACTCCTGATGGTAAGTGCAGGAGCTCTGTTTCCTGCTGCAATAAGTGACTATTATTCAACCTTAGGCACAACACTAAGGGGCTTCCAAATTTGCATCAGATTTTTTTTTTTTTTTTTTGTTACATTGGTTTTAGTGGTCCTAGGCCAAAAATTGTTTTCATCCAACAGACCCAAAAAGTTTAATATCTTCAATAAGAAAGTTTGTAGATGGAAAGAAAAGAGCATGAACTTTCAAGGTATACATTTTTTTACTCTTCTTATCTACACTTGCTCTATGCAGAAAACTAATGTATACTCCAATAGGATCTGAGGACTATTTACCACGTGAATCAACTGTAGCAGTCATAATGATAGTTTTACTCAGTTTTCAGTACCTGATTTTTCCAAGATAGAATTATAACCAGATTTTTAAAATTTAAGATTGTGGGTAGAATTTGAATGAATTATATCTAGCTGTTAGCAGAACTAGTGAGAGAGTAATCAAAACATTGTCTGTCACATGTCTGGGGCTCAGGGAGTAACCTTTGTACTGCACTTAAGAAAAGCATCTTGGACTGTTTTGTTTTCCTATCATATATTTATATGTTATTACTTCCATTCTTTGAAAGTGGGGTCCTTGGTACATTTAATATCTTTCTGAATTAAATCCACTTCAGTAAAAAAGTATTACCTGTTAGATGTGATATAGACTCTGTTTCATAAGGCAATTTTAAATAAGTGTACCCTGCCCTGAATTTAAAAAAATGTAAAAAAATTTACCTGATAGAGGAGTATCCTTGGCAGTGAGAAAGAAAATTATAAAAGTAATAGTTATTGATAAGGTTCTGGTGAGACATAGAAGAGCTCTGTTAGCCAGCCATATCAGGATATGATTTATTGTAATCATAGTTTATCATCCAGTGGCCATGAGTATATTAGACCTATCGAAACCAGAAATCTGAATTCATCTTCTTTCCTCTGTGGTGCTTGGATAATGCTCTATAGCAATGTGTATTGAAGAGAGAGATAACATTACAATATACATGTAGCAGAGTTTAAATTATTACAAAGTGCAAGAACAAATTTTGACTGTTTTTTCATTGTTTCTAGATTTACTTTATATGAAATGTTCAACTCAGTGATGACAATTATATGTCAATGTCAAGACAAGAATATAAGTATGAGTTTGACAGTGAAGATTTTTCTTATAAAATTTTATCTGACCATTTTCTTAAATTATTAAGGGTTAGTGACAATATGCTGATTTTGAAGATAAGCCAGCTTATACTGTGTAAGAACTTCTGTTCCATTTGGCTATTAAAGCTATATTTTGTATTACATCATCTATAAGACAAACAGTGACTGTGTGACAAGCTTAAGCATACCATAAAGCCTGAAAAAGAAACAAATATCTAGTACCTCCAAAATATATGTGCTAGAAAACGAGATAGATCCAAACAGCTCAGCAACAGGTTTCCATATCAATAACTTAGTCTTCAGATTTTAATGGCTTCAGTGATCTAGGGAAATAGACTATATCCAACAAAATGCAAGTTTATAGCTCAGTGGATGGAGATTCAGGCCTCCATTATAAATAAATGACATTGCATTAAATTGCCCCAGCCTCTTACTGCACAGCACCATCTGACACCAGTAAAATATTACTGTATTACCTTGCCCTTTGTACCAACAGCAGCAGCACATACTGCCAACAACAACAACTAATTTGCCCCAGGGAACACTGGGTTCTTTCTAAACTGCAGTACTCATGAATAGAGGTGGGTTGATCATCTGCTCCCTCCATTAATTTTCAATGCAAGAAATGCTAGCTTTTGTGGTAGAAGGATGGTAATTCAAATGACTGAAAGGTTGCCTTATTGAACCATTTTTGCTTCTTTGATCTGATCATTCCTGTATGATTATACTGCATAATAGGTGTTGATTTAAAATATGCAGCTTGTACTGGGATATGTTTTATTTTATTTTCTGAATAAAATATGAAAAAGTAGCACTAAAGACTTTAGTTTTTTAAAATAAAGAATCTTAGCCATTGACAAAAAGACATATGGTCCCTAAACTAATAAATATTTTGCAGAAGATTATTAAATAAGAGATTTCTCTTCACTGGTAAATTGCAGATGGGTAGACATACACATTACATAGATATTCAGCATTTTGGACTTTCAGCATTTTAAATTTCCAATTGGAACAAAACTTGGTAAAATTATAAAGAATGAGCTTAATGTACTCACAGGCACATGCTGATCAATGTTCTAGCATCAATGTGTGTTTGAAGTATAATTCACACAGAAAGAAAGATGATTCCCATTATTGTCATGCAATAAATGTGTTATTTGACTTGGTTAGTTTACTTTGTTGACAAGTTCAAAACCTGTGTATGCATAGTTGTGATGAGCAAAAATACTGCAGCTCTTCAATCTCTTACAAATTCAAAATACACTACACAATTTTTGCAAAGTTTGTCCCATGTTGTGTCCAAAAGTCTTGGTGACTTCACAGGCAATGTGTTTTTAAAAACCATGCCTAGGAACACTTCCTCTCTGAGTTGCTTCTGCCCGACTGGAGTGGGTTTGATATAAGCTTAGACTATGTTACAAATTGTTGGCCCTTGGGATTGGGACACCTCGAATGTTTCACAGAGTTATATCTGAACTACAAGAGAAGTTAGGCAAACACTAGATGACTACATGACCAGTCTGATAAAGTAAGGTTATTACATACATGGACTAGGAGCTCAGAGAGTTTTGCAATTCAAAATTTAATTATTTAATGGTATTTCTAACCACAGGATGTTATGATTTTCATAATTTAGTTATGATTGACATTGAAAAATGTGAAAATTTTTGTGCTCCATCATTTTTTCCCCATGGCATCTGTTACTGGTCACCTGCAGAAAGAAAAATTTGGGTAAACACACTCTTTGGTATTGAGGAAGTACTTAAATTACCTTTACCCCACTTAAGAAAACTATTGGATTTCTTCTGTAGCCTTTTAAATATGCTGATTGTTACTGTTTAAAGATTACATAGTTTGCCTAAATAGTGAAATAGTAGACTGCATGACTGAAAATGTTTTTTTCCCTGTTCTGACGCTTTCCCTTTGCAGTCACTTCATTCTACAGAAACTCTGCTGTTGTTGGACTGCCCTACACTAGAAATACAGTGTAAGACACTAGTGTGTGATCCAGCCAAAGTAGTCTCTGATTATAGACAAAACTCTATCAGAAAAACTGCAATTTACCCTGTAACTGTTAATTCTACCACTTCAAAGAAAAACAAGCTCTCTTTATGAAGTGCAATTTGGCAATAAGTTTCCATCATGCACAGATTTCCCTTTATCCTTCTTTAGATCAACACTGTTGTCATGGCTGTGAAAAATAAAATACTGCAATTCTAAATTTTCATCCTAGTTGACGCAATATTCAGAAGGATCTAAAAATGTGGGTGATTGGCTGATATTTTCTCAGTAAGTTTTTGCTCAGTCATTTAATGATGCTATATGCTGCACATATGATGTATATGCTGCACAGTTTGAACTCAATAACCCAACTATCAGAAAAAAGAAAGATGTTCATATAACAAAAATGGTCATGCATACCCTTACTGCAGTGAGGGTAATAAAATCAGTGTAACACCAACTTAACAGTGCTGAACTGAAGCCACATATCTTGGTGTCCTCTGAAAATATTCATAGAGCATTAGGGACTGGGCATGATTTACTCACTATTCAGTCAGGTTTTGCAACCTTTACTGACCTCAGTTTAGCTACAGCTGTACTTATCCTGATATCTATGCCAGGTAGTCTACTGCCTTTCTGCTCTGAACTGTAGGTCAAGCAAATCTCTTGGTGTCTGGAAATGCCACATTCAGTTCCTATTGCTTGTTTTTTAAGGAAGACTTTTATTCTCTTTGTTGCAATTAACTTGGTTTCCTGCTTTATGTGTTTCTCTCTGTTGGTGCTCTAAGTCTTAGAGAAAACTCATAAACATGATCAAAACTATTTTATTCACAATTATAGTTCATCTGCTGAGCTTTATTTGTCATAACTCCTCTTGTTCAGAAACAAACAGAACTATACACCCAGAATCACTTTTCTCCTTCTCTTCAGAAGTAATCACATCTATCTACCTCTTTACTTAGTCACTGAGAAAACTCACCCCTTGCTGTTAGGAGCTGTAAATTGAATTGCAATACGGAATATAAAATATAAAGCCCCAGATAACAAAACTGGGCAGCAATTTTAATCACACACACAAAAGAAAAAAAAAAACCTTACAGAGGGAGACTTTTAAAGCTGAGTACCAGACAAGAAAAATAAAACAAAAAACAAACTAAAGGTATTCCACTTAGAATTAAAACATTCCATATGTCTTCTAGCTCATAAGTTTCATTAGACACATTATGAAATATGTTAATGTGGAAGTCTGTTGTGCTTAAATATTGGTTGAAGCAGTGATGACATTTCCATTTTGATTGTAACTTTTTATCATTTTGTCTTTCAATTGCAAGAAATTTGGTAACATGGGACAATATATGCTTGGTGAAGCATAAATAAGTCTTGAGTACTAATTCTCTACTTGTTAATTTTTTTGTGCTCTATATCAAGTGGGAATAATAATACACGTATTTTGTGAATTAATGGTGTGAAATTTCTGAGGTATACTTTCTGAATATGTAGAGTGTAATGTAAAATTAAGATTGAGATCCACACTAGTGATTAAGCATTTAACACCACATTTTGCTAATCTGACCCTTTTGTGCTTGTTTGAAACTTTTGTATTTCCTTTAATCAAGCAGCTGTTGCTTGTAGAGTGAGTTAGGGAACAAATTCACATGGTGGCAAGAATTTTTCAATTATTGCAGTTCATTGTAACTATTCTTTCAATTTTGTACAATGCATTTTCCATTCTAAGGCCTTATGTAGCTTTCTGCTAACATAAGTAAAAATTAATAAGGAAATGGAAGCCTTTATTCCCAAAGTTGTGTTGTTCTTTTGGTGTACGTGTTTAATTGCATTTATTGCTCTAGGGAGCACTGAGTTTGCAAAGGTTTTGGTTTGGAGGGTTTTGTTGTTGTCTTGGCTGTGATTTTTTTCCTCAAAAGAAGAATGCAATTCATCTGTTTTTGGTCTTCAGAAGTAATTACTAGTGCCAGAGGACTGAGGTCCATCACGAGTCCTACGAATAGAAAGAAGGAAATGCACAGAAGGAAAGAATATGAAACAGTAAGGCTTGATGAGAGAACCAAGCCATAAGTTTGATGAACTTATAACCAGAAAGTTCCTTTCTTCAGCCTTTTGCAGGTTGCTCAGTTTGCAACAAGACCCTGGGTGTTGTTACTCCACTTCTATGCAGAGGTTTAATTTAGCTGAACTGACCTTTGTCCATTGTCCAGTCTCATGTGTGAACCAAATATGTGTGTAATATATTGCTGTGATTGTGGGATAAAACCATTAAATAAAAATGAATTCCCAGATTCTTTCACAGATAAACAGCATGCTGAAGGCATTAATGATGTATTTGATACCTCCAACACAGAAAATAACCTGCGATAATGGTATCTCAATTTAGAAGGTAAAATAAAGAAGTTGTTTGTTGCCCAATTATTGTTTTGCATCTTGAAAGGATTAGTTTGAGTCTCACAAGTCACAGGAAACAAATACACAATAAAAAGGCAAGAAATGGAAGAATAGAATCATACAGATAAAAACGTTGTTGGACTACTGGTTCTTCATTACTCCAGTCAATTACATTTCACCAAAGAATGAGTGGCTATTGAATTACATGTTGGTAACTTACTTGCAAGTATTCCTAAAATCATAAGACACATTATAATTCTTAAAAAAAAAAAAAAATCTGCTGTGAAATAAACTAACAAAATAAATTATGCATTGATTCCACGTACAGTCCTGGATTGTTTCTCAAACATGCATGTTTGGGATTACCAATCCTTTAACAATCTTGAAAATTAGGCTGAGGCTTATTCACAAGAATACAATGAGTATAATGTTGAAGGTTTTTAGTGGCTATGTTGATGCTTTTAACAGAAACCAATTTGTCTGTACAACTTGACTTAGTTTGGGTCTAGTCCAACATACAGGGAACAGAAGACAGAGGTGTTTTTCTTACCAACTTTCCAAACATTATGGGGTTTTTCTTTTTGTCAAACTTTCGTAATTGTTAAGTGCAAAAGAATCAGTTTAAAGGCTTTGGCCTAAGCCGTCACAAAACCACCAGGGAAATTCATGGGTACTAGAGAAGGCTCTTGATCCACATAATACAGTCTGTAAGGCTGAGACTCCCAAGGGGGGTCTTAAGGTCCTTGTTTTTAGCTTTGTGCCTGTGATGCCTTTTGGACTAGTGCCATGTGTTTCAGAAGCTCCTGAAATCATGAGGGACTTGGCATCACAGAAGAGAATCCTTCATAAAAAATTAGTGGAGGCTCATTTGATTCCAGGGTATAAAGCTGATAGTATCTGTGGGTTTCTGATCTCACATATATTTTTAATAGGGACTGAAGAAGAACTGCTTGCAAAGCTCTCTTACTATAACTGTTCTGTGGGGGTTTAAAAAAAAAAAAAAAAAAAAAAAAAGGATTAAATGAAACATTATTTTAGAAGTCTGAAATTTTGAAATTTGAGACTAATAACAAACTTTTTTTTTTTAGTAAAGCTAAGGCACCATGAAACAGTATTTATTCTTAAAGAATGTCACAGTTACAAATTTATTACATGAATATATTTTAATCCAGAACCATTCTCTTTTTTTAGTTTTTCAACCTTGCTGCATTGTAGTGTTGTGCACATTTGTAATTTAATGTTGGTAAATCTTTTCAAATGCTAACTTTGTCATCTAAACACAGATATGCATTTCAGTTTGAAAATGTAATGATCACAAAACCCAGGAGGATCTCATTTAGATGAAACAACAGAACAGAAGTCAGGCACAATTATTTGCATAATCAAATAGAATTCATTATTTCAGCGTGTGTTTGTTTACCCACAGAACAGTTCTGACAACCATGTACAGACACCTGATTTCAGTGCAGCAGTCTATTCATGGATCTACAGCCTTCAGCTCTACTGGTGGAGCTTCTGTAGAGTGTAACAGGAATGCTCTTACAGGTTCAAAGTCATGCAGTCAGGAGCAAAACCAAGACAGTTAATACTCATGGTTGTGGTCTGTGAAGGAGCTTTGTCTTCCACAGGTGTTTTCAAACTCACACTTCTGACAAAATGCAGGTCATGATGTTTCACACAACATATCTGGGATGACTCAAACATGTCCATGAGCAGAGAAGGGGTTACTATTTCCCTCTGAAATAATTCTAGGAGGGCTTGGCACAGGATGTTCTCAAAGTACTTCCAAGTAACAGATTTGCTGTGCAGTCTGTAGTTTCTTTTAAATTTCTCTCTGTCTTAGTGCTAGAAAGGGGGTCTTTGTTTCCAGACCTATATTTTTTACTCCAGGAAAGGCTGTCACATCTGTAGTTAAATGAAATTTGAAAGTTATTAAAAATGTAGACTTTGCACCCTCATTAGATGTCTCATCCCCAACATTCTCCATTTTCAAAGTAATTTCCCTGAATCAAGGTTCTTCCCAGATCATAGAGTGGCTACAACGTTTGCCCTGAAGAATATTCACCCCTGGAACATTTTGCAAGTGTTACAGCTAATTTCTTTTGCTTAATCTGTATTCTAATTGTCAGTGTTTCTTTACACAAAAACTATCCATTTAGTAAGTACATTTTAGGCTCCTTTTGATTTGTTTCAGTGCACCAACAAGAACACCTGTGCAAAATATACTTTTGTTACGGTTTATGCTTATTATCCTACAATGACTGTAAAGAGAAATGCTGGTTTTGTTCCTTTTAAATAACTTCTTTTTAATTTTTTTTTTTTTTCAGTAAATAGAGCCAATCTTTTAAGTAGACAATTTCTTTTTCCAGAGAGGAAGTGTTTTTCTGTATTATCTATAAGTGCCTTAATTAGTGCAATGCAGTCTGTTCATAAACAGCTTTCTCTCTTACCAATGAAATAGATAAATACTTACAATTTTAATGTAGCCTAAAAGCCTCTTTATATTTGTACTAATGTCTGGTAAGGATAATGTTCTTGTATGAAATTAACATTATGAAATTAAAAATTATATGCAATTGTTCAACATTCTCTTATTTCCTTTTAACTGTTAGAACATTAAATCTGTATTTGACCAGTAGATAGGACAGAGTAATTAAACTTTTCTTTAGTAAAAGAAAACAGGAGATTATTAAAGATTAAACTAATGCCTTTAAGTACAAACATTTATCAAAGCATTGTAAGCAGGAGAGGTCCTTTGTTTCTAATCCAGACCAGGTTTGGTCTCTGTTCTCCCTTTCTTAATAGGGTAATTTACATTTTCCATACTACTTAAATGTAGATTACTCATAAGAAAAGGCAGTCACAATAGATCAGCTTGTGTAGGGGGTGATATGCAGGAAAGACTTTTCTTCAGGCACAGTGATTGAATAACAGAATCTTTACAGTTGAAAAATCTGATTTCTGTGAAAGATCCATCATGAAACCTAACCTTGCAGCAGCAGTTTTACTCATCATACTGTAGTTACATGGGGAGAAGCAAGGGGCAGAAGGGAGGCTGCAGCATGTTCCTTAATTAATTAGCATTAGTAATTTTGCAAGGAAATAATGGAATTACATTGCAAACACTTAATGCAGCAATCTCAAACTTCCCTGCTGAGACTACCTTGAAATGTTTGGCACTGCTTTTTTTTTTTTTTTTTTTTTTTTTTCCACAGAACATCCCAATGAAATAACTTGACAGACAATCCTGCTTCAAACTATATCTCACGATGGGACAACCTGCTATTGCTTGATACTTCAGGGTAGTTACCAGGTTAAATTTACCCATGGATTAAAGGTGGATTTATATACAATTTCAAATTACTTCACTTTGAATTGTGGTTTCCTCAAAGGTAAGAAATCTCTGAACACAGGAGTCCACAGTGCCTTATGCAAAACTGAAAATACAAGCCTGGCTGTCACAGTCACAGCATTAAGCTTCTGAATGCTTGACTTATCAGTAGATAATTTTACAGAAGGCACAGGGAAAATGTCCTAGGTAGCAAATGTGAGTGACCAATTACAAGTAGAGTGCAGACTGAGAGCTTTGTAAATGCAAGTAAATTACACAGATAGGAGTTCTAACTTTGTTACCTTCCCAGCTGCCATGTCTCTAATATTATTCTAAATTATATTATTTTCAATAGGATAATTTAAATACAAAGCATTAAATATGTTTCACTGGATTATTTCCATGTGCCTAGATATTAATATAATGTTGTCCATTGGTTGTTTTGTGGCTATTTTCCTCTCTTAGCCTAGCCTTTGATATCAGTAGGCTGACAGTCTTTGTCCACAATGAATTGCATTGTTCAGAGGTGTTGATCATTTCTAGAAAAGTGTAAAAAGGATTTTGCTGGATTATTGATGCTGGTTTCCCTATTAACCTCTTTTTGAATTAATGAGTTGGGACAGCTCTCTTGACAAAAGATTTCAGACACATAGAGTAGCTCTGAACCAGATATGCCTGGCTTCTGATTTTTTATTTGTATTTCCTATAATATACAATTTCATAAGGCATTTGGGGAATATATTAGAATAATTAATAAATCCAAAGAGCTGTGATCTGAAAATATACTGCATAGATAGAAAAATGACTACATGTATCAAGCTAAATATTTGATTTATTTGATTTATTCCTTCAGCTGAAGTCTGCATATTAACATTTTTCTGTTTTTGTAAGTAGTGCTGCTGACTTATGACTCCTAATGAGCACATCCAACTGTCAGCAAGTTTTATCATTCTATATTGCATATATAAAGTTGTGCTTTAAACTTTAGAAAGTTCAAGTTCAAATATTTTTGAGAAATTAAAACAAAACAAATTATTCCTTGTGGCCATTGAATCAATGCCATTTTTGTCTGTACTGCAGTCATGGCTGCTTCTCTTGGCTTGCTGGTTGCTTTTTGCTTTTTATACTCTGAGATACAATCAGAGAGAATCGTATGGCTTACAGTCAGAGCCCTTCTTGTGCCAGTTTGCCTTAGTCGTGTGTTGAGTGGGGTGTCAGCCCTTAGGGTCCCCAAAAAGGGGACACAGCTGACCAAAGGAGAACTCCACACCATATGGGGTCATGCTCAAAGAGTAAGGAACCCCTGCAGTGATGTCATCTACCAAATTCATGGTTGTGTGTGATGGAGCTTCCCTGGAGATGGCTGAACATCTTCCTGCTGTCTGTGGGAGGTGGTGAGTGAATTCCTTGGTTTGTTTTGCTTGGGCATACAGCTTCCACTTTCCCTGCTACAGTGCCTTTATCTCAACACATGAGTTTCCCCATTTTACCCTTCTAATTCTCTTCCCCATCATCCTGTGGGAGAGTGCAAGCAGCTGGGTGGTGTCTAGGTGCCAAATGGATTAAACCATGACATCAAGCTAAATATTTTTACCTCATGAATAGTGTAAAATTGTTGCTCTTTAGAATCCCAATGATTTCCTTTAGTTCCAAATTTCTCCTTATGTCAATCCCACAACTGGTGAAGGCTTCATGACTTCACCTGATAAACTCCTGCTACTGACATGATTGCAAAACTTCATTGCTATGAAATTATGAAAATTGATTGAAAATTATTATGAGAATTGGTATGAAAGCAAACTTCAGGCCATTTTGTGAAACAATAAATTTGGCTACAGTAAATGTTAATTGCTCTTCTATAAGGCGAATTTGAAATACATAGACTTCAGTGGAGTCTGCCAGTTACACAAGGTACTGCTACATTGTTCTATGGATAATTTTTTCTGTATATAAGTATTGCTAATACCTAATTGTCAATAAAAGTTGTTGGTCAAGAAAAATCCAACTTGAAATAGTTGAATGTATTGAGAAATAGCATCACCTGAGAATCCCCTTTCATTAACAACTGTTACTTATCAAAGTTTGGGTATAATATTTTCCACATTGTAATTAATTGGTTTTTTTCCCCATTTCAATCAAAATGCTGTTATGGTGATTCTGTGAGGTGTGACAGTACACAGATCTTACAATTGCAGTTTTTTCTAAATAAAAGATCTCATCTTTGGGAAGCTTCTATTCTCTTTGGGCCATTGAAGCAAATCTATGTTTACTGATTCCCTAGATGAAGCAGGATGAATTACAAATAGGAGAGCAAAGAAAACACTTTATAAATACACTGAATTCCTTTGGGTGCCTCAGTCCATTCTCTTCAGTTTAGCACATTGTCTGCAAACATCAAAGAGGTGCTGTACATTTCCAAGTCTGCTGGATGATTAGGGAATTGTAACTTTACAGTTTTGCTTGCACGTTGGCCTTCAGTATTCTTGAATGAAAAAGCTGCTGTAGCTTTTCAGAAGTTTTCCTCCATAGATATTGGATGCAGACAGTCTCTAAACTTTTGGAAGGTGATAGAACTCTGAAGAAGAGATTAATCATAATTGTGGATATCTTGGTGGTGAGCCACAAGTAGCTTAAGGAGGGAGAACAGGACCAGAGCAGACTTTTTTATTATAGAGCTGTTTTATTCACTTAGACAGCTTTAGCTACCATTGTTCCTGTTGGTTTTCCCCTTAGGGCTGAGCAAACAATGAGTAGAGGAGGACAAAGATAAGCTGTCATCCCTCTGTCCAAAAGCAGGTAATAGATGGGGGATTAGGAGAGACCCTGGACAGTCTGACTGCTAATGGCCAGAGTTCTTACTCATGCCCATCAGCAAAACACAATAATCTCACTGAAAAATATTTAATATATTCTGTTCCCAAATGAAGAGCATAAAAATAGAGTTGAGGGAAACAATCTTAAGGGAAACAATCTTAAGGGATAGTAACTGAAAAAAAGGGAAGAGATTGAGTGTTGTACTACTGGAGATGGCAAATATAGGAAAGCCAAAGTGTGGCACTAAAGAGAACATTTCTACTGTGACAATTAGTATCAGTCAGTGCAAAAGACAGTGTCAAGATGGGTCTTTGTTCTGACACAGCATGGCTGCTCTACTTAGAGTTTCCCTTTGGATAATGAAACTTGACTCTGGATCATAAACACTTTTCAGTAACTAGCCACCATCCTCTAAAAATCCATTGATAGAACTAGGTGTGTGCCAAGGCTAAAACAAAGTTTGAATACAGGTCAGTTTAGAGAGGAACTTTCACAATCTGAAACAGATAAATTGCATCTTGGTAACAGAACTGCTTTGCTTTTCTCATCCAAACCAAAAATCCAGATTATTTAGAATGGGAGAAAAATAAAACCACGTAGAATCTTTAGAATTCTGTACGTTTTAAAGTGTGGAATATTGGAATATTCTTCATCTTGTCATATTTGTCTTATCAGCAGAAATTATACCATCACTGATTTATCCTTGATGTATTTTCCTCCTTGAACTCTAACCCTGTCCTTATTTTTCTGACTTGAAATGTAAGCCTACTTAAAAATTCAATGCTTTTTTCTTAGATATTTTTCTCTATACCCTTACCATGCTTCTTCTGAATGCCCTTGTACTAAAGCCAGAGTATTGAATAAACAATTATTTATATAGTCAAGCCTGTACATGGGAATGACCCGGAAACTGAGAATCCACTTGATTTTTTTCATCTGTCCTCTAAAACAGCTATCACTAGATCTGATAATTTCAGTTTTGCTACCTTCATTCCATCTTTGTCTATTTCTGTTTAACACAAACTTTCAGCATCAGATTAAAAAATTCCATTCTCTCTTTAGATCCATTTTACCTTTGCTAATTAACATTATTCTAGTTTCTTGTGTTTCAGAGGAGATCTCAAGAGCTACATATTCTTTCCACCTTGGAAAACTACTACAATGCTCAGATGCAATTAAGATACCAGCCTTGAGGCAGGACAACTTGCTCATGGAAAACCAAAGTCCTACAAACCATTCATCTGACCTACTTACTGTTTTAAAAAATAATTCTGGTAGATTGATTTGCAAGATATTTTTTCTAGAGCTTATTATTAAATAATTAGTAAAAAATTAAATCCAGACTAATTATTAATTCATCCACTGCCTTTGATATGTAAGAGCTTTGCTTTAAATTCAGAGGCTGAATTTTGAAACATAAATTTCTTTTCCTCTCCCTGCTGCCACCCTCCATGGTAACTAGTTCCTCCTTCTTTCATCCCAAATAAGCTGTTCATATTTACTAATATTTTTAGCCTGATTATGCAAACAAATGTCAGCTCAAATTAATGACCAGTACTCATGGATATCATCATGTACTTTGGTTCTGTAGATGTGCTTTCAAGCAAAATACTAGAATATTGTATGTAGGTTCTTTGGTAAAATAGGTTCTATCTATTTGTACAGTGTTAAGTTACTTTTTGCCAGCACACATTGGTTTAACAAGACTGCATATCACCTGTGAAACTGCAGGTGAATAGGGCAGATACATCCTTGGAAAATTCATCTAGGGATATATAAATAATTAATAGCTACATAAATTTACTCATCTATTGTTCTAGGGGGGCTTTGGGTTTTCTTTTCAGTCAAACTATTCTGGTTCTGTGCTTTTTGAGACTACACCCAATGCAGACTGAGGCTAACAGAGAAATTCCTATGATTTCAATGGAGAGAGATCAGTTCCATACAGAGTCAAACCTAAAATATCCATTTTAATTAAGAAATATTACTCATTACTTTAAACTTTGGAGCTCTTTTTTAAGTATGAGCAGATATTTTTTCGCTGGTTTATTTTTCAATACCTTCCTATAGGGAGTTAATGTTTGACCTTTGTTTTCTATTTGTGTTCTTTTAAATTTTCTCCCTTTTGTTATCTTTGCTAGGCTTAGTTTTCCATTTGTTTAATTTGTTTAATTCTCCTATTTTTTTTTCTTCTTCTCCATTCCAGTTTGGTTTTCTGAGATGTTTAAGAGCTCAGTACTCGAGTTTCTGACAACTACAGTTAGTGTCAGCTCTCTTTTTCTTCTTGTGCTGAACCAGCTTTTAAAAGCCACACTGGCTCTCTCAGCAGGTGACTGCTGACTTGTACTGCTGGAAAATCATGTCTTTCCAGACAGTCAATGCCAGAGGAGGAAAGCTGCCTTGTGGCAGTTTTAATGACCTAAATTGAACTGGTACAATTGGGTGAGGAAGGCTTGTGCATTACACAGCTGATTAAGAATTGCATAATCTATAATTCTATTGCACCAGGGACTGCCAAGTGACTCTTCATGTCAGAAAATGAGGACAATATATTTAGCAGCATGGAAATTCACACTTGGGGCTGTTTCTCAGCATTTCATGTTGCCATATTTTTCACCAAAGCTTACTATATCTGAAAAAAAAGGATATAAAAAAAGTATATTTTAAAGTCAGGAGAGCACCAAGTTACCATTTATCTTTATTTTTTGACAATAAATCATTGGCATTTTATTCCCATGGTACTAATTAGGAGTGTTCTAAAGAAGTGACTTAAGTCATGACAGTACATCTCAAAGCAGTCTGCTGGGGAATATCCTCTGATTTCAAAATATATTGTAGACTTTTTTGACTTTTCTGCTAAAAAGAAAGATTTTTTTAAAGATTTTTAAACTATGGGGTACTTTATCAGAGTACATAGGTTACATTAGGTCATTTTGTTAGTGCATTTAAGTTCTTCCTTATTCCCTTTTGGCCATGATAAGAAAGTTTCTTAGATGGGAAAGCTCACTTATACAAAAGTGGGCATGATACAAGCAGAGATGTATAGGGATGGGGATGAGGGATTTTGGCTGAGTTGTTTATATGTTTACTGAGAAATAAGAGAGAAAAGAATGTGTTTCTCAAAAAAATTAGCAGCTTTATTTCAATTCCACAGAAAAGGAATATAAAGAGGGTTTTTTAACTGAGACTGTTTGTTCCTCCTTTGCTAGTCCTTTCCTGCCATGTAGGGCAGGTTGTTAAGTTACATGCTCTTAGCACTGAAATCCCTATCCAGCCCTTCTTATTCAAGCAGAGCTGTCACAGATTTCAATGGCAACTCTGCCTGATTAAAGAGAATTGAATAGAGCCCTGAAGCAATGGTGTTTTGTCCTTGTCTTTGCACTTCTGGCCCTTAACCATTACTTTAAAGAGCTTGAAGCAATACTGGCACCAGCAGTGTTTCAGGGGAAAAAGCAAAATGATAAAAAACAGTATCATGAGCTGTTTCAAGTAAGTGCTACTACAGGAAAAAGCAGTGTGTATCATATTGAAATAATGGAAAAAATGAAAAATGCATAGAAATATTTTCCAGCTTTCTGTATTGTTTTAAATACGTGAACCATCAACATATTATAAAAGTATGTAAGCTTTGTTACTGCTTTGATTTATATTCATAAAAATAAATATGTTAAGTGAAACAACAGGCATATGCTTATTCCAAGGTTATAACCATTGTATTGCTGAATACATTCCAATACTGGCGCACATTAAAAATATGACTAGATATTTTTTTAAATTGCCACACTAGAATTGCTAAATAAAATGTCAATTATACTGTTTTATATAAAGAGCTGGAATTCTTAGATTTAAGAGAAAAATTCTTCACAGTATTAACTGAGAAATACAATTGAATAAAGGTTTGAATTTAACTTTTCAATATTTGAACACACTGGTCCACGGCAGTGGGACTGATACGACTAGATATAAATAACATATAATGGACACCAGCACCCTATAGTCTTTTTTTAGTCAACTAAAAAATAACTAATTTTATGATTCAAGTAATACAATTTAGGTCTCTGTTTTCAGGTAGAAATATCACTGTATGTACAGAAAAGAGACTATCCTGATTATTACAGAGATGAACCATGGACTTCCAATCAGATGGACATATTTTAAATACATGTGTTACTATATGTAAGCACAGAATCTTAACTACTGGATATGATTTAATCTTGGGCAGTAAGACTGTTAAAAAAATAATCTAACATGCTTGTTCCTCCTCTTCTGTTCTTCCACTTCTCAAACAACTCAAGCTCAGTATTAAAAGTCCCTGGCAGAGGAGTTTCCATGTCCCAGATTTTACCTTATACTGATCTCTCTCAGGCCACCTCTTATTTATTGGTCAAAGTACTGTTCTTGTGATCTGCCTTGTAAATTAAAATTATATATTAAAAAATTTGCATTGGTATTTTCAAAACATGTCTATTATTTAACTCAAAAGATTGAGAAGACATAAAACAAAGGGTCAAATCAACAGAATCCTCTGCACGCTCTTCTTCCTATTTTTTTGGTGGTTTGTTTTTTGGGGTTTTTTGGGAGTTTTTTGTTGGTTTTTCTTTTTTGGTCATTTTTTTGTTTGGTTGGGTTTGTTTTTTTTGTGTCTGTTTTTTTTTTTTTTTTTTTTTTTTAATTTGTTTTTGTTTTTTGTTTTTTGTTTTCTTTGTTTTGATTTTTGGTTTTGGTTTGTTGGTTTTTTTTTTTAAATCTCCTTGGTAACATATAAGCTTGGGGATATAAAGACAAGAGTATCATTCCTTTTTTTTTCCTAATTCCAGCTGATTTCCTTTAATAAACATTCAGCTTTAGCTTGAATCCTTTGTTCCATGCTCTCTTTCTGTTTAGACCAGAAGGATAGACCAAAGGTCCTGATTCTGGAAGCTGATATAGAGCTGTTCTGACAGAATGGAACTAAATAAAAAATAAATTTCCCACTGGAATACCTTACTCACTCAACAGTTTTCCCTTGTTTTAAGGATCCAAGGAGATAAAGCAGCACCTAAAGGAGCTGGATATACTCCATTCTTTCAATCAGGAGACTATCACTTCAACCAATAAAACCTACATTGACTTTTTTTTGAACATTTGAAAGATTTAGCAAAATACTTAATTCTGTCTTTGTGTTCTTCTCCCATAAGGTTTTTGGTTTGTTTTTTCTTTATGTCTTGATGATCCCATCAGATTAAGCTATCACAACTCAAATTATTTCCACCTTTATTTTTAATGCAGTAGTTTTTTAGCAAACCCAGAACAAGAAAATAATAACTCACTCATTGCAACATGGATTCATGGTTCCCAAACAGTATAACCATTCACAAAGCTGGTTGCAATTTACAGGTTGGTGTGTTGTGGATAACAATATTTCTACTAAAAGAATGTTTTTACACCCAGTAGAATGCAGTTAATAATGCATTGCTTAGCATTCTGAATAATTTTAGCAAATGAATAATTTTAGCACTATAAACTTACTTGAGATGAGTTTTCCCCAACAGAGCTTCTTTATGGCTCTGCTCATAAACTCATAAACTCATTATCTATCTTCCTGACATACCCCTCTAGCTTTCTTTTCATAGTAAATATAAAGCAAAATGAAGTAAATTAAAAAGGTGCTTTCCTAATGAAAACTTGGAGGTGTTTACAGAATGAATTCTAAAAAGCTCTTTCAATTGAAGCTTATTTAATACACCTGGTTTGACTGGATTTAATTCTAGAGATTTGGTAAAAACCTGTGCATTTCTGATCTTCTACCTACATTCTCCTCATGATTACATTATCTCTTTCTTCTGCTTGATTCCTTTTGACTTCTTTTCTCTCAAACCTGGTTTACCAAGACTGTATCCTGAATACACTTAATAGAAGTAATATTTCCTAAATTACACTGAAAAATTTATCAGCTGATGCACCTTACACCTGTATTTCTCTTTCACAGATAAAAAATGCTGACAGATCTAGACATCCCATATTAAAACCCTGGCATCTCTAGACATCCCATATCAAAACTCTTGTCCTCTTCAATTTTCAGTTGACAATTCTACTGTCAAAAATTCTGTGTGTTAATCACAAAGTGTATGATTTTATATCTGTACTACACATATTTTATTTAATTGCTATTACGGTGATTCTCAAGGTCATCGGGTTCTTTCTGTATTATTTCTAAGCACTGCTTGACGATGTTTCCAACATAGTGTTTTGGCAAACTTTGTTATTGTGCTTCTAATGTCCATGCCAATATCAGTAATGAAATTATGAAATAACAGTGATCTCTGATTTTTTTATTTGTTTGCAGCCAGTCTGATACTTCTTTTATTTTATTTTTTCCTATTTGTATCCTCTCTGTGGCAAACTGTTCATCCACCTTATAATTCCTCTATTAATCCCTGGATTTTCCTCCTTGTAATATTGCCAGTGTTGTGCCACATTAAACTCTGGACTGAACCACCAGATCACAGAAGTGTAAGGGATGGAAGTGAGCTCTGGAGATCATCTGGTCCAGCACCCCTGCCAAAGCAGTCACCTAGAGCAGGTGACACAGGAGCACCTCCAGGAGCATTTTGAATAGCTTCAGACTCCAAAACCTCCCTGGGCAGCCTGTTCAGTCCTGTGCCACCCTCAATGCAAAGTTCTTCCTCACTTTGAGGTGGAATTTCTTGTGTTAGGTTTATGGTCTAGATTTCTTATCCTGTTGCTGGGCACCACTGAAAAGAGTTTGGCACCTTCCCCTTGGCACCTGCTTTTGAGATATTTGCATATATTGATGAAATTTGCTTTCAGTCTTCTCTTTTCCAGACTAAACAGGTCCAGGACCCAAAATCTTTCCTCATGAGAAAGATGCTCCAGACTCCTTATCACCTTTATGGCCCTCCAGTGGACCCTCTCCAGTAGCTCCTTGTTTTTGTTTGACTGTGAAGACTGAAATTGTTATGGTCTCCAGATATGGCCTCACTGGGTCCAATCAGAGGGAGAGGGTCACCTCCTTCAACCTGCTGGCCACACTCTGCCTGATGCACCCTACAACACCATTGACCCTCCTGCCACAAGGGCACACTGTCAGCTCAACTTCATACTGAAATTCAGGTTGGTTTGGTTGATCACCACTTTTAAAATCATGGAACATAGAAACTGATGAAAAAGAAATAAGAAAAATCCATCCTTCTGCAATACATACCCTTGATTATATTATAACATTTGTCTTCAGGAAACTCCAGGCATCTCTGAAAACTCAAGATGTGTTACTCCACACTTTCAAAGATTTTACTTACCATTTTCTTTTAAGTTTGAACACTTTGAATTTAGCTTTGGATTTATTTTATTTTGTCTATGTTCTTTCTGTACTGCCCCTAAAATGAAGACAGCTGGTTTTTGTTCCTTTTGTTTGTGGAAGAAATGTGTAAACTTTTTTCACTGTGAATATCTGGGCAATTATTGAAAATATTTCTCAATTTGAAGCTTAAATGAAAGATGGATTAAGTTTAAAAGCAACTTATGGAGCTTAACAGGGAGATTTTTCCAGCTTTTCCCAGAGTTTTCCAGAAAGATTTCTCTCTCTTCCATACTATTGAGTATTTTGTGTCTGCCCATTTCTCCCATTCTAAGCAACCACACTATGGTGGCATTCCTTTATCTTTTTTTTATTTGCTGGTTAGAGCAATCATCTTCTCCTGTACTGCTGATATTAAGTAAGCATGAGTGTTTTACTTGATAAAGCTTATTTAGCTTTAGAATGTTGTTGTATAGCTGTGCTTAATAAAATAAATAAAAATAAAAGAGCACTCACAACAATATGAATTAAATACTTGTTTTGGTGTTGCTTCATAAAATGTTCCTAATGTAGAACAGGTGTATTTTGAAGGGATATATTAATATGATATCTGTGTTACAGAAACCTGTGCTTGGAAGTCAAGAAAAATGCTTTAAATTTTTGTCAAGGTCAAAAAACAGTTCAGAATTAAATGTTGTTCTGTAGCAGTCTGTGAAACATGAGGTCTTTATGCTGCTAGGACAGGATTGACAAATACGACGAATTCCTTTACCAGCTCATCCATTCAACCAACCAGGTGCTTGCAACCAGAATTTAAATAAAAACAAGCAAAAAATTGATGACAAGGGTAAGAATTTTCTACATATTAGCTGCAGAAAGATGGCGGAAGACAGATGAAAAACATGAAAACTTGTGGTAAAAATCTCATCTAAGAAGATATGTATGGCATTAATTATTTATATGGAAAACCGCTGAAAGTAATCTTGAGATTCAAGCTGCTGGATAACTGAACCCTTTATCTTTACATTTGATTACTTGCCTGCCAGTACTTTTATTTGTTGTTTGTTTAAATAAAGAATGAGTCTTCTTTCAAGGTATGTGAACATTTTGAAGAGATAGATATAGTTTGGAGAAGCCAAGTGTGACTAGGAGATGACAAGCCAAATTTTTGAACTGCTCAACTAGAGCAAGAAAGGCTTGAAACAGACAACAGCTCTATCTCCAGCTTCCTCTGTCATTCACATCTGACATATAAAATATTCTCTGTGGGATATTCAACTTCACATTGAGATGATAAGCTGGCCATGTGCATGGTGTTCAGGGTTGCCTAAGGAGAATTCCAAGGTATGGTGAAGATCATCATGAAAGTTCATAGGAGAGGTGATGACAACAATAGAAGCAGTAAGAAGAAAAAATAAATTTTAGACAAAAAATTATACCTTAGTGAAATGACTGCATGAACACTTTTAGTTGTGTAAAACAGTTATTAGAGACTAAGGAAGGTCTGGAACAAAATTAAGTCTACCTATATATGGGCTAGAAATACCTATGACTCTTTGGGTTTTTGGGAAGTTCTTTGCTGTTTTTTTGGTTTTTTTTTTTGTACTTTATAGCTATGTAGGAAGTGCTTATTTTGTAAGAATATTAGGTATAACAATGTATTTTTAACATAGGACATCACCAGTCTTACTAGACATTTTGAACAAATGAAACAATGGATTCTATACTCTATATAAATTACTTTCTATGTGTTGTTACAAGGTCTTCCTTTAGTCCAGTCTTTTGAGGCCAACTTCTAGAGCTTTGAAATTTTTTTTGGAAAATCTAAGTGGATAAATAAAGGAAGAATTGGTTCACACCTTCATTGGAGACAAGATTAATAAAAATATTCAATGGTTTGTTGAACTCTTATAGGTTTCTTGAGTTCTGTTTTCAGTGTGAGTGCCATAGGTCTTTAGCTGCTTCCTGAAACGAGGATTAGATCAATTACTTTTCCTATAATTCCTGAATAAAAAACATCCCCAGAAACATAATGCACAGCTGGCTGCTGATTTACCTTGATATCCTAATTGCCTCATGGAGTGTTCCAAGAGTTCATGGAGGTTAATAGGATACAGAAGTTCTTTATGGTGAACATGGACCTTTTACTTTGGTTTAGAATGACCCTTATACCTGCCATTGAAAAAAGCCCAAGAAGTTAAAACTCCAACTGAAAGCATTCAGGGACAAAGTGAGAATTCTGTACTTTAAGGCTGAAAAGGGGCTGGAAAAGGCACTGTTAAAATCTTATCATTATTCAGGAGTCTTTGTTCTGGCTGGAGAATTTTTGGCAATTCTATGCTAGTATTCATCAATATTGTTCACATAAAATAAATGGGAACACTAAAATTCTTCCTATTTTCATATTAGGAAAAAGCTAAGTGAGAAATAACCTTGAGGTGCAGCTTTCAAATTCTACTTGAAAAAGGAAAGGGAAAACAACCCCACCAACCTTGAATCTAGGTATCTTCTGCATCCTTTAAAATCTAAGACTACAATGCATTAATAATAAGGACAATACAAAACAAAACAGGCCAAAAAAAAGAAAGTAGCATGTGAACTGCTGACAGCAATGCTTAAAAGTGCTTTTATTTATGTCTCAATGTAATTTATAAGTTATTAAATATTTGTGATGTTTGTTTTATGTTATAATGAGTCCCTTTACTAGTTCTTCTTAAGCATTTCAACAACACAGTAATTTATCTATTTTTTTCTTTCACAGCTGAAAGCAAAATAAAAGGAATACCTGACATAAATTCCTGTGGAATTTACTTTTTTCTAATTCCTTTATATCAGACCATAATTCCTGTCAATAAAGATAATATCATTGGGCCATTACTTTGATTTTAATATTCAATGTCTTATCAAAATTAAAATTCAGTACAGTTTTCTCAAGGGCAATAATTCTGTAGAGTACATGTGCATGAAGTTCAGACACATTTTCAATCATCAAGCAATGAAACATTACCATTTGGGAATTAATGATCTATGATATATATATATATATATATATCTGGCTGAAAAGAAGGTTTGCTGCATTTGTTTTGGGTTTTGGGGGTTCTTTTTTCTGTGTTGTGTATGCACAGTTCATGTTTATGAATGAATTTTAAACAAATATTATTAGTGCATTGAAGAAAAATTGAAAAGATGGAAGTTGCTGTTATTCTTGCTCTTTGGGGCTAAATGCCTCAAATACATCCTTTTAATAGTCAGACCTTAGAAGCTGTGGGTATCAGTGGTGAAGTACACTGTGAAAAATTATTTCTTTGCAAAGTCATCTTCACTTCTTTCACTGTATTTATTTTTGTATTGTAATACTACTGAGTTAGGATTTTCTATTAGTAAGGTTCATGGCTGAGGAATTGATCTTCCAGGGGAGTACTGGGTGCAAGAGACAGGGCCATGTCTGTTAATTGGAAGGAAGCAAGTAGATATCATAACTGTAGGTCAGAAAGTATTACAAACCATCCCCTGAGGAAACCTTTAAAATGAATGATGGGCAGAAAGGTAAAATAACATAACTTTCTTTATGATCTTTCTCGTTTAGATTTGGCTGTTGGAACACTGATGGACAATACATAAATCACTACACAGGTAGTGCCATGAGACTGCTAAAATACCTGTGTTTAGTGAGAGAAGATAATGACAAAGACAGACAGAAGTGGATATGCATTTTTTATTTCAAACTGAATCCTCTGTTTTACTGCCACATGAATTCCGGTGTTTGAAACATCTCCATTGGAAACAGCAGAATCTGCTCTTATTTCAAAGCAGTTGTTTGCTGACTGTTACCTTTTAGGTGCTGATCAAGGCTCACAAAAGTCTTGTATGTTGCATATGTTCTCTGACTGAAGATGGTTTATTACTTTTAACACTTCTCAGTTCAATATCTGTCACACTTTTCTTAATTAACTTAATCTGATGACATTTGTCAGATATAGGAAAATAACGCCATATCTAATCAGGTAAATCTGCAACACTTTTTACTTTTAGTAATTTCTGTTTTCTTTCTAACTTTTGTGTTGCCAGCCACAACAGAACTCATCTCACCTAACCTTAGACTTGATAAATTGATTGTTTAATCTTAGCTCCATCTAGAGACAATGAAAAGAGATAGAAATGTTTTAGTCATTTCTTCTGCCTACTTATGTTGTTAGAGCTGCTTCTCTCAGTAAAGGAAGATCCTTTTCAGCAACATGGGTATGTTGTGGCCAGCCTTCACTGGCTGCCAAACCTACATGCAGCTGCTGTCTTAAACAGTGCTCGGGAGAAAATAAGATGCAAAAACTTAGGATAAGGAGATCACAGACCAATTAATGTCATGGGAAAAGTAGTCTCAGATTTGGGAGAATTAATTCCGTGTTTTGTCACTTAAAATAGAGTTGGATTACAGGAAGCAAAGAACATTTCCACCCTGTCCATTCCCAACTCCTCGACTTCCAGTCCCACCCCAATTGACATAATTAGTCACAAGTGACAACTCCTCTCTGGCACTTCATGCTCGAGTCTTCTCCACTGTAGCTTGGGCTCTCCATTGTCCACAGCCTTTCAGGAGGATGTAACTTCTCTGATGTATTGTGCTCCGTGTGTGTGGAGATCTACTCCACTGTGGACTTCCCTACAGGCTGCAGGTGTCTTCTTATTCTATTCCTTCTCTGACCTTGGTGTGTGCAGGGTTGTTTTCACACTTTTTTTCCCATCCTCCCTCTGTTAAATGTTTTAAACCTTTTATTGAATCCATTTTCCCTGAGGTCCCCAGGTCAGCTGTGCCTTGTGGGTGGGTTGGATCTGGCTTGAGCCATCTGTGTCCAGCACAGGGCAGCCCTGGCCTCCACTCAGAGAGCCCCTCTGCAGCCCCTCCTGCCAGCAGCTTGCCAGTTATGCCCCATGCATCACAATATCTTGATGGTTACAGGTAGGTAAAAGGAGAAAAACTTCTGAGAGGCAGAATACTTGAAAATGTAGGAGATAGATCAGTTTTGTGGAGGAGACTTTAAAGGACCATTGAACTTCCATGGGTATTTCACATGCAAAGCCCCACAAGGAACTGATTCAGCTCAACTTAGAAGTTCTGGTCAATATATTTATTTTGCATATAGGTAATTGTTCATATTCAGTTTAGATGTGTATTTTCTTTTTCTATTTATTTAAATATTACTAGTACTATATATTATAAACAGTCCTTTTAAGGCAATTAACAGTCAGTTTCAGAAGCTCAGAACTCAATTTTAAGGCCCACAACATAGACCATAGACAAAATTTTAGTATAGAGACTTGATTTATTTGTAAGCCAAATGAATAACTGAATTATTAAATATGCTAGTTAGAAATTCTTTGCTGTGAAGTTGATGAGGCACTAAAACAGGTTGCCCAGAGCAGCAGAAGGGATCAAGGTCAGGCTGGATGGGGCTTTGAGCAGCCAAATCTAAAAAAGAGTGTCCCTGGGGATGACAGGGTGTTGGAACTACAGCATAGAGTCATACAATTGTTAAGGATGAAAAAGACCTCTAGATCATTGAGTCCAACTATTAGACTGTCACCACTGTTGCTGTTGACACTAAACCTGTCTCCAAGTACTGCAGTCACACTTTTGAACATTTTTTCTAATAACCAGTCTAAACCTTGCCTGGTACAGCTTGAGGACATCCTCTGATCTTCAAGGTCCCTTTCATCCCAAATAATTCTTTGACTCCATGATTCAATGATCTCTGCAGATGAGCAAATCTGGTGTCACTAATATTTTTTCTTCAAATTGAGTGGGAAAGCATATAAATTATCATCAAAAAGGAAATTAATATATATTATGTAGTTGCTGACCTTTTTTGAATCTTGGTATAAGAACAAAGTTAAAAGTCACTAAATTTGTGATAGTACATTCAAAGTTATGGTATAACCTTTTGCCTGTTTAAGAAGACCTGCACTAACACACGATTCTCTAAACAGTTTCCTCACTTCCTTAAGAAGGATGTTTCCAGAATAAAGCCACCTTAAAGCACAAATCCTGCTAAAATATTTAAAATAACTTAAAAAAAAAAAGTCGGTGGGAAAGAAGACACTGCTGAGGATATCTTCCACTTGCTCATTAAAACCAAACCTTAAAAAAATTTCCTAATTATTTAGAAACGTGTCTTTTTTTGGACTGCATTAACCTCATAAAATATCCCCAATATTCCCATGTTAATATGAAAACTGATAAGGAATACTTTATACAATCTTTCATTAATGTTACGAAAACATTGAATAAATAATAAATTCCTTGCTTTGTTTGTAGTATATTTGCAAGGGAAGACTGGTGATGCCAACTCAAGGTATAAAAGCTTTTGATGAAACACTCTGCAGTTTTTTTATTCCATCTTTAAAAGCTGTATAGAAACATAAATAACAATCATAGGATTGGATGGCTCAGGGAATTACTAATCAGGATTCGAGCCAGTTCTTGCTTTCCTACAAATAGAAATCCATCTTGATTTGCTACCAAGGGTTGTGACTGTATAAAAATTCAATGGAATATGCTTATTTGTTACACTTGTGATCTCAGCCTGTGGCACAGCCCTCACATATAAAATTGTTCCACTGCTAGTAATATCAGTAAAGTTGTCACTGACTCAATGGTACAGACACAGACTTGATGCTTTTCCCCTCTGTCTCACAGGACAATGTGGGAACCTGATGCTGCAGTTTCCCATGGTGCATATAGAGTAATTCTTTTCTCAGGATGACAGGAAAATATTTTCATGAACATGAAAACTCACCTGTGTTAAAGTGAAGAAGGGCAGTATGCTGGAGGAAGCTCTGACAGTAAGGTAGTACAATAGTATTACAAACATGCCAGACTTCAAAGGATCTACATTAATAACTCAATTTCAAGCAAGACACTTCCTTTGGAAAGCCTCTGGAAGGAAGAGTGCAGTTAGCAGTCTAGCTGTGTCACTTCTCATTTGTACATTTGTTTTTAAAGCAGCTAACTTGATCAAAAATGTCCTCAGTAACTTTATTTTCTACTTTCATCATACATTTATGTTAGTTAATTTACTCCATTCAGCTTAATATGTCTACTATTAATTTATTTCTTGACTTTGCCATTGAGACTACCTACAAGGCAGAATTTTGCTGAACTCTGAAAGTTCATGTGATGTGCATATCTCCTCTGTGTAGATTGACAGCCATATCCTCTGAGAATTCCAATGAGTTGGTGAGTCTTTACCTCCCTTGTCTCTCCTTAGGCCATTTTAAAATAATGGCATCATGCTGGCTGCTCTCCAGTCATCTCAGATTTCACTTGATCTATTTTGAAGAGCAGAGGAACATAAAAATGTCTGCCAAAGATTCTTCAATTTCTCTGCTTATTTCCTTAGCCCTTTTGGACATATGCTATTTGGTCGTGGCCCAATCAATTTTAGAAGCCATTTCACCTTATAATAACCATATTTGACACACTCTGTACATATCCTAATTCCTGATCATCCATCTCCATAAATATGATTTCAGTGATAGTGATCCTTTATAAGGCCTTACAGAACCATTATATAGTATATCCTCAGTCCCCTTCGACTCTTCCTAGGGGATAGATGCAACATAAAAATTTCTTTCAAGAATAAGAATGTGTCCAGAGCTCAGGACTGGGCTATTAAATTGGTTTTCATTTGGAATTTCAATAATTTTGTGTTTCTTTCTTGCTGTAGGGAGGAAGCAGCCTGCAATTGAATTCCTGCTGATAGCTATTTGCATCTTTATGACAATTTGACAACCAAGAGACATTGTTCTCCTCAACAATCTGCAGACTGAAGGTTTGCAGCACCATCAGGGAAGGAAGAAGTACTTTGCTTCTCAGGATAGACATTCCACAATCATCATGATTTTCTCTCAAAAGGACCTCAAGAAGTTATATAATCTGTCCTCCTACCCCAGAATAAAATTGTTTGTGTTTTCTACTCTTAATATCCTTCAGTTATGGAGATTCCCCAACCACCTTGAGTAATCTGTTCAACACTTAATTAAACTCTAGGTTTTCAACATTTCCTTATTTTTTTTTTGGAAACAAGATTTAAAAATAATTTATGCTACTGCACACACTACAGCAGTTGAAAAACCCCTTAATATTTCTGTGTGTGAGACACTGATTATGCCTAACAAAAGTTTAGAGACAAAGCCTGGGGCTGATCCTAAACACTTACAAGATCTATTTGATGTGAGTTGTCCCACTGAAATCAAGATGACAGCTGATTATGAATATTTTATATTGCCATCTACCAATGCTTTTTAGCTGTAAAAGCTTTCAATATTGAGCAGTGTGCTAATTCTGAGGTACTTTTATGAATGCAACACTGATCCTAGCTGGATCTTGTGAAGGAAGTGAAACTAGAGCCTTTGAATTTAACAGAAAAGGCTGTTACTGTCTGAGTCACATTCTGAGTTATATCCACTAGAAAGCATTATTACATTAGAAAATCTCTGTACATGTCTTCTCTTCTGGATCACTGGACAAAGCCTAAAATTATGTTGGCATGACTGCTTCAACCTAATGATTGATATTGAAAAAAACTAAAGGAATAAATTCCATGGCCCAGGCATGAGTTGGCATCATTTAATGGTCTATATGAAATAATGATCCAATGTGAAACATCAGTCATGGAATCCTGCACTGGGACAAAGGCTCACTTCAGTAACTTCCCTGAGACCACAGGCCAAGGCTGAACACCTGGTTGTTGAACCACAGGTTGTCTGGTAAATGCTGACTCATTACTCTCCTCTAACTTTTGTCATGATATTTTAAAGAATTCTGCTTCAGTTTAATTAGGCAAAAGAAAGATTTTGGCATTTAAAATCACGGAATCACAGAATCATTAGGCTGGAAGAGACCTCCAAGATCATCGAGTCCAACCCATGCCCTAACACCTCAACTAAACCATGGCACTGAGTGCCACATCCAGTCTTCTTTTAAACACATCCAGGGATGGTGACTCCACCACCTCTCCAAGCAGACCATTCCAGTACTTTATCACTACTTCTGTAAAAAACTTTTTCCTATTATCCAACCTCTATCTCCCCAGGTACAGCTCAAGGCTCTGTCCTTTCATTCTGTCAGTTGCTGTCTGGAGAAAGAGACCAACCCCACCTGGCTAGAATCACCTTTCAGGGAGTTGTAGAGAGTGATGAGGTCACCCCTGAGTCTCCTTTTCTCCAGGCTGAACACCCCCAGCTCCCGCAGCCATTCCTCACAGGGTTTGTGTTCCAGCCCCCCACCAGCCTTGTTGCCTCCTCTGGATGTGCTCAGTGTCTCAAAGTCCTTCCCAAACTGAGGGGACAGAACAGGACACAGCACTCAGGGTGTGACCTCACCAGTGCTGAGTGCAGGGGAAGAATGACCTCCTTTTAAAAAGTGGAATTCAGGTACTAATTGTGGAGATCCACTTCTCCACTTCTTCTTCACACTTGAGTATATGATAATTTTAAAGATCATTTTAAAGTTAATTTATAATAGCAGAAATGGTATCCCATACTTTCTAAAGACATTAGCCTTTTATAAAATTTGCCTCTGCCTCTAACATTGAAGATTCTAATGGTTACTGAGCAGCTGATGAAAGTATTCTTTTTCTAATTTTTACCCTGTTTTCCTTGTTCATGTCTTGTGCTATGTTAAGTTCCAGAGAAGAGGACCACAACAGCATGCTTTTTTTTCTTATGTTGTTCCTAATTTAACTTTAATTGTATAACTGACCTTTGTATTGCACTGCATTGCAAATTGCATCCTAAGTCATTGTTATTCTTCCCAATTGTATGCTGGAAATCAGTTCTCATACTTTAAGAAAAATGCTTCCAGGACAACAGAGCCCTATCAGAGCTCACAGGAAGGCTAGACATACTGTTTTTTGTTACATTAAAATTTTAACGTTTCTCTAAAAGACAAAAGTATCAGTCCAAAGACACCAAGAAATGAATATGATCACACACACCATGTGTTTACACTCAGGGTGATCTGTTCCATGACCTTCCCTGGCACTGAGGGCAGGCTGACTGCCTGTAACCTGTAGTTCCCCAGATCCTCCTTCCAATCCTTTCTGAGGATGGAAATCATATTTGCTATCCTCCAGTCAACTTGGATCTACCTGTTTAGTCAGGAGCTGATAAATATTTGGAAGTGGCTTGGTGAGCACTTCTTCCAGCTTCCTCAGGACCCTTGGGTGGATCCCATCTGACCCCAAGACTTACTTGTGTGTAAGTAGCAGCTCACTTACCTTTTACCTTCTGATGTGGGGGATTCATTCTGCTCCTCATCCCTGTTTCCCAGTTTATGGGCTGACCTAGAGAACTGGCCTTACTATATTAAAGACTGAGGCACAAAAAACCTTAAGTGCTTCTGACATCCTTTGTCACTCTGTCTCACTCTGCACCCAGTAAAGGATGGAGTTTCTCCTTAGCCCTCCTTTTCTTGCAATGTATTTATAGAAACATTTTTATTGTCTATAATGGCAGACCAGATTAAGTTCTACTTGGGCATTGGTCCTTCTAATTATTTTCTCCCTGCATAACCTTACAATATCCTTCTGATCTGCCTGCTTCCTCTTCAAAAGGTCATAAACTCTCTTTTTTCTCTTTGAGTTCCAGTCAAAGCTCTCTGTTCAGCCAGGCTGGTGTATCCCACTGACTTGGTCTTTTGGGACATGGCAATGGCCTATTCTTCCACCTTCAGGATTTTCTTCTTGAAGAATGTCCAGCTTTCCTGCACTCCTTTGCCCTCCAGGACTGTCTTCCAAGGGCTCTGTGGGCCAGGTTCCTAAAAAGCCACAGGTTGGCCTTCAGAAGTTCAAGGTGGCAGTTCTGCTGACTCCTGTCCTTGTTTCTCTGAGAACTGAAAAGTCTGTAATTTTATGAATGTTATGTCCAAGATGTCCCCTATCCATCCAAGACCACCACTTAGGACTAAGATTTTATATAGAGTGTGTCATTATGCTTTGTTCTTTGATGGGGTCATCACCACCACCTGTTTGGTCAAGTGCCTAGGACCTTCAAGGCTGGTAGGGATTGCCAAGGGAGCAATTGGTGTGGCACATGGGAATCTTGAGACTGGTACTGAGTCTCAAGACTCTACTCTACTGAGTAGAAATATCTTTTATCTTGTTTTTCTACTTGGTTTAGAGGATCTTCAGCCCTAATAGTGACAGACCAGGAAATGAAGATGGAATTGGTCAGAGAGAATGGCTGCTTGCTTTCTAAACTAGTGTAAGTTATATTAACCACATTACCAGGGTGGGGAGCAGGGGAATACTGGTCACATATGGACTATCCTCGGATCCTAGGGTTAATGAAAATAATTTTCTTCAGGAAGAAGACATACACAGTAAATTACCATCCCAGGCTCTTACACATGAGGAATCTTATACTTAAGATAATGATTTCTTCTTATTCATTTAAATTACAATGATATATTTTTTATACTTTTTAGATAGTAGAATTTGCTTATTGTTTTCTTTGTTGGCTTGCATTCAATATAATATTGAATTTACTATGTGTGCTTTGCTTTAAATGCATTGGGTATTTGTTCTTTGCTATCTTTCTTCTCTCTGTAACAGGTTTTATTTTTTTACCAAAAATCAGACTATCAAAAGATAACACTATCTTGTCTTGGACCACTGGATGTTGTGGACTGATAGTTGTTGCTCACTTCTTAATACGAAATTGTCATATCCATGGATAATATAAATAAAGTTTTTGCCAGTAAATTTGGCAAGACATTTGGATGCCTTCCCTTTTTACAGTACACTGAGACATAAATTAAATTTTGTTGTGCTTGTAAATAATTGATAGCAAGCTAACTGATGGCATGCAATAAAGTGGGGTTTTTTGGTTTTGTTTTTTTCCTGAAAGAATAAATATGTGGTCATCTTCATCAGAATCTGAAATTAATTTGGAAGCTAATTTACTGAGGAAGTCTTTTTAATGTCCTGGATTAGCTGCTATTTCTTAAAAGGAAAACAAAACAAAAACCAAACCAAC
Source organism: Oenanthe melanoleuca (assembly GCF_029582105.1). NCBI lineage: Eukaryota > Metazoa > Chordata > Aves > Passeriformes > Muscicapidae > Oenanthe > Oenanthe melanoleuca. The sequence continues at coordinate 26,446,481 of NC_079336.1, read as the reverse complement.
CATGGGAAGAATTTAAAGATTGTTGGGACAAGGTGGTAGAAAGACAAGATTAAGAATAGTAGTGGACATTATTTTTGTCTTATTCACTTATTCACTATGATTGATTATTATTCAATCTCTAAAATAATCCAAATATTTCATGAGAGACTCAGTTCTTTATTGTAACTGAGAGCCTATGTACTATTTTTACTACCTTCACTGAATGAGGAAATCTTAAAACATAAAATTTGCTCCTTCAACATTCGTGTTGAAAATACTGAAAGGACTGAAGAAGGACTTCAGACTTCTGCAATTTCAGCAGTTATTTAACAGTGTTGTGTACTTATCCTGTCTCTGACTCCTGCTAAGAAGATGTGGTTTGTTCCTATTAGGCTCATGAACAGTATAGGAAAAATGTCAAATTTACAACAATAAGATTCATTTAGTTGGGTACACAATCATTCATCTTAATTATGTCTGACACTTTCACCATTATAAAATCAGTTTCCCAGAAGAAGAGAAACGCACATTCTGTCTCCTTTAGGAATCCTTCATTGAAGGAGACTAGTTATTGCAGTTGTCTGAGGAAGCTAAAAGTGTAGTTGAAACATCAGGGAAAAAAAAGGAATAGTCATCAAGAGCAGGGTAATACTACACTGTCATGCCTGATAACCATAATTCCTAACCAAACTGCTTTTTTGGAGGGCTGTTTTTATGATCTGGTTTAAACCCAGAAGAGCAGAGAAAATTAAGTCTCTGTGTATAAAACAGGAAGAACTTTAAAGATTGAAAATATACACAAAAAATGTAATTAAAACAAAACAACACTAGATTTTGATGCCAATAAGTTGATATATTTAATAGTAAAAGAGGCAAAGAGAAAGAAGAAAAAATAGAGAAAGGAGTGTGTAATATTTTGCAATACAATTTTAAAAGTCCTTCTTAAAAATATTTAAACTATAAAATATAATATTTCAGTCTGTGACAGTAGTAGATTATAGTAAGTAAAATTTTGAACCCTTCTAAGCATTTTGATCGCCTTAATAGAATACTAGTTATAACCAAATTAAGACACATTGCCATATGCCTAATTTGAAATTAAATCAATTTTTTACCTAGATAAACAAATACTGAAATAAAACCATTACTACAACCATCATTACTGTAGAATTGTCACATTGTAGCACTTACACAATGAATATTTCGATATTCACAAACAGGTAAGTAAAACTGCTAAGTCAGATGCCCTATCAGATGAGGCATTAAATATGACCTCTGCCTTTCAAACAGTCTTTTCCCCTCAAAGATAATAATACAGGAGGATGGAAGATCTTAATTTTGAAATTAGACAATTTGTGGAGGATGGAAGATCTAATGCAAATTTGAGTCTTAACAAATGCCGTAATACAACTACATACATAGTATTTATAAACATCAGACTACAAAATCTCTGTAAATATATCACCTCCCTCAAAAAATGTACAACAAGAAAACAACAATCAGAAGAGTACTAAGATTAGGGAATAAAATTTTTACTGGTGTTGTACTGTCTTCATGTCAGAGGTGATAATTTTTAAATCTTTATCTAACAGAGACAATCTCAAACTAAAAGAAAAATATCTTCTGCTTTTGTCTTTCTCTGCTTAACATTTCTGCAGAATAAAGGTTTCCTTTAGCTAATTTATTCAGGGACACAAGTGAAAATAAGCTGCAAATTATTTTGATTATTAAGAGTTGGAGTGGTTCAGCAATGACAGGAAGTTGCAGCTGCCTATGCCTCAGTATGCCATCAGTAGATTAACTATTTTTCATTTTGTCCTTTACCTCTATGCTTTTTGAGGCAAAGACCATCTATTGACATGTAAGCAAAGTTTCATAACTTGATTTGAGAAAAAAACCTTTGCAGAAATATTGATGATGATGATGATGATGATAAGACAGAGGCTCTGAAAAAAATCAGTGCCCCAATATAGCCAGCTGTAATGAGAGGACTGGGCTACATTTCAGCAACAATGCTGGTGAAGTAGTTGCCAGCAAGCTCGTAACTGCTTCATTACCCATGCTTGACCCCTTGTGATGAATATGTTGAGCCATGACAGAATCAGATGGCGAGGGAACAAGCAAATTAATTACTTCACCAAATTAAATTTTTCATCAGAATTGTAATGAAAAATAAAAAATGCCACTAGGGTTTGAAAATGCCCAAACTAAGTGCCAAATTCTGATCTGCTGTCTATTGAATTGCTCCAGCTTCATAGCTAACTGAAATGTAATTTTTTCCTTGGGCATAGAGAAATATATTTGACTTCCTTCACATATGATCATTCTATTCAATAGCTCTAGTGTGATGTGCAAGACATTTCTAAAGATTGGCTTACTTAATGAATACTTACCTGGGCTTTTTTTGTGAAGTCAAAATAGAGCTTCCTTCAAGAAGTGCCAAAGCATCTTTGGATTTAATTTTGCGTTTTCTTTCTTAAATGGCCTAACTAACAAAACAGATATATTTCAAATACTCCCCAAATAAAATGAAATTTACATTTCGCTGAAATAATATTTTAATTTTATCTTTCCATAAGTGGGTAAAATGGTGTATTTATTTCAGTTCTTCTATCAAACTGAAAATATCAATTATTGCACCTGTTTCCAGTGGTCACTTGGTACTTTGGATGGCTAACAATTAAACTAGCAGGAAGTAATCTTATCCTTAAATTGATTAAGAAAATAAAGATAGGAACAAAACCAAAACAAACAAACAAACAAACAATAACCAAATCCAAAAAACTCATCAAACAAGAAAACCAACCAAAACCCAAGACTCACAACTCAAAACAGCACATAACAGAAAATCAGAAAATTTATGGTAAGAATTTGTCTTATTGGAAACATTGAGAAGCTATGGACTGAACTACAATAATCAAAAGATTAAATTTGCAGTTGTAGTCTCTCAACTGTTGAAATCTAGAATATTATCAAGCTAAATCTAAAAGTGTTCTCTAGTAATGTCTGGATCTAATAATGTTCTGACCCTACAACTGGAATTCATAAATTCCATTTAATCTTCTTGTTTTATATGGGCAAACCTCAGTTCCTATGAAATGAAAAGTTTGATGGAAAGGCGTGTTCTGGTATATCCAGCTTACCCCCAAAACAAATAACCAGGCAAGTAATAGTCAGAGGCAAACAGCAGTGCAGATAGTGAGTTGAACTTTCTTCAGGGGCATCACACAGATTCTGGGCAATTACTTTAGATTACTTCAGTGACACCAAGGCTAATGGGATGTATTGCATATAGATGCTTGGTTTGTACCCAGCTAAAGATACAGGAATTAAAAGCTTCTCTTCACTTCTTTAAGATTCAGTTTCCCATCTCTATGCTCTCTTTCATATTTATATGGCAAATTATTTGAGATAAAGTGCATTTAATTGCATGTTAACATAGTACATGGAAGAATCCAGTTTCAGTCTTGATAAGGACCTTGGTGCACAACAGTTTGAAGAGGGGTTAACAAGATGTAAGCAAATATTAACAAAGTTTAGATTTTGAATTACCACATAGCCCACCAAAAATTTCATCTTCAAAATATAAGTTTCTATTAGCAAGAAATTCAACAACACACCAGACAGGTGAATTCTTGTTCTGTCATTTTATAAAAAAATTGAACCTGCCAAGACTTAATGACATGTATAGCTCAAAACCTCCTGGAGACTGTATTTCCTTCTAACAGAGGGTACTTAACATATTCTACCCTATGTGTCAAGACTGGTCTATTTTTTGTCCTTCTGCTTGTAGAGCACTTGACTTTGCTCTCTAAAAAACTAGAGCAAAACTGATCCAGAGTTATGGTCTGTGATTTACTTTGAAATCAGAGAAGAAAATGTGCATTTTTAAAGGCACTAGTGATGATTCATTTACCTTTAGATTAATAATACCTAGCATATTTGAAGCCAATAGGATATCTGTGAAGCAATTGTCCACTAGAAAATAAAATCTTACAAATGTAACTTGGAGTCTTTCTAGTCATTCAAATTATGTTTCTGCACTGAGGCTCCTGAAGGTGCCATTAAAGTTTTGCTTCATTATATCTATTAAACTTTGTTTAATTCCAGCTCTTTTGCAGTTTGTCTGCTGTGTTTATGGTGTTAAGAATATTTGTTTCTTTATACGTAGGAAATGTACTATACAAATATAAGTGCAATTCCTGTGAGAAAAAGTTTGATAAGACATGAAATGATGTACAGTTCTGTAAAGCTAATACATACTAGGCAATTTGGAAGATGAAAAACAGAAGTATTTGTTCTGTGCAGAAATGTAGAATAGTGGAATAAATAAGCATGGGTTTTGGAAAATTATTTCTTGCCTTACATACCTGGTCAAACAGTCAACAAGTTTGTGAATAGGGGTCAATCCCACTGACATGTATTGTTAGATTAACAAAAGCCATTTATAAAGGAAATAGGAAAACTTTCCATGAAAACAGAAGTTTTTGTATGATTAAGAGATGGAAAATAGAATATAAAGATAAATGATCAATTTTCATAGTGGTCAGAGTTCACAGGGGAGATCCCCAAAAAACTGTGCCAGATATGCTGGTGTGACCTTTTGTAACAGTGAAATGACATATTTTCTGATGTTATCATGTTGTTCATTTTAGCAAGTACTTAGACAGTCTGTGAATAATCATGAAAAGTTCTTACAATAGTGGTGGGCAATAAATCCATTAAACCAAAATATATAAATAAATAAACATATCACATTGCATAAAAATTATGTGTTCTGAGCTCATCATTGTGACTCAAACTAAAATCTCAGGATTAATGTAAATTGTTCCATAGGAACATCTGCCCAGTATTTAGTAGCAGTAGATAATAATCAGATTATTATACTCTTAAGAATTGTTTGAAAGTAATAGACAATTACTATACTAGACTAGACTGTAAAGAATTAGGTTTCAATACAAATGTATATACTGAACTTCTAAATTTCAAAAAAAGTGTATTAAAATAGAAAGCTTCAGAAAAATAGAAATAAAGGCAGTGCAAGAAATCAGTCTGAGGAGGAATGACTAAGCCACAGCTAAGTAAATTTGGACTCTTCATTATGAGTAAAATATGTGCAAAGGAGAACTTCACAGAGGTTTATAGGATCAAGAGGGGCATGAAAATTATGGGGAAGGGGGCAAGGAGGACAGGGATTGATTTTCCATTATTTTTTCCAACACAAGATTGAAGGCATGTTAGAACAGGCCAGGAGGAGACTGGCTTAAAACAGAAGGACATGATGTTTCAAGCCATGGGCTGTCAAGATGTGCCTGTTAAAAGTTTGACAAGTTTGACAGAGACTGACTAGTAATGGAAGAAAAATCACAGAACCTGTAAGTTTGGGAAGAATCCCTGGGTCCTCTCTAGTTTAACATCCTTGTTCAATCAGCTCCCTAGGTTGCTTGGAACAATGTCTCCATTGATGAAGCCTTCACAACCTGTTTGGGCAATCTGACTTTGTGTTTTATCTCCCTTACAGTATTTTCTTCTTCTTGTGCTTAAATGGAATTACCTGTATTTCTATATGTGTGACCACTGTGTATTGTCCTGTCTCTGAAGAACTCTGGATGCATCTTCTTAAACTCTTCCCACCATGTATTGATAAGAAGATATCTCTCTTAGCAGAGAAGATGTCTCTCTTAGGACAATTGAGTACATGAGGGAACAGCCCACCATAGCAATATGACTTATGATACTGATGCACAATGGTCACATAATGCTAACAGAAAGTCAGAATTCATTTAGCTCTCTGCCCAAGAATTTCTGTGCAGGCTACAGAACAAGCTTGATTCATTTACCCAAACATCAATGTTAGTGGGCATTTTTGAATATTATAGGGTATTAGTGATACCAGGGGACTTGGAATTGATGGGAGAACTGTTCCCTTGTGAAGCAGAACCTGAAGGCCAGGCAGTGTTTTGGGTATCTCAAATGTGATTAGGCAACTGTATGTAGGCTACCAAGTCATCACAGATGAGTCCATCCCCAATTTATGTGTTTTCTGGCATTAGTCCTTGTCTTTAATAATATTTATTTTATATTACATATTTTACAAATTGTAAAATAAAATATCTACCAAATGTTAAAAAGGTATCCTGTTTATTATCTTGACTGTTGAAGTGACACACTCATTGGTAATGGGAAACTACTTATTTGAAAGACTTCTAAATTCTTTGGAGTAATATTTGCTTCTTTCTGGATAAAAATGTCCAGAAAAATAATTTCCATTATTGTAGAGGTCTTTCTTCTATCTTAGACTGGCACAGAAGTTTCATCCTGTACCTGTATGCGTGTTAATTAAGGAAAAAAAAGTTCAGTAGTTCAATATTTTTGTCACCAATGCAGATTTCAACAGTTATCAGTCAGACTCATGAAATGACAAACTGTGTCAGACTCACAGAATGACAAACTATCCAGTGCAATGCTGATAGATCAGATTGCAATTTTGGTTTTTTTTTTAACAAGAGTGACTTTTATTTTGGTAAGGACTGCTAGATTTGGTGTGTCATTATGAGTACATTCTTTGTTTTTCTTTTATCTTCAAGTACATGCTTTCAATCCAGACAAACAAAACCCAACATTCTGCATATTTTTGTTTCATACTTTTCAAATATAACACGTGAATGTAGAACAATTTGTTAAGATCTCCAGGTACTTCTAACAACAGCAAGAATAATGAAAATAAAATACTAGTAATATATTAACATCGTGTTTATTTAATTTTTGCTCCTTATGTTTTACCTCAATACCTCTCTGCTCATAACCTTTCATTTTTAGCAACCACAAAATAGTTTTATGAGGTGCTATAGGGCCACAGTGTTGAACAGAAACAGCTTAGTTTGCAGGTAAATGAAAAATTCCATTCTGCTTAGACTAATCTGGATATTCTTGAACTCAATGCCAACTCCTGACCTTGTCTATATGCAAAACTTAAGTTTACATTTACTTCCTCTGAGTCAGTTCATAAAATAGCTCAGACCAACCACAGATTATTTCAGTTACATTAGTTATTCTTTCTGTAACATGGTGAGAGTATATAAGAACAAAAAAAAAAGGAAAACAAACAAACTTCTCCTCTCCTCTCCATATGCTAAAGTTTAGAAATCTTGGTTTTTTTGGAAAGGTACATACATGTTCTGACATTATTATAGCACTGTGAAAGCTCAGTATAATAAATGAAGCAAGCCTGACATGTAATTGAAGGCTATAAACATGACAGTGGGAAAGAGAAAAAAATTGTTTAGGTATAAACTGGATAATCTTAATCAAAGGAAAGCATGGACTGATTACAAGGAAATATTCCTTGTTTCCGTGATTACAGGGCAGCCTTTCACATTGCAAAATAGCCTGAGTGGACAGGTGGCACATATTCTGTATTTGAGCTTTTAAAAGCTAACTTGAGCAAAGCATTTTTAACACACACTTTAGAGATACCAGTAACATCAGAAAGATGGAGAAGATAATTAGAGGTCAGAAAACTGGTACTTGGTTAGTTCCAATCCTGATAACATCCAAATGAAAAGCTATACATAATGAGTACAATAAGAAAGGATATATGGGAGTGGAACCACAGCTGTTACGTTACTGCCTCAAGAATTGCTATACCAAGGCAAAACCATGTCCTGCGGAAAAAAATCAGAAAATCTTGATTTCAGTTGTTTCACTATTCCATATATTAGCACATTCCATAATTGATACTGAAGTTAATGTGAAAAGAAATAAAGGAAAAACCCCTCACCCAAGTAGAAATAAACAAACACTCATTGGTTTTGCATTTCTTGTGTCCTTGCTGTGATGTCTGCACAGCAAAACATGCCTGCACGTCTCTTGTGTTGATTTCTGTGATCCAACTTTTGAGTTTAAAGTTAGCTGCCCATCATTATATAAATACATTTATCATCAACATTTCAATCATATTAAAACAATCTTGCTGACTGGATATTTTGATATTATTTAGTACAAGTCTCCTGGGATACCATAAGTAGTAGTGGGAATGCAAATTCTATATTTAGAGTGCATTTTCTACATGAGTTCCTTCACTTTGTGTCACTATATTTATAAATTACCATTAATGAAAGTTTCCTACTTTAGGGGAGGTCAAAATCTAAGAACTTCATGACACACCATGTTACTTAGAAAGCATTATATTTACTTAGATAATATGATAACTTTCTTCTTTTCTTATATCTAAATAAAAGAAAGCCAAACTAAATATTTTATTATAATTATTTAAAATGCTTTACATATATTAAGCTGTTTCTGCCTATTATAAACCAGACCCAAGCAAAAATGACAAGCTGTAGTCAAATTATACCATTCAACAATTTAGTAAGAAAATTGTCAGTTATTTTACAAAGAAGAAATGGTGAATATGGTGTTTGGAGATTATCACTCTATCTTATACTCACACATTCACATCTCTTGTTTCCAATTACTCATTAGGCAAAAAATGTTTCTTGCTTAACTCAGTCTTTTGTTAGGATTGTATAATCCAGTGCTTGATTTTGAAATCTGTAGTCAAAAACCAGGCTAATATAAATCAATTTATGACTTTAAATATGTACAAACCATCACTATTTTCTTTGCTTATATCATCTAGTTTACTGTATAGAAGAAATTATAATATTTTTTCTAATTATATCAATCTTAAGGAAGATAAATATAAAAGACAAATGTTTGAATTAAAAAACTTAAAGGATAAAAATATGAATATCACAATGGGGACAAATTTTGAAAAAAATTAGATTATTTAAATGCAGTTTCGACATTAATTTCAATATTAATTGTATTCATGATCTACTTTCAGAGAAAATGTAAGAGCATTGTAGAATAGATGGAAGAAAAAGAATTCTTAGCTGGCGACCAGTGGCATGTACTTGCTGGCCACTATGCCAATGTTAGCTTATTATTGTTAGAATCGATTTTATAAAACTAAAAATGCAACAGCATAGAATGAGGCTTTACAAATAGAACATTTATTGAAACAACTATTTCTTTCTGTTATGTGGTTTTCAAGCATTAAAAAAAAAAAAAAAATCACTTTGACTACGCGGTCAAAGAATCACGGAACTGTTAGGGCAGAAGAGATCTCTGGAGATCACCCAGTCCAACCCCACTGCCAAGGCAGGGTCACCTAGAGAAGTGACACAGGAAACATCCAGGTGGGTTTTGAGTGTCTCCAGAGAGGGAAAACTCCACACTCTCCCTGGGAAGCCTGTTCAATGCTCTGCCACTCTCAATGTAAAGAAGTTCTTCCCCATGTTGAGGTGGATCTTCTTGTGTTTCAGTTCATGGCTGCTTTTCCTCATCCTATCACTAAGCACTACTGAAAAGTGTCTGGCAGCATCCTCTTGGCACCCACCTTTGAGATATTTATAAAAAATGATGAGATCCCCTCTTAGTCTTTTCTTTCTAGACTAAAAAATATTGCAGTAGTGATAGCTTAGGTTCTAAAAAATAATTTCCTATCTGGACTGAAAACCTGTGAGCTAAATTTTGGCTTAGCAGTATTTTTACTGTAAAATAAACCTTTGAAAAGAGGGCTTCTGTGAAGAATGTTGACCTTACTTTTATATAAATCTCAGGAGAAGGAACAAGATACACAGGGATATATACCAAACTTATATTCAACCCAGCTAAGATTAGGGATTTTAATTAAATGTCTAACGGGAGCAATTAAATTTAGGAGAATTGAATTCAGGTCCTGTACTTTTAAATTATGATGATATATAACTTTCACAATAATGGTATTCAGCTACAGAAACAACAAGAAATCTTCCTTTATTTCAAGCAACAAACTTTTCTGTCTTAATTCTATGGTAAGAATTGTGAGGCTGTTTCATAGATAGCAATTTTTTTTTGGTTGTTGGTTTGTGGTTTTTTGGTGGAGTTAAATGTATTGGTCAATTTTCTCCTTCCAATTCCATTTGTACTGAATGAGCCACTTTATTTGTAACAAAGTGAGATCTTTCACTGTTAAAGCTTTACCTGTTGTTACCCTTCCAAAGTTTGAAGACACAGCTTTTGAGATTAAAGTATTTTTCTTTCTGCCATTTGGCAGTTGATAGGCTAGACCTACCTCTCTTTGTACAGCAGGGTATTCTTGATTAATAAAACAGGTAATGAAACCAAAAGAAAAAAATTCACCATTGGAATAACCTTATTTCTTTCTGCATATCCAAGTGATTTTCATTTCCTAAGGCCATTACACTTTCTTTGGATTAGCTGTTGAAGATAGTCTTTGTCTTTTTCTGTACCTCACTGAAGTTTGGGCTACATTTTATACTTAACTGTTCTGTAACTAATCGCTATTCCTGATGTACTGACATAAAATCCTATCAAATAAATAAATAAATTAATACTTAAAGTTTTCCTCTACAGAGATGTCTTTTCCAACTAGAAGTATAGCACCAATGGAAATACAATATTCAAGGGCATTAATTTAGCTTATAAAAGGGCTTTGAGAAAGAAATGAGAACCAGAAGACTTTGTCCTTTTGTGAAGTTGTTTTAATATGTGTGAAAGGCTGGTCCAGCAAAGTATGCTCCATCATCCAGGGGTTTTAACAGCAGTCTAATCAGTTTTAAGCTTTGCTTATTCAATACAAAAAGTATTGATTAAAAGATGGATTTTCTATTTTGTGAAGCAATGCAGTAATTGGATAATAACAGGTTCCTACTGTAAGATCTTTATGAGATATCACTTTATCCATAAGCTAAATTTCCTTAACATGTCTGCTTTAAACTCAGGGCAATTTTAAATCTTCTATATAATTGTAACAATAAACGGTTGGGCATAAATATGTATCCAAACACAATCATGGTAGATGTAAAATGTTTCACCGTCAATGACCCATGGACAAATACCAATGAGCTCAATGAGCTGTAAGTCAATATTGGCTTTATATTCATTAGATGATGGCATTATACAGACATTGTGTTGAGCACTAAACTGTGATACTTGCTGAAGAACATTAATGGCTTTTACTTAAAGATTTTATGACATAGCTCCCATTTAAAATTGAGCCTAGCTGTGCTTTGGTACATCGTAGACATGAAGTAAGTTATGCATTACAGAAACACAGTAAAATTTATACAGACATAAGACTATATTGCATCATTTTAATGTTGATTTCTCAGTATTTCACCTATCCAGAAGGAACTTTAATTTGTGTCTTCTTCTTGATCAAGAAGAAACAAAGAAATGTGTGTGGATGGTATAATGTCACTAGGCTTTGGTGCAACAGAAACTTCTATATGAATATCAAGACTGGACAGATACTTATTTTTTAACAAACATATCTCATTTAATGTAAGACTCAGGATTACATATGTTGTTTGGAAAAATGGTGGATTGTCCTGTGTCTTTTACAGTCAAGGAAATATAACAGAAGAACACAAAGCAGTCCTTCCACCCAGTGACTGAAAGTTCTGTGGTTCACTATGTGCTCAGTTATAGAAAGTGAAAACTGTCTATAGGTAGATTATCATTTGCCTTATCCCCAGATAAGTGAATATTTTTTTCCCTCTTGTACAGGTCTCTACTTTGTGCCCAATTACAAGCTTGTGTCACTGCCTCAGAAAGTCAAATTTAATGTGCACTACTACCCAATCTAGAAACTTTAAACTTAGAGAAATTTTTATCTCTTTATTAGTTGATCTTATATTTGAACATAGATATACGATGTCAAAATGTTAATAGACTGAAGAAATACCTACAGCTCATTCCTTTTCTAATGATGTGATTATTTCAGTAGGGATGTATGCATTATGAAAATAACAGCAACAGGACAACTTTATTCTCTTCTTGACCACTCCAGTCTATGGGTTGGAATACCTCTTTGCTTTTTTAGACCAAAAAATGGACACTTTGAAAACAGCTGAAAACAGTTGAAATTTTAAGTGTTATTTTATTCATGGCATAATAATATATTAATGATTTTAAGGCAAGTAATTGGTACACTGTAATAAAGAGTAGTGTAAACTTGATAATGAAGAACTGTTTAACTAGATATATGGAGAAAATTATGTCTTTAAGCATTTGTGAAAGAATTAACATAAAAGAGGACAAAGTCAATATAAGTAGTTCAATTACAAATTCAAAGTGCTTATCATATTACAGTATTTGTCTGATTTTTTGAGTATTTTCCCAATTGCTGTGTTACCTGCTCCATTTCCTTGTACTGTGTATTCCTCACAGAATCAGATTATCTTTCTAGAATTCCTTGCTCAGTCTTAATTTCTGTTGCTAGATAAGATCTGAATCTGTTCAGGGACCGGATGTAGCAGGGAATCTCACTCCTCACAAGAGTTTATCTTTTGTTATTTAACCCATCAGATAACTCAAACAGGACAAGCTGTCTTGTAGTGAGTTAATTTGGTGCCATGGGGTGGATGCTGGTCTGGCATCTCCAGCTGCCAATGAACATCTTAATGTTGAAGTGAGATCTGGGAAGATAAACCAGATTTCTGGCTGACAGGCACTTCGATTTACAACTATGTAATTCACACCAAACTTTCACAAGGCAGAAATCTTCTGTACATTTTTCTGGAAATGTGTGGAGGCTCTCCCATGAGTAGGGATGCTTCACTGCTACTCCCTAGGTATTAAGTGAAGGAATCTGTGCCCATTATTGTAATTTCAGTGGTAAATTGCATTTGACTCCTAATCAATACTATTTCTTTAGCTAGCTTTGATATAGCTATATCCCTTGATACAGTGCACTGTTTCATGTTATGCTGCAATCCACTAGTAGTTCTTTAGTTCCATACTGAGTAGTAAGTAATTCTGATTAAGGCCTTTCACCTGTTGTCTCTTGTCTGTTTAATAAATAATTCATTTTTATAAATTGACATGATCTGTCATTATTAGAACTTGTGGATCAGAGTGATTCCTGAAATTTAAACTGTTGCCAAAACCTGAGGCTAAGGCAGGGCTTGTCTGAAACTTCCAGTTATCCCATGATACCAAAACCACCTTACATGGGCAGGATTCTTTTAAACTGTATTTCATTTGTTTAGGAGCAGATCTGGCTTTTAGAAAGAATATATATGAGGTTCAGTACTATACAGCAGCAATTCAGTTCATTATACACCTCACTGTTTAGAATAATTTTGCTGATATATCCTTAGAGATGAGAAAAATATTAAATATTTGATTTTTTGAATCATCATATAAGATTTTTTAAAATTGTAAACTCTGAGACTTCTTGTCTGTGCTGTGGCTCATTTATCTTTTCTCTTTATCTCTTCCTGCTGAAAGTATTTCCTTTGCTTAAAATGAGATTTTACAAACAGTCTTTGCATTGTTATTTTTGGTTCAGATCACCTGTTTCTGGTGCCACATGTACACATTTTAAAAAGACAGTGTTACATTGATGAAGGGTAAGTAAGCTCTAAGTTTTCATCTCATTTAGTTAAGCAGTGTGAAGACTTGGGACAAGGCTGAATCTTAATCACCTAAGAGATCATGTTTTTGGCTCTTTTCTTACACAGTTTCAGCCTTGGGTGACTTGCACCCTTCCAAAGGAATCTGAGCATGGTTTGGGAGTATTAACAATATGGGTACAAGTTGTTTCTGGGTTTGTGGGTCAGAATATAGTCTTGGCACTGTTTATGAGTATATATATTTTTATTCCATCTCCCTTTCTTCCCCACACCCCCAAACCACAGGATATATCTCAATGATGCTTCCTAAAAAAAGTACCCATATTTTTCCAGGGACATCTAAGCTTCTCTCAAAGGCATGCGCATTTCCTTCTTCTATTTTACCTCTGAAGCCTTACTAAAACTTACTTAATCACACACAATACAGAGGTACATGAATGTGATTCCTTCTTTATCCCAGGTCAAGTCTTTCATTAACTTTTCATGAGAACATTTGACTGAGGTCACATTCCATTTCCCAAGCAAATAAATTCACTTGTCTGAGGAGTTCTACCTCAAATTCCACTAGATGGTTATTAGATCTCCCTAGAAGAAGAATGAAAGTCTTCTGGTTTTACTGGTATTATTGAGCACACAATGGAGTAAGTAGTGAAATACAGAATATGTCTCTGAACAGGTGATTTTAAAATGTTCTGTGAAGTCATTCTCTTTCTTTTCCTTGTTTACACAATAAAAAACTAAATCAGTTTGTGTGTTTGATCCTTCTTTCTTGAAACCAGAGATTCAAGTTTGATGTGCCATAGACTGGATACACTTTCTTTTTCAGAAACCTGCCCAGAATGAGAGAATCAGGAATCTTTTTTTAAAATTAGAGTTCCATGAAACACAATGCATTTTCCATGTAAAGCTGTTGCCAGGCAATAACGTCTAGCATTACTGAGTTTAAAAACACTGTAATTTTGTTTTCTGTAGAAATCAAGAAAAAGCAGAGACCTTTTTATTCTATATTTTTTATGCATTTTTTAGGGTGGAGTAACTTTTTGTAATCTTAGCACACCAAAGAATTGATGCCAATATATACAGTACAATGACAAAAAATGATACCTCAGTGTAAGAATCTGATACAGAAAAACTGTTCCATTTTTACTGATAAGAATTTTTTTTTCTCTCCTCAGAAAAGCAACCGTTACATTATTCTTATGCTTGCTTTTTCTTTCTCTGCTGTTCATGTTAAATTATGATTTTTCTTTTGTTAAAATTTATTTAATTATATTGGATGACAGATGAG